>NC_052016.1:36666450-36973514 GCF_015832195.1 Motacilla alba alba
TCTGTGCGCAGCCGCAGGCTGGGTCGGTGTCAGTCCCTTATGATCCCCAGCACAGTGTGACGTGGAGGTGCTTCAGTCATGGTGGGTCCCGGGTGACAGTCATGCAACACCTGCTCCTGCACACACAGAGCCGTGGCAGGGCTTTTCCAAAACACTGACAGCACCAGGCTGGATTGGTGGTTGGGTGGTTGGAAGACTCAGCTCTTGTGCTTCTGCATTCCCTGTAAGCCTGTTCAGGGATCTGGCCTTAAAGGCCTGCAAGCATGGGGATGCTTGCTCATGTTAAGAGGTCCTAATAATTTAACCACCTTGGTTCCACTTCTGTAATTTCTCCACATGGACAGTCTGTTCAGCTCAACAGTGGTATTTTTTCAGCTTAGCCTCCCTTGCTTAGAGTGGTGCTTGTTAGTTACCCTCACCCATGATGGCTGCTAATCACCAGTGCGCCTTGTCTGAGGCAGCAGGTGGTGGGGAGGAGCAGGGATTGGGGGGCACAGGGGCAGCTCCTGAAAGGAAGGAGTGCAACAGTGGGAGAGGTCTGGTTGGGAGCTGGTTTCCTTGACTAGGGAGAGCTCTGCAGGGGCAAGAAGAGCAATTCTGGGTCTGGGGCCTGTGCTGGGACCACAGTTGTGTGTGCTGCTCCATGCTGCTGGTGATACCATGTCCTGGCCAACAGCCCATCACCCGTGTTGTATCTGTTCCCTCTCAGCCTCGTGTGCAACAGTTCCCTGTCCTCCCTCACTGCCTCTTTACACAAAGTACCCTTTGTTACCTCCTTCCTGAGCACTGAATGCTCATGAAGGACCTGAAAGCGCTGGAAAGGAGGCAGGAGGACTGGTGTTACGTGTACCTTGCCAGACAATGTCTCCTTTCCTCTGTGAGGTTTTCTAGTGGTGGGGTTGGCAGAGAAAGGTCAGAAAACAAGTTCTCTGGGAACTTCAAGTGTGTCACGTGTGGTCTGGGAGGCCTCCTAATGCCCCTTTCCTACTCCATCCTACTTCCAGGAGTTGCCCTGTCCTCCATCCCCATCCGATGTTGACAGCCTTGATGGCCACAGCTTCAATGATGAGATGAGCAGCGACCCACGGGACATTGACCAGGATAACAGGAGCACCTCACCCAGTGTCTACAGCCCTGGGAGCGTGGAGAACGACTCCGACTCTTCTTCTGTGCTGTCCCAGGGGCCGTCTCACTCCTACCACCACCCCCCGCTCTTCCCCGAGAGCCCGCCGGTAGCTCCCCCTCCCGACAGCCTGGCCCGTCCACCAGAGCCCAGCTTTGGGCTCCCGGGCGAGGTGCACCCCCAGGGACCCCCCGCAGGAAGTTACCATTCCCAGCTGGAGGGCCAGGCCTCACGCATTTTCCAGGCTCAAGCCCCACAGACACCTGCCTCCTCCTCCTCCTCTTCTTCCTCCTCTGCTGTTGCTGCCCCTTCCGCTCCCCCTTCTTCCTCCTCATCCTCTTCCTCTTCCTCCTCCTCTTCCTCCCACACTCCCCTTTATCCTACGGCCAATGTGGTCCAGGTTGGGGCCAAAATTGCCAGTGGAGTGGGGGGGCTCCCAGCACCAGGGGCTCGTGAGCAGACCCTCAGCACCAAGCACAATCCACCCCCTACCACCCCAATCTCACTGGCGTCCGTAGGAGGAGGGCTCCCCCCTCAAAAAACACCCCCAGCCAACCCCCCTGCTGCCCCCCCGGCCTCGGCCCCTTCCTTCCCCCACGTCTCCTCCAACCTGCCTCCTCCGCCGGCCCTGCGCCCCCTCAACAACGCAGTGGCCGCCTCCAGCTCCCCAGGGATGGTGGGGCAGGCCCTGAGCGGCCACCTGCCCTCGCCCCACAGCATGGGGCAGGACAAGGCACCGGCCCTGGCCCCCTCCCGCTACCCCTACGCCCCGCCACCGCTGCCGCCCTCCAGCTCCTCTGCCCAGTACCCCCAGCCCTCCCCGGGCCAGCCCCTGCCCAGCTACAGTGCTTCCTACGGGCACTCCTTCCCCCCGCCCAGCGGCCTCTCTGTCTCCAGCCAGCCCCCCAAGTACACCCAGCCCTCCCTGCCCTCGCAGCCCGTCTGGAGCCAGGGGCCGCCCCCTTACAGCCGCCCCCTGGGCAATGCTGGCTCCCACCCCGCTGCCCCTTTCCCTGGCCAGTCCCCCCATCACCAGCAGCCTCCCCAGCAGCATCACCACGGTCACGGGAGCAGCGGGGGCGTCTCCCCAGCAGCCACAGCTCCTCCCCAGCCCCCCGGGGGCTACCCTCACAGCCTGGAGTCCAGCAGCCATCACCCTTCCCATCCCACCTACGGGCTGCGCCTCTACCCTCCGCACAGCCAGGCCGCCTACAGCCAGGCTCCCTCTGCCACTGCGGCCGCTGCCCCCTCTTCCTCCTCATCGTCCTCATCCTCTTCTTCTTCCTCATCCTCCTCTGCTGCCTCTTCCCAGGGAAGCTACCCCAGCATGTGCACGCACCCACCGGGGCAGAGTCCTGCCACCTACACCTTCCCCCCGCCGCCACCCCCCTCCCCTGCTCATGGGGCTGGCCCTCCAGTCACCTCTGCTGCCACCACCCTCTCCACCGTCATTGCCACCATGGCCTCCCCGTCTGCAGCCCCCTACAAGACGGTCTCGCCCCCGGTACCCCCGTCAGCTGTGGCCCCATATGGGAAGCGGGCGGCCTCCCCTGTCCCCACCTTCCAGCCCCCGGCCCCCTACAAGCCGGGCTCGCCCCCCACTTCCTCGGCTGCCCCTTTCCGTGCGGCCACCCCTCCTGGCTACCGGGTGGCCTCTTCCCCTGTGGCGGGGGGCTACAAAGCCCCCTCACCCGCCCCCTCTGCCCCACCACCCTTGCCAGGGAGCATGGCTGCCCCGGCCCCGCCACCACCCCCGCTCCCCCTCAGCGCTGCTCAGATCAAGCAGGAGCCGTCGGAGGAGTATGAGCCCCCGGAGAGCCCCGTGCCACCTGCTCGCAGCCCCTCGCCACCTCCCAAGGTGGTGGATGTGCCGAGCCATGCCAGCCAGTCAGCCAGGTGAGGGGAGACTGGTTTCTCCAAAGGATGGGGAGGGGCGTGTGGAGCAGGGAAGAGGAAATCACCCCAAGCCTGAGGTGGAGCTACACCCTTTTGCCTTTTTTATGATGCTACACGCTTTTGCCTTTTTTATGATGCTCTTCACATTCCCACAGTGCTTTTCCCACAGTAGATGTCCCTGTCCCCATCCCTGCTCACCAGCCCTGTCAGCACTGACAGGCTTCCCCTCTCATCCCCAGGTTCAACAAACACCTGGACCGTGGCTTCAACTCCTGCTCCCGCACAGACCTGTACTTTGTGCCCCTTGATGGCTCCAAGCTGGCCAAGAAAAGAGCAGACTTGGTGGAGAAAGTGCGTCGAGAGGCTGAGCAGAAGGCCCGTGAAGAGAAGGAGCGGGAACGGGAACGGGAGCGGGAGAAGGAGCGGGAGCGGGAGAAGGAGCGGGAGCTGGAGAGGAGTGTGGTAGGTCTGGGAGTCCCGCTGCCGCAGCGCAGCCGGGGCGGATGCTCAAGCGCCCCCTCGGCCGCTCCCCGCTGGGACCCTGAAGCCGGTCTCTCTGCTCTTTTGCAGAAGATGGCTCAGGAGGGCCGTCCGGTCGAGTGCTCGTCCCTCGGGCCGGTTCCCCACCGCCCCTCCTTCGAGCAGGGCAGTGCCGTAGCGACTGTTCCCCCATACCTGGGCCCTGACACCCCGGCTCTGCGCACCCTTAGCGAGTACGCCCGGCCCCACGTCATGTCCCCCAGCAACCGCAACCACCCTTTCTACGTGCCCCTGGGCGCCGTCGACCCGGGCCTGCTGGGCTACAACGTGCCAGCCATCTACAGCAGCGATCCAGCCACGCGGGAGCGGGAGCTGCGGGAGCGGGAGGCCCGCGAACGAGACCTGAGGGACCGGGACCTGCGTGAACGTCTCAAGCCTGGCTTTGAAGTCAAACCGGCCGAGTTGGAGCAGCTCCATGCCGTGCCCGCTGCTGCCATGGATCCGTTCCCACGCCACGGCGGGCTGAGTCTGCAGACAGCCCCCGGCCTTCATCCCGCTTTTCCCTTCCACCCAGGGCTGGGCCACTTGGAGCGGGAGAGGCTGGCGCTGGCAGCTGGCCCGACCCTTCGTCCCGACATGTCCTACGCCGAGCGCTTGGCGGCTGAACGCCAGCACGCCGAGCGGGTGGCCGCTCTCAGCAATGACCCTCTGGCCCGGCTGCAGATGCTCAATGTGACACCTCATCATCATCAGCATTCCCACATCCACTCCCACCTCCATCTCCACCAGCAGGATGCCATACACGCAGGTAAGGGCCGCATGGTGGTGGTGCCCTGCACAAAGCCCTCATTTCTGTCCTACTGTGCCTTCCTTGTGCTCCCACCCTCCGGCCCTGGGGAACCGTAAAAGCTGACAAGATTTTTTGAGGCCATAGATCTTCAGCCAGAAGAGCCCAATATCATGGTCATTCTTCTTTTCCCCTGCTGCCATCCCACCAAAGGCACTGACACTGCTGATCAGTGGCCAGCAAAATTGTTTGCACTGTGTCCTTTTGTTCTGGATCTGTGGGGCCACAGTACAAGTGCTAGAGTCCCTCTGACTGCCTGGGTGGTGCTGCTGTGAACTGCATTCCTTAGACTGGAGTCTGCAGAGGGAGCGGGAGCCCTGCTAGAACAGTTTTGGCCGTGTCCTTAGGACTAATGAAATGCTGGTTCTTGGTGGCTGCAGATAGTGGGATGGGATGGGATGGGATGGGATGGGATGGGATGGGATGGGATGGGATGGGATGGGATGGGATGGGAGGTGGGGTAGTCATAAGGAACTGGAGGCTGCTGTTCTTTAGAATTGAATGGTGGTCCCTTCCATTTCCACATCCTGCAGGAAAGCAAAGTAAAACATTCAGGGATGAAAATCTCAGGGAAGCAAAGCCCAGGCTACTGTGCAATAGGAAAAAGGTGTTGTGCCTGCTCGGGTGCTGTGAGTGGTGGGGTCTGGTGTCAGTCACAGACACTGGCTCTGAGCAGCTGCAACTTCTCAGAGATGGCACGAGGCACAAATGAATGCCCATTTTCCCTACCATCCATGTCTGGGCGCCTTAGTGTGGCTGGGACTCCAAACCACCAGAAAGAGAATCTGTCCTGGGTAAGACCTGGAAAAGAAAGCACCCAGTACAAGTATACATGTGAATGGCTGTTGGGGAAACAGATGGGCATAATATGGGGTGCAGACCTGATTGCAGAGCAGGTCCTTGCAGAGCCCTGCTGAAGTTTAAGGAGCTGTACTTCTAAGGAGCAGTACTTCTTTCTGAGGAGTGTAGGGACAGAGCTCTGCCAGACTGGTTCACATGAAGTTCGATGCAGGCAAAAAGAGTAACACTCGGAAGGAGATGACACTGTGTTGTTTAGCTGTGAAATCATCCCATTCCTGATATACTCTGACCTTCTCTCTCCATATCTGTTTTGTGAGGCCTTGTGCCTGTCTGTGTTACCTGCTACAAAGCCTGGGACAATTATCTTGGGGTATCTTTTCTTCGCAGCCTCAGCCTCCGTTCACCCTCTAATCGACCCCCTCGCCTCGGGATCACACCTCACCCGGATACCGTACCCGGCTGGAACCATCCCCAACCCTCTCCTGCCTCACCCTCTACATGAGAATGAAGTGCTGCGCCACCAGCTCTTTGGTAAGGAACTTCCCAGGGACTGCTGTTCTCCTCCATCAGCAGAGTTCCGAAAGGCGGGGGCGTCCTGACAGGCCCAGACTGGGGTCTGTGAAACAGAGCGTAGGACAGGCCCACGCTGTCAGGATAAGCAGGTCCTGGGAATGGGGGTGCAGCAGGGTCTTGACTGAGCTGGGGGGCCTTGGATGGAGCATTAACTCGGCTCTTCTCTGTGTCGCCTTTGGCTGCAGCCGCACCCTACCGGGACCTGCCGGGCTCGCTCTCGGCGCCCATGTCGGCGGCGCACCAGCTGCAGGCCATGCACGCGCAGTCGGCCGAGCTGCAGCGCCTGGCTCTGGAGCAGCAGCAGTGGCTCCACGCCCACCACCCTCTGCACGGCGTGCCGCTCCCCACGCAGGAGGACTACTACAGGTGCGTGCAGCTGCTCTCTCCTCGCAAGAACACCTCCAGGCCCAGCCCTGGCGTGGGGCTGGCACAGGCAGTGGGGGCAGGGAAGCACTGCCCTTGGAGCGGGTGCCTGTGGCCAAGCCCACAGCGGGAACGGGGACGCTTTGCCATGGCGTACAGCTGTGGCTGGCCACCAGGAAGGCCATACTTGGCAAGTGGCTATTCAGTGGCTAATCCTTGGGAGATCTCAGCTTCTCCCCTCTGAGGGGGGAGATAACTTTTATGTGTTTCACACATGTTAATTCAGTTATGACTAACTGATACCCCTGCCAAAATACAAAACATTTATAAGGGTTTGATGGTTTTGCCGAGATAAGGAATTCACAAGTGCATGGGGAGGCACTGGGAAAGAGGTGGAATGTTGTACCTTTTCAATAGTATCTCCTACTTGAAGAATCTACAAAGCCTCCCAAGCCAGCAGTGTTGTGTGGGTCCAGATGAACAAAGGCGGGGGAATGGTGTCAATTGCCTTTTTCCTTTCCACTATCACCTTGTTCCTCTTTTTTCCTAGCCACCTGAAGAAGGAAAGTGACAAACCCCTTTAAATGGACTTCTACTGTCAGTGTGACATCATCATGTCTTTCTCTCAAGAGGAGCAATCAATCAACCAAATCCTGGGGGAGGGGAAGCTGCAAAGTGACACATCCTGATCCCACCATGCAGTAGAGTACAAGAGAAGATGACAAAAAGTATGGGATGGCATCCTGGGAAAAGTGGAGGAGAGAAAATGGGGAGGGACTGAAACAACACTAATGGACCTGAAGCGATTGGTACGTGATTTCAGCTGAGCTCTGAAGAAAAGAGAATCAGCGTTGCACAGAGCTCAGAAGGACAAAGACTGATGTGAATTCAGGGTGGCAAGAGCTCCATCCTTTGTTTTGGGGAAACAGTTGCATTAAATAAAAAGCGCAGAGCATTGCAGGACTTCATGCACAGGATGCTCCTGCCGTTTTTGCTTCTGCAAGGAGGAAGTGCAGCCAAGAAATAACTGCAAACACAAAGGAACCTTTTTTCAAGATGCCTCCTCAACACCCCACCCCCCTTTAAGTGTAAGATACTACTTAGTGATACAGAAAAGCGACATGGAACTTTCTCAGATTAGCCAGAGCAGCTTCCCATTCTCCCAACATCCCTTCAGATGCAAACAAAGCATTCCAGGTCCCTTCCTGAGCGGCCTCTCCTGCCTGCAGAGGGTCGGGTCCCAGCCATCGGGGTGCAAAGCACCGCAGGACTGGTTGCAGGATGGCGGCTGTGCTTTCCCCAGCTGATGGGAACGGGCGCGACCGTGAGGTGCGAAGCACCAGCAGACTCTTTTGGAGACTGCCATCAGCACCGTGACCCCTCTGAGCCCCGTGGGGAGAGCTGGCGTGGCCAGCGGTAACACTGCGTCCTGGGACTGTCTGTAAGATGGTGGCTGCCCCTTTCCCCTCACCCATCCTAATTGATGTACTTTAACTCATGCACATCCTATTAGACGTGGCAGTTTTATGTAGCAACTTGTGACTCCCTTGCCCCCGCGTGCGTGTTCTGATTTCACAGTTGTATCTCTCGATTGGTCCCCCATATATATATATATTTACTTAACCATTAAAGGAAAAAACAACCAACAATCCAGCTATGAAAAAGAAAAAAAAACCAACCACCCAAACGATGTTCCCCACGCACTCCCGAGCCCTGACACACATTCTAATAATTTATATATATAAATATATATATGAAGCTCTTAAAAAATGAAAAAAAAAAAAAAGACAAAAAACTGTTTGAGAAACGGGACTCTGGTGTGTTCATTTCTTTTCAGTGGGGCCAGGGGGGGAAGGGCAGAAATGCTCCCGGTGAAAAGTGGGAAGGGCTGGAAGTGGGCATCGCCTCGGGAAAGGCGCGGGGGAGCCGCTGGGCCGGAGCCCTGCCGCCGCGGGGAGGGGCGGGGCGTGCGCACCGCGGACCAATGAGAAGCGAGAAATTTGCATGCGGCCCGGGCGGCGCGGCGGGGCGCGTTTGGCGGTGCCGGAGCCGCCGGTGTCGGCGTTGAGCGGGGTGGGCGGGCGGCACCGGGCCGGGGGCCCGCAGGGGAGACGGCCCTTTGGAGTAGCTGCCCTCGCCCTCACCTCGGGGTGGGTCGGCCCGGAGGGGGTGCTCTCCCGGGCGCGCGTCCGGGCAGTGATTTCAGCTCTTTTAGAATTTGTCCAGCAGGTTTCCCGCGCGCGCGGGAAGCCGCTCCCACAGACCGGTGCAATGACAGAGCGGGGCGGGGAGGCGCAGGCGCGCTCAGGCGGGCCGGGCCGGGGCTGCCTCCGGTGGGGCTGGGGCCGGAGCCGCGCTCGCCCCGCCGCGCCCCATGGCGGCCTCCGCGCAAGCCTCGGTGCCGCCGGCGCTGAGCGCGGAGCAGGCGAAGGGTGAGTGCGGGCGGGTCCGCGGCGGAGTGCCCGTGTCGCGGAGCTGGATGCGGGGGGCCGGCGGGCGGCTGAGTGCCCGTGTCCCACAGCGGTGCTGGCGGAGGTGATCAAGGCGTTCGGGGCGCCCGAGAACGCGCAGCGCATGGAGGAGGCTCGGGATAACGCCTGCAACGACATGGGCAAGATGCTGCAGTTCCTCCTGCCCGTGGCCACCCAGATCCAGCAGGACGTGATCAAGGCCTACGGGTTCAGCAGCGACGGCGAAGGTGGGTTGTTCCCCCGCCGGGCGGGATGCTCCGGGCCCGCCGGGGCAGCGGGGCGTTCCGCCCACCCCCTTTCCTTGCAGGCGTCCTGAAGTTCGCCCGGCTGATCAAGTCCTACGAGTCGCAGGACCCGGAGATCGCCAGCATGTCCGGCAAGCTCAAGGCCATGTTCCTGCCGCCCATGACGCTGCCGCCGCACGGCGCCGGCACCGGCGGAGTTGCTGCCTCCTGAGCCCGCGGAGTTCTCCCGGTGCTCCGGCTGGTGCCCTGCTTCCAAGGTGCAGGTGCTGTCAGCCTTGGAAATGGGGCACTTGAGCAAGGGAGACGCGGTCCTGGAAGGAATGGGATGCTTCGTGCCCGCTCGTGTGTCTGCTCGTGAATAAAACGTGTGTTGAAAATGCCCGTGTTTTATGAATGGCCGTGAGCTCAGCAGTGCCGCTGCCTGCTGCAGAGGCAGGTATAGCAGCGCTCTCTGCGTGACACTTGCGACGCTGGTTTGGGAGCCCCAGTATGTGCCATGTTCTGCAGAAAGGTTTGTGCCGAGCCTCAGTGTGAAGCCCTAGGATCTTATATCAGAGAGACAGGTATTAAGCACTTTACAAGGGCAAGCATTTTCAGACGTGCTGTTTGAAGCATACTAGGAAATGTGTCCCTCGACACGATCTAGTGCTGTTCAGCAGGTGTTGTAAATGGCATTGAGGCCCCTGTCCCAGCAGGGCCAGTGCTAATTTACTCCTGCCCCCAGTGCCTGTGGCTGCCTTGTTTTGTGGCTGAATGTGCAATCCAGCACATTATCCTTAGTGAAAAAGGCAGCACAGAGATGCAGCAGGGAGCGGCCGAGCGTGGGAGGGCTGGGCTTGCCCCGTTTGGCTGCAGCCTGGATTACAACAACATAAACAACGTAAAATTTTTATCTCACCTTTTTTTTTTTTGGACTGCAGAGGGATCAACCTAGTGGTGCAGCCTTGCTCCTTTGCAATGTTTTCTTTCCAGTGTCATTCAGAGGGACATCAGGTATGTCCGCTTGTAGCCTCCTGTCCTTTGTCCCTGTTGCCCGTGGAAGAATTGAGGTCTTTGGCGACAGGAGCAGGGGGAAAAGGGCTGAGAGTGAAGGAGCCAGGCCTGGGAGAGCAGGGAGCTGCAAGCCAGGTGTGAGGCAGCTGCATCGGGCGTTCTGTGCTCTCAGTTACAAACCGGGCAGGAATGCAGCCAGCGAGGGCGTGAGCTCAGTGGATGGGAGGCAGGAAGAGCAGTCGGTCCCTTCCGTCTCCATCTACCTCTCCGAGCCTGGCCTTGGCCTTCCCCCACCCCTTTGATTATTCATTAACTGCAGTCCAGGAAGTGCTTTGCAAATGGTGAAAATTAAGCCCGCGGCTTGAGGCCTGAGGTTTGCCTGACCTGGAGCTACCTCCTTCTTAGTCTGCCCGGGAGCGGGCGGAGTTCGGGGCTTCGCCTGTGCGGATCGGGCTCAGGTGAGTCACGGGAGGTGCTGCTCCCGCAAGCACTGCCAGCTGCTGCTCCAGCGCCCCGGCACTCACCGCCATGGGCATCCAGCCCTGCCGCCAGGGTGCCAGGCCACCTCTCCTCTCTCAAGGTCTTTGATCTCTCTCCCAAATCCGTTTCAAGATCCTTTCTTGGTAATTCCAATATTGCTTTATTTTCTTTAGTAGGACCCACTTGGTTGAGGGCTGTGGAACTTCCTCCACCAGTTCCTGTCAGTCCTCCATCAGTGGGGATCTGAGAGACAAGACCCTGATGCCATCCCGTGGGTGAGTGCTGTGAATGCTAGTTAGGGCAAGAAAACAAGAGTTGTTGGTGAGCAAAATAAAAATATCAGCAGTAGGAATCAGGCACAGAAGGGAAAAATCCCCAGTTTCTAATAGGAGCTGCCTATTAGAGGCAGCCAGAGGGCCGACCCTCTGGTGGGGGTAGCCAGAGGATTGGAGCTTGCTGTGCTTTACATTGTTACGGTTGCTCCTTCTCCCTTTGATAATGAGCAAGCAGGGTTTGTGATGCTCAGTCTGCTGCAGCTGCAGCATCGTTGAGAGGTTTTGCAGAGAGAGATGTCAGCTGCCCGGCCTTTTAAATACTGGTTATTCCTTTGTTTGCCGCAGTCTTTCTAGGCCTTTATGGAACAAAAAGCGGGACATACAATCCTCACAGTCAGTCCAAACAGGCACCCTGCTCTGGGGACTGTTCCGGAAGGGTGTCAGGAAATGGGATCTGCACTGCCATTACTCTCTGGTAAGCATTTGGGCAACCACAGTGGTCCAGAACTGTGCTGGAGCCCCAAGGCCTGATGGAGAGGATGTGACTTTGGCAAGTCACAGGAAGATGGTCCACCAGCCCAGCCCCAGACAGCCTTTGCTCTGCACTAATGACTGAACGACAACAGACTTCTGTACAGAACAGCAAAACCTCCTGTCTGAAATGATCTCCGTGCTGAGATTTAGAAGAAGATTAACAAATGCAATGCTCATTCCAAAAAGGGCTCCAAATTAGCTCCCCCGAAATGTGAGAGAAGCATGGAACAATAAAGTAGTTATCTGAGCAGGAAGGTGCACAGTATAACGGGAAAAGCAATGAATGTGATGCTAAAGGAAGCACCAGCATCTGCTTTTGTAAAGGCAAATATGGTCCTGTAAAACTGGAGGGTTTTGAGGGACTTAGCAAGCTTGTGGATAAGGCAGGTCTGGCAGGTACAGTTTGCTTGGATTTAAAGAATTTGACAAGATTTTCTCATCAAAGTCTTTAAATCACAGCATTAAAAAAAAAAAAAAAGAAGATTGAGGTTTTCTTGATTAAAGAAATACAAGAGAATAGTAAATGGAAGGTGGGAATTAACATCCTATTTTTACAGCAAAGGGAAGTCATCAGTGGTCAGATCACAGGGGCCTTATCTGAAATACATGCTGTTCAGTATATTCCCAAGTGACCTGGAAATACTGGTGAGGTGAGGTGAGAAAATTGGATGATGGTAGAAAGTTACTCAGGCTAACAGGGTGGGAGTTGACTTGTGAATAATTTTGGAAAGACCTAATGGCAGTGAATGAGTGGGCAGTAGAACAGCAGATGAAAAGGCTTATGTAAAACAGTGTTCATACAGAAATATAGCACAGAAATTGCATAGAAAACAATTACTTTGAACTAATGGTAACCTCTCTTTGATTACAGAAGTCTCTGTTATTGTTAGCTTAATGCTTGGTTGTACTGAACATCAGAAATCACCCCTGTCCATGACTCACCAGCATTTTGGACACCACAGTTCTGTGCCCAGCTTCACTCTTATCTCCAAATCAAAATGCCATAATTGGAAATATCTCTGAGAGGGACAGCAAAGGTAGTCAGAGGTATAGAACAGTTCTGTACAAAAAGAACCCCTTAGTAAGGCTGGAGTCTTCAGCCTGGCCAAGGGTTGAGGATGGATACAGATGTTTCAGGTCTGTTGCCACAAGTAGCTTGGAGTAGGGACCACAGACTGTTTTTCCTTTCTTTACAAGAACCAGGGAGCAGGTTATAAGCAAGTCAAAGGATGGGGTGTTTCTGTAACTGAGCAGTGGAGCTCTTTGCCAAAGGGTGCAAAATTTGTTATGCATTTGACAGTTGACTACAAGTAGCTGCTAATAGAGGCTTAGGAAGTAGGAGGGCAAAAGAAACTCTATGTATATACAATCTTTCTCTTTGCTCTTCCTTTGACAACCATTTTGACCTCAGGATTGCCTAGTCCCACCCCTGCTGCCCCAAAACTAGCTCAGGTGGCTCAGGGCCTTGTTCAGCTGAGTCCTGACAGCTGCCAGGGTGGAGGTTCCTCCGCTGCTCTGGGGACCTGTGGCAAGTGCTGAACCCCCTTGGGGGGAGCACGTGTGCAGTTTTTCCTGATACCTAACCAGAATTTCCCCTGCTGCAAGTGATGCCTGTTGCCTCATGTCTTTTGGTTGTGTCCCACAAAAAAGAACCTGACTTATCAGCTCTAAACCCCCACGGCCCCTTTTAGGTAGTTTGAGACTAGTGTTAAATCCCTCCTTAAGCATCTTTTCTTCAAGTTGAATAAACCCAGCTTGCACTCTGCAATGTTCCAGGCTCTTCACTGCATTAGTGGCATTATGCTGGATCCTTTCCAGTTTCTCAGGGCCTTTTTTTTTTTCTTGCGGCAATCCAGATGTGTGTCTTTTAATTAGCTATTTCATTTATCTTCTGCTGTAAATTTGTTACTGCGCTAGCTGTGGCCTGCTTCCACGAGGGATTTACAAGATGAGGTTCTAACACCTGTGTTGTACTGAAAGCCAAACAGTGTAAGAGTAGTCTCTTTGCTGAAATCTCTTGACCTCTTAATTATATTAAAAAAATGTGTTAGTGGTTCAATTATAGTCTTATTATATTTAGTGGCTCAGCTGTTCCATGCCGCAGCCATTTGGGAGAGCAGCCTCGAAGATAAGGACTGATGGCTTCTCTATGATGACATTTCCCTCCCTTACTGGTAGTTTTTAATTGGAGGGCCCAGATCAAAGACACCAGGGCAGCTGCATGCATCCACTCCTTTCCTAAAATGAAAGCAAGCAGAAGCATAAACTCATCCTGTAAATTAGGTGATACGGGATTTTTGTCCACACAAATACTGTCAAGAGATTACACCGCACCCTGTGGCTTGTCCTTCTGGAGGATACTGGGTTACATGGGATAAGTGCTCTCTCACCCTTTCTTATTCTGGTCTGGGCTCTTTGCCACCTTGTTCTTTCCCTGCTCTCCTGTGTCCAGCTAATGTTCAGTTCCTCAGACACATTTTCTCCTTCAGCGTAGGGTGCAGGGATGCCTAAGTTTTGGTTTTTGTCTGCCTTGGCTTCATATTGACTCAGCATACTCTAATATGCTTTTGATATCAGGAATTATTTTTTGGGACTTCTCTCTGGAAGTTCCTGCCTTTTCTCCCTTGGCTATAAACAACACTTGTTTCCTGTTCCCGCTAGACTGATTGAAGTGCCGCCTTTCTGGTGCAACTTCTACAACTTCGTGCAGAAGTTGTTCCCTTGAGTTGCTCCCATGCATTTAAAATCTCCTTGGTTTTTCATATCAGTTCTAAGTCAGTACCTCTGGCTGCCTGCAGCTCACCGCACCCCAGCTCACCATGTGCATGAAACCAGAAGCATTTCTAAGGAAGCTGTTGTAGGTGCCTGGGTTGCCTTTCTAGCAATGAAGTTTAGCTTCCCACTCATTTCTCCTGTACTTCCCTTTGTTGCTGGTTTCTGTCTTGGCCACGAGTTTTTGTCTAAGTCTCAGCTAGCAGCCTGTTCATCTTTTTGCAGGATTTCCCAGTGTGGTGGTGTGTGGGGAAGTCTGCAGCTCCCGCTGCTTGAAATGAGCAAGGCTCTTGCTGTTGCCGCTGCCCACAGCACACAGGGTAGCTGCGATGGCCCCAGGGAAAAGCCAGGCTCCTTTGCCAGCTGGATTGCACTCTTAGGCCACTGCTTAACTCCCATTCTTTCACCAGACCTGCAGACCTTAAAGCCAGTGTTGTGAGCAGGGCAGTCATGGGCTACAGCTGCAAGCAGCTAAGTGACTGGAATGGTTTTCCTTCTTTTTATACCTGGTTGTCCAGGTTGTCAGCTTTGGCCTCAGTATGAGCTGCTGGGATTTTGAAGGTCCTCGGCTCAGCTCCCTTAGTGCTGTGTGGGCTGCCTGTAGGTAGTAGCTGTTTGTCCTGGTCTCTGCCTGCCTTCCTGAGCAGCTTCACCACCCTCTCCCAACCTCCCCATCCCTTTTGAGCTACCACTGCCCTGTGTCAGTCCCATCCCGTGGCAGGCTGGTTTCAGGCAGGCACTGCTGTGCTCAGAGCACCAGCCTGGACCTTGAAGTCTGCATCTCTGGATTCACATGGATTCTCCCCTGTGCCTGTACAGAGCATGTAGGGCATTTGGGACCATTTGTGTCGCTCATTGGCCTTTTGGGGGAAAACCGGGACAGAGGACGAGCAGAACTGAGTTTTGTGAACACGGCCAGAACCCAAAATGCGTGTGAAGACTCAGCCCTTGTGTGCCAAAGACAGGGACCCAAAAATAATAGGGGCTATGGGGAGGAAAGACACAAAAGGAGAAGCAGAAGTGTATGCAAAGCAGCTTGGGGCTGCGGAGTGGATGGCTCAGAGCGCTTCCTGTTCCCGGAGCCGTGCGTGCCCCGCTGCGTACGGACTCGCGCCTGCCCGTGCCCAGCAGCACTGCACAGCGGGCCAGAGATCAAGGCACCTGTCCAGGGAAAGGTGGATGGAGAGGGTCTGAATGGACTGACAGTCGACTCCAGGAGAGATACATGGCCAGCTCCCAAGAGGCGCAGGAACAGTTTGGCATTGGGTGCCCCAGCACAGACCTCCGACTTCCCTTTCTTTTCCAGCACAAACTGATTTTTCATCTGTGTTTTTTGGGTTGCTTTGGTGGCAGCCGCTTGGCCGCCTCTTCTTTCTCCCTCCACAATGGTGAGGTAAGAGGGTCTGAGAGGTCTGTGTGTGTGAGGAATGGGACCAAGGAAGTAGGATGGATGAGGGCAGGGACGGCCCTGGAAGCCGTATCTCTCATGGGAACCATCCATAGGCTGGGGAAGGCATCAGGCAGGAAGGGATGCTGCTGCTGGTTTTCACCTAGGGATGCTGACCGGGGACCATTCTTCACCCTACAAATCTCCACAATAGTGTCTGGCCTTTTTTATTCACTTGGTCTTGCTTTTATTTTCTCTGCTAGGTGGTTTCACCGTGACCTGAGTGGGCTGGAAGCTGAAGCCTTACTGAAGGGACGAGGTGTCCATGGGAGCTTCCTGGCCAGACCCAGTCGGAGGAATCAGGGGGATTTTTCCCTTTCAGTCCGGTAAGTAACTTGGACCCCAGCTTCTGTCTTTGCAGTGTTACATACACAGGTTGCCTAGATCCTCAGATGTCCTGTGGCATCTTCTTCATCCTGTCTCTATTCCTTTGAGTTCTTCTCAAGCTTTAAAATGACTGCAGCTTCCCAGTGTCTTCTAGAGCCTCCCTCAAGTTGTCTAAGGAGCTTCTCTTTCCAGACATCTCCATTCACAGAGATGATTTGCTCTGGTTCCATGGTGGGAGGTAGTGCAGGACACTTTCCTGCCCCTTTTCTAACCACCTCTTGGACTGCCTTGTGCTTTATTCCCCAGGGTTGGTGATCAGGTAACCCACATCCGCATCCAGAATACTGGGGATTTCTATGACCTTTATGGAGGGGAGAAGTTTGCCACCTTGTCAGAACTGGTGGAGTACTACACACAGCAACAGGGCTCGCTTCAGGACAAAGATGGAACCATCATTGACTTGCGATACCCGCTCAACTGTTCTGACCCCACGACAGAGAGGTACAGGCACAGCACGGAGCTGCTGTGTCTGTGATTAAATGTTTTATGGCCTCCTTTCTGCCCTGCCTGCATCCCCAGAGCAAATCCTGCAAAAAATGCCTCCTGCCTTTCTTAACCTCTTCTGTGTCCTTGGGGCATGATCCCCATGTACCTTGATGGCACCATGTACCATCCCCATGTGTACCTTGATCCATCACAGCAGACCTAGTAGGGATCTATTTTTACTTCTGGTTTCCGGTTGCCTTTGCTATTTATATACTGTTTTTGAGAGAATAGGTTGCGGTGTCCGGTGTGGGTCTGCAGTGGTCTGTGGAGGGACATGTTGTGTGGAAGCCCTCAGTCGTGCCCCAAACTTCCTTGGTTATTCTAGGCCCGGGTGACTCACGTAGCTGCGAGCAGGACCATGTTCCCCTGCTATTCCTGGCCTGCTTAGTCTCCTTCCTGTCCCCGCTTTGCATGTGTCTCTGACACCAAGTTCCTAAATCAAATCAGGTGGTTTTGCCCTTGCGTTTTGCTTTCAGGCCCTTTGATGCAGCTCGGGGGAGCTGTCATGCCCTGCTCTGGGGTGACAAGTCCTTCTTGCACAGGTCCTCCTTGGGCACCTGGAGGCAGGGAGCAGAGATGCCCTGGGCCGAAACATCGGGGTACACCCCAGCTTGCTCCGGGGTCAGGCTGCAGAGGGGCTGGTCTGCTGCTGGCTGTCCTCTCCAGTCAAGGCCATTGCTCCGTGGCCCTGCAGTTTCCTCCCTTCCTCCTGCGGTTGGAAACTTCCCCCCTCCCCCCCTCGGGCTCTTACGAAAGCTCCTCTCACTCTCTCCCCAAGTGATTTTCCGTCACGTGGCTTTGAAGAGCTGGGCTTTGCTGGGGGAGGGAGGAATGGGACCCATTAACCCCCTCCTACCTGTGGGGAGGGGAGACTGGGAGACCTCTTTGATGGGCAGGAGAGGCCAACCGATCCCAAGGTGGCATCTGAGCACATGGTGGCTGAACAATTCTCTGAGAGAGGTTCCGAAATTAATGACAACTGTGCAGTGAGAGTCACCAGCTGCTTCTTGCAGTGCATGAGGGAGGGTCAGCGAAAGTTACTTGCTGAGCCCAGTAACTGTGTGAACCTCTTGCTGTAGGTGGAGCAGCCCCTTGCTCTGACCAGATGCAGGGGAGAATGAATAAATGCCCCGGCTGCTTCTATGACTGGGCTGTGGCCTCCTGAACTCCATCTCAGTTCATGGGAACAAATAGCCCCCTAACAAGTGAAGTTCCCCAGTACCATGCCAGGCCTTCCCTGTTAGCTGCTCCATGGGAAGTAAATCCATTCCCACATCCCCATGGCAAGGCAGAAAACACCTTGGTCAAATGGGGATGCTCCTGACCTTGTGCTAGGAGGAGAGAAGGAGCTGCTGAGTGTTTGTATTGAGGACAGGGATGTGCACGTGGATCAGCTCCTGGTGCTCACTCCCGTGGCCAGGGTGATTGCTGCAGTGTGATGTGCCCAGAGAACAGGAATTATCCTTTGAGTGAAGAGGTGACTGGGTTTCAGAAAGAGGAGTTGCTGGAATGGTTCTTTAATGGATCAGATCTCAACACAACCATCTGGGTGCTGCTAAATCTGATGGGAGAGTTTCTGACTTAGTGGGGGCTTATTTTTCTTCCCCTGGTGTTTGAGTTTCCAGAGTCCCTTGCAGCAGTAAGGCAACAATCCCAATAATACCGTGAGGTGCTGAAATACACAGACTACCCTCTCCCAACTGGTGTTCCAGGCAGAAAGTATCACCTGTGCCTGTGTGTGTGTCACACAACGGGTCACACTTGGTGCTTTCCCACTGTGTCCTTCAGTACCAGCCTTCTGCTCCCTAGGTCCCTTCTGTCTCCACCTCATCCCTTGCACTTTCCTCTTCTGCCCGGCTCTCCACCCTCTGTCTCATCTCCTTTTCCCAAGATCCTGCTCCTCCTTCCCTCTCTCATTCCTTCCTCTCTGTCTCCCCCTTCCTTTCTTCCTCCCTCATCCTTCCCCAGTGTTGCTGCTTTTCACTCATCATCTCAAGTGCATCCACTTCCTGCATCTCCACCTCTTTTTTAACCCTCTCTTGTTTTTCCTTAGGTGGTACCACGGGCATCTGTCCGGCCCTGCAGCTGAGTCACTGCTCCAGGCCAAAGCTACCCCTTGGACCTTCTTGGTGCGGGAGAGCCTCAGCAAACCTGGGGACTTTGTCTTGTCTGTCCTCACTGACCAGCCTAAACCTGGCTCTGATGCTCCAGCTGGGGCAACTGGCGCCTCTGGGACCCGGCTCAAAGTCACACACATCAAGATCATGTGTGAGGTGAGCAGTGGGAGGGCAGGAGGAGAGGCTGTGGTCTGATGGATGCTACCAAAATGGCTGTGACAATTTCTCCTATTTCTTTCATGTGGGATGAGGAGATTCCAAGGAGAGAATGCAGCTGGCCTCAAATGGGATTGGAGGGCAATACACCTTCTTTGGGCTTTGATCCGCTGCAAGCGCAGTGCCATGAACTCCATGTGCTCAGGGCAAACTCCTCTGACCTCCCTGCCAGAGCAAATGCTTCCCTACATGGTGCAGGGCGGTGCCTATGGATCTGCACCCCAGCATTGCCTTTTTCCTGAGTGTTAGCAACTTTGTCTGTGGCACAGGTGGAGAGAGTGGGGGCTGTGCAGCCTGGAGAAAGCTCTGGGGAGATCTTACAGCACCTTCCAGTACCTAAAGGAGGCTCACGGGAAAGCTGGAGAGGGACTTTTTACAAGGGCATGGAGTGATAGAGCAGGGGGGAATGCCTTCAAACTGAAGGAGGGCAGGTTTAGACAGGATAATAGGAAAAAATACTGTGAGGTTGGTGAGGCACTGGCTCAGATTTCCCAAAGAAACTGTGGATGCCCCATTCTTGGAAGTGTTTAAGGTGAGGCTGGAGGGGGCTCTAGACAGCCCAGTCTAGTGGAAGGTGTCCCTGCCCATGGCAGGGTGTTTGGAATTAGCTGCCCTTTATGATGCCTTCCAACCCAAACTATTCCAGGATTCTGCTATGAATGTTATGAGTGACATTACACATTCTTCCTCTGTTTAGAATGGACGCTACACAGTTGGAGGGGCTGAGATGTTTGACAGCTTGACAGATCTGGTGGAGCACTTCAAGAAGATTGGAATTGAGGAGATGTCTGGTTCCTTTGTGTACCTGAAGCAGGTAAGTCCAGTTTCCTGGTTTTTTAGGCAGCCTTTGGAGGGACTGATTTGTTGTTTTTTTCTGCTTTATGTTCCTTTCCTTCCTTTTTCCCTGGTGCCCAGGGGACACTTTGCTCTTCAGCAGCATCTCTCTCTCTCTCTCTCTCTCTCTCTCTCTCTCTCTCACCTATTGTGTTTTCCCATCCCCAGCCCTACTATGCTACAAGGGTGAATGCTGCTGACATTGAGAACAGAGTGCAGGAACTGAACAAGAAGACAAGTCTGTCTGAGGAGACGTCCAAGGCTGGATTCTGGGAAGAATTTGATGTAAGAAACGGTTGGGGGACATTATTTGGCTTTTTGGGAATTCTGCATGCACCACCTCATTCTCCGTCCTCGATTTCTTCCTGTACACAAATTTCTCGTGTCTTGTCAGTTTATTTCTGAAAGAAGTGTCTGTTTGGAAGCAGTTCCCCTGGGGAATGAGTCTCATCTTTAAGTAAACCCAGTGATGTAGAAATGTGCTTTTTTATGGCTGGGAGAGTGAGTCACCAAGACAGTAAGGGCACAAGCCTCAAACTTCTCAAGTCTAGGTTTGGTTTTCACTTCTCTGCTCCCCCACAGCATGCCCATGTGTCATCAGAGCCACCACTGTGCCTCCTAGTGCCCACCTCCCCTGTCATACATTGTGTCCTTGCCATGACTAATCTTTCTTCTGCTCTCAGAGCCTGCAAAAACAGGAAGCCAAGCACCTGTTTGACCGTCATGAGGGCCAGAGACCTGAAAATAAGAGCAAGAACCGATACAAGAACATACTGCCCTGTGAGTCTTGCTTCTCCACTATTAAAAAAAAACCAAACCCAAATGGACAGACAGGCAATGAAGAGCTGTCCAAGTCATCCCTCCCTCCAAGCCATCCCTGTCCTCCAGAGCAGGTTACAAGGTGTATAGCACTGAGGATTTAAGAGCTGATGAGGAAAGTCACAGCCTTTTCCTGTCCTTGAAGGAAGGAGGGAGGGTTGCATCAGACTCATCAGTTTCTGTGGTCCATCACAGAGACAGAGAGATGGGAGGATGGAGTGAGATTGGTCTGAACCCAGAGAGGGAGAGCTGAGCATATGGGGCATCACTGGGAATCATGACTGAGGTGGCACAGGGCAGTGAGGGACCTCTGTGTTGCTGCGCATGGATTATCTCATTGCACTGTTCATTCTTTCACTGCACTCCCAGTTGATCACTCCAGAGTCATCCTCCAGGGAAGGGACCCAAATATACCTGGATCTGACTACATCAATGCCAACTATGTCAAGGTGAGGTTCTTGAAAGACGGCTGTGTGCCTGTCCAGAACAGTGCCAAAGCAGGGGAAGGTCTGCTGCTCCTGCAGCCCTCCTGACCCCCCCTGTCTTCACTCAGAACACCCTGATCAGCCCAGATGAGTGCACCAAGACCTATATTGCCAGCCAGGGCTGCCTGGATGCCACAGTCAACGACTTGTGGCAAATGGTGTGGCAGGAGAACACACGCATTATTGTGATGACAACACGGGAGGTGGAAAAAGGCCGGGTAAGTAGCAGTCTGGAGGTGTCTCACTTCCCTTTCAACCATTGCTCTGCTTTTTCTCTCTCCTGCCCTCTGCCCATCCTCACCCCGCCCTCTCTGCCCACACAGAACAAATGTGTGCCTTACTGGCCAGAGCTGGGCAGCACGAAGGAGTACGGTCCCTACCTTGTGCAGAACACTGGCGAGCACAACGCACTGGAGTACAAACTCCGGCACCTCTGCGTGTGCCCGAAGGATAATGTGAGTGTGTCTGACCAAGGGCTGCCATCTGAGCCACCCTACGCCTAAACCTGGGAACTGCTGGGTGCTCTGATGATGCTGCTGTTTTAGCATTCTTGGGGCTGGTGTTCCTACCTGGTTTGGGCTGGAATCACCAAGAAGTGTGCAGGAGACAGAGATTCTCCCTGGCTCCAGACTCGCCTCTCCCTGGGACAGAGGCCAGGGAAAGGACTGGGTCGAAGTTTTACAAGTGCTGTGCTTTGCTCTTTTCAGGGCAAGGCTGTGCGTGAGATCTGGCAATACCAGTACCTGAGCTGGCCTGACCATGGTGTACCCAGTGAGCCAGGAGGAGTCCTCAGCTTCCTCGACCAGATAAACCAGAAACAAGAGAGCATCCCCAACGCAGGGCCTATTCTGGTACACTGCAGGTTGGTACAGAGGCTGGAATTGGAAGCATCCTCTGTTGCTTATCTAGGGTGAGATACAGAAAGCCTGTCCTGCTGCTTCCAGCTGTATCCCAGGACTTGAGTGAAGCATATGCCAGTCCCAATATTTGCTTTTTTCTTCTTCAATGCCCCCACACCAAACACTCTACCTGTTGAACCCGTGACTCTTTTGTGGCATTGCTGAACAGCTGCTACGAGAGGCACATACTTCCCCAGAAGCAGCTGCATTTTGTTTCAGGAGCTGTCTTGCTCTGACCTCTGCTTGTCCTCTCCTTGCAGTGCTGGGATTGGCCGCACTGGGACAATCATCGTCATTGATATGATAGTGGAAACAATCTCCACCAAGGGTAAGAGGACTCAAAATGAACTGTACTGCCTCGTAGGTTTTGCCTTTAAGTTCAGCTGCAGAGGGATCAAAACTATCAGCTGTCAGTGGGAAAAGATCCTGCCACAGCCCTAAGGAAGTTGTTCTGCTGGATCTCTGTACCATATCCACTTCCTATGGCTTTAGCCTTCCCTGAGCTTTGGCTTTTCCTCCAAGGCCAGACTTCAAAGATACTGAGCGGGGGGAGAGCTGGGAGGTCCATACAGGAATAAAGACTATGGAAGGAGGTGGAAACTTCTTGACTGTCCTCCACTGTGGCTGCTTTTGGTAGAGAACTGGGCGAGGGGGCAGTGAATACGTCCCTAAGCTTTCCTGGTGCTCCTTGCTAGGGCTGGACTGTGACATTGACATCCAGAAGACCATCCAGATGGTGAGGGCCCAGCGATCTGGGATGGTGCAGACGGAGGCCCAGTACAAGTTCATCTACATGGCCATCTGCCAGTTCATAGAGGCAACCAAGAAAAAGCTGGAAGTTATCCAGGTGAGAGAAAAGGGGCTCTGCTGCCCTGTGAGCCTAAGCCCTGCACGCTGCTGGCTCTGAGCCCAAGTGCTCTGTTTCAGAAGCTTTAGGCTAACACTGAGACCTACACAGACTACAACGGCGCAGTAAGATCTGTGTCCCTCTTCTTCTCAGAAGACTTTTAAATTCAGGGGACAGGTTCATTAGCAGTTCAAGTACCAATCCCTTATGAACTGCCAGACAGTTAAATTTTAATGCAGTTACTTTAACTATGTTCTGAATAATATCACCAAGTGCTGTTTTGTTACAAACTTAGTTTAGGACAAGCAAAGACTTTCCTTGCCTCTTCTTCCCTCTTTGTCTTTCACATCCCAGTTTTGCAGCTGCAAAATCTTTTCCTGCTATTTGATAAGTGGTGTCTTTTCTCTTTCCTTGTAGCTTCTGGCAGCATGCTGTAGCTCCTGCTGTTTTGATATTTAGCAGAAATTTGGGACTTTTAGGTGTTCTAGTGCCTCCAGAGATTTGTTGCCCCACTGTTGCCTCCTGTACAAAGCTGCATTTGCACCTGCTGCTCACCTCTGGCAGTGGCAGTGTGCTGAGCCCAGGTACTTCAGCAATCCACCAACTTCCACTGAGATCCTGGCACAAAGTGGGGTTTAACAGCTAGAACTCTTCCATGGTGCCTTAAGTGTATCTCCCAGACCACTCTCTTCTGTTTTTCCTCTCCTGCAGTCTCAGAAAGGCAAGTCAAACGAGTGTGAGTATGGGAACATCGCCTACCCCCCTGCAGTGAGGAATGTGCACCCCAAGGTTTCCCGAAAACCCTCCAAGTAAGAGCTCACCTACAGCAGAGACCCAGCTCTGCCTGCCCCTGGCAAATCTGCCTGCTGGCTTGGCTGGCTTTTTCCTCTTCCTCACTTTTTCCCTGGTCTTACAGGCAGAAGGAGGAGTCAACAGTGTATGAGAACTTGGGGAAAAAGGAGGAGAAGGTGCGGAAACAACGCTCCTCAGAGAAGAAGCTGAAAGGCTCACTAAAGAAGAAATAATCATACGTTGCAGGTAGCCCCATGGGGGTTTGAACCTGGGCTGCAGGACTGGAGCTCACATCCTGGCTGGCCTGTCTCGCATTCCTTGCTCTTGGACTAGAACAAAGCCTTCCCCTTCTCTTCCATGCCAGCTTTCAGTGCTGTGAACCAGAGCCCTTTCCAGCTCAGCTGACCGACTCCATGGTCCCTTGCCTGTGCAGGCCAGCAAAGCTGCTCGCTGCCCCCTCATCATCCATTAGCAGGAAAAGGTCACGCCCTCCTTCCCTTGCTCCCTGAGCACCGGGGCCCAAACTCACCTTTGCTGTGTCAGCTTCAGAGGAATTCTCAGGGAAGAGCTAAGGAAGGTCAATCCAGGAGCTACATCTCTACCCACTGCTGTGAGTTAGAGTTTATCCTGTTTGTGTTCCCTGAAGCCTCAGCTTTTCAAGTATGGAGGTTTTGGCCTGTTTCAGCTCAACTCCTCTGCAATTCAACAGGAGACCTCCTCCTTCTTTAATACCAACCTTCTGCCCCTCTCATCCTTTTGCTATCTCATCCTTCGCCTGGATGCTGTAAATATACCAGAATTTGATGTGATGGCCATGTTTTCTTCTTTGTTTGTAAATAAACTTGTGTTTGTTTGACTACCAGGTCCCAAAAGGTTTTCTTCTCCGAGTGTTAGCTGTACTCCTGATTTTACCTGCAGACCTGAAAAGACTCACAAGGATGGCTCCAGCCTAGTTTTCTTGATTTCCTGTTGCCTTCAGGCTTCTGAACGGAAGCTGTGACCAATTATCACGGCTCCTTGCCGTGAGGCTCAAGTGTTGGTAGTCAGCAGCAAAGTCTGAGCATGGAAAGTCAGGTGTGACAAACTCTGACACAGCTTTTACACCTAAATTTTACTCGTGGGTTTTCAATATGTGAACAGACGAAGCCACAGCTGCTCTGACCTCATGCTGGTAACGCTGCCACTTCCAGCAGCAGCCTGGTCCAAAGGCCTCCAGAGCCCCCTTCCCACCACGATTTATACACAATGCATTGGGAGGAAGGACACTGCTTGCTGTCATTCGATATGGCAAGAAAGTCGGTTGGAAGCATTTGGAAGGCAGAAGACACTTTGTGAGTAGACCCTCTTTCCATGTGCCAGACTTTAGCTTCCCTTAGCCTGTGAGCCCATAGGCCTGTGTGTGTATTTCCCAGCTGGCTCTGCAATTCCATTGCCACTAGAGGAAGAAACAGGAAAGAGACAGTGGGGAAGATCAGGGGCAGAAGTAAAAATGGGTGGAGGGACATGTACTGTGTTTCATGAGGTCAGATCCCTCTTTTAAGCAATGGGAAGGGGCTGAAGTCCTAGCCTAAGGAAACACCTACCTCTGCCTTAGACCCCTGGGCAGCTTCTAAGGACAGGGCCCAATTGTCTTCCTTCTTAAAAAGCTGCCACAGCCTAAAGCAAGGCATACAAAGGGTTTCCTTAAATTCTACCTGAAGCTTGAAAATGAAGACATCTTGTGGAACAAGCTCAGGTTACTGAGAAACGTATTTGCATTCAAATCCCTGAGCTTAATGTGTCAATAATGTCCAGTCTATGAAAAATTTGGACTGAACAAGAACTTTCCCAACTGCACATCAAGAAATACAGCACCGTCATAAGCAGTTTACTCTTTACATAGGATTTGTTACACACAAATACTTTGAGGTGACTATTTGAGGATGCATTTTCAAAGCTGGTTCAAAGAATTTGTGCTTCCTTGACACTGCAAGTCAAAATGTATGGTTATGACTCTAATGGCCAGTAAGCTTTAAACCAGGAATCCATAGATTATATCTCTTCCTTGTGCTCTGCTTCACCAGAAGTCCCTAAAGGCCTGTTTTCTTCCCTGGAGAGCTCAAGCTGGAGTTGTTTGTAAAAAGAGAGGGTTGGTTGTAAATAGATGTGGACTTGGGGGTGGCTGTCTTGACCATCATGATCATGAAATAGCTGAGTTTAAAATCCTGGTGATAGGAGAAAAACTGTAAGTAAAGCTACTTCCCTGGACCTGGGGAGAGCAGACTTTAGGCTGCAGGGAAGCAGTTGGTAAAGTCCCCATGCAATCTGCTTTGGAGGATAGTGGGGTACATAAAAGCCGCTCACTTTTTAAGGGGCCTCCTTTCAAGAGCACAGGAGCAGGCAATTACAACGCATCAGAAGACCAGCCAGTGAGGCTGAGGGCTGGCTTAACTGGATCTCCTTCTACAACTTAGCAGGAAGTGTATGGACTTTGGAAAGGATAGATTGTGCAGGGGGACAGACATGCTCCCTGCCTCTCCAGGGAAAAAAAGCCCAAGCTCGAGTTAAAGCTGGCTGGTACTATGGTGGGAAACAACAGGCATTTTTAAGTATGTTAAGAGCAGAAGGAAGACTAAAGGTATGTCACTTGATGAGGTGGGTCACCTCATCCCCAAACAGTGACAAAGCAGAGACATTTAATGCTGCCTTTGCTTCTTCCTCTGACACTGGTGATGGAGGGTGTCTGGAGCCCTGGGCTGGATGGCCATGGCTGGGGGACTGATGAACTCCTGGCTGACTTGGAACTTGTATGGGATTTGCTGCTGCAAGTGAATGCACCTAAGTCTATGGGGCCCAATGGGATTCCTCCCAGGGTATTGAAGAGCTGGCCAATCTAACTGTGAGACCTCTCTCAGTTATTAATCAACAGCCGTGGGAATCTGTGTAAGTTGACATGGAGGCTGGCAAATATTGTCCCAGTTTTCAAGAAGGGCAAGAAAGAAGACTTTGGTAATTACAGGTCAATCAGTGTCGCACTGGTGCTGGGTAAAACTGAGGGGAAAATTAGTCTGGAAGCTATCAAGAAAAAGACTTGAAAGACGACGCAGTCGTTGATCAAAGCGTGCACGAGTTCTTGAAGGGAAAGTCATGCCTTACAAATTTAATAACCTTTCACAACAAGGCTACCCACCTAGTAGTCAAAGGGAAGGCAGATGTCGGGTGTTTTTTTGGTTTTGGCAAAGCTTTTGATAGTGTCACCATATCCCTCTGGACAGCGTTCAGCATACAGCCAGACACGTACACAATTTCACCCAAACTGAACAAGAACAAATGCCAGATTGTGCACCCGGAATGCTGCAATCCTGGATGTGAATACAGATGAAAGATGAGAGCGGGGTGCAGCCCTGCAGAAAAGGCTCTGGGCATTTTGAGTGATGGCAGGCCCTGCCAGGTGTGTTATGCTGGGGTGTGCTAGGCACAGAATAGTTAACTGGCCAGAGAAGTGAGGGTCCCACTGCACTCAGGTCCAGCCTCACAATCACTGTGTGCAGCTTCCTGCTCCACAATACAAGGAGGATATAAAAATATTATAATGTGTCCAATGGAGGGCAACAAAGACAGCAAGGAAATGTGTGACTCACAAGGAGCAGCTGAGGATACAAAGCTAGTTCAGCTGGGAGAAGACCAAGGGCTGACCTAATACCTCCTTATCAGGGGCAGCAGAAGGGGCGTGCTGATCTCTTTTCTTTGGTGTCCAGCAACAGGACAAAAGGAATGGCTTAAATCTGCACAGGGGGAAGTTCAGGTTGAGTATCAGAAAAAAGGGTTATTTACAGGGTGGCCAAGCTCCCCAGGGGAGCAGTCATGACCCTGAGTCTGTCTCTGCTCAAGATGTGTTTAGACAATGCTCTCACCTGAAGTTTAACTTCTAGGTTGCCCCGGACTTGACCCTTGTGAGTTCCTTCCAACTCAGGACATTCTGTGATTCTATGATGCTGTGATAACCTCAAAGTCCTAAATCTTAGTATAGGGCAGCCCCTATATATACATACATATACATATATACATACATACATACATACATATATATATATATATATATATGAGCATCCAAACATCTTTCCTCTCTCCCCACACTGTGATGATCTGCCAGTGAGCATGAGCGTACTTCTTTCTTTTGTTCTTTTCCCTTCATCATCCTCATTCTAATTTCAACCAAATAAAATCTCTGTTCCACCTCCCACTACATAAAATAACCATTTTTTCCATGCATTAAGCACACTTAGACACAACAAAAATATGGTTGGGTTTCTGGTTTCGGTTTTGGTTTTTTTTTTTAATTTTTACAAATATCTGAAAGCATCACTGAGCAGACAGTGACACAAGTAAGATATTCCAGCAGTGACAGGCACCCAATGAATGGTATTGTCCTGAATTCAGTCCCAGGTTCTCTTGGGATCAAGAGTGAAAGAGAAACAAAATTTACTAGAAAAAAAGCCTGGTGCTGATGGCAGAAGAACTCCCTCACTTGGCCAAAAAATAATTTGATATTCTACACAAATCTAAATATTAATGAAGATTAAAGGCAAATATCCACGTGGGTTAATACCAGTAAGTCCCTTTGCCCCCTCTCCAAATTTAACTGGTGGGATGAGGAAGGAATTACAGCTGCCTAGAGGCAGAGCCCATTCCTGTAACTGAATCACCACAGATGGAGCAGAGGCATGGGGACAAAATCTGGCTACTGGATTAAAAACTTCATAGTGAGGCCAAACAATACTAGTAGAGGGAGTTCAAAGATCCTCACTCTTATCTTCTGCTGGTCAGCGACGCTGGTTCTAGGAATCTTCAGCTTCTTTCATTTCTTCCCTTTGAGTAGGAGACTGTCACTGAAAGGGAGACAGAAGGGAGTCATCAGTACAGGTCACCAGAAAGTACAAGCAAAGCCGTACCAGCTCCTCAATATGGATTCTGAGGTATAGGTCACACCCAAAGGATCTGGACTTCCAAGTCCTTCCTATTAGGCAGGTGGGTTTTTTTCCAAAGCCCCTTAAATCTTCCAGAACAAATATAACAAGATCTGGTCAGAGATGAGGAAGAAGGATGTTATAATCAAAGATCCCAGAGAAAAGAAACCAACTCTGGTTTCTCTTCTCGGTTCTGAGAAATCTAAGCTTTCAGCTGCATCCTGTTAGCTCAGTTGGCACTGCCTTTTTCAGTAAACACTGGACAGATTAGGCACAGCCACCAAACTCCTGACAGCTCTGAGAGCAGGAAATGGGGTGTTCTCACATGAAATGGGGTGTTCTCACATAAAATGGAAAGCTTTTGGAGAATAACAAAAGCATCTTCCCTAGAGATCATCAGCCCAAACCACCACAAATTCCCAAGATCATCTGCCTGCCTCCTTACAGCCCTGTTTGCCATAACCACAGGATGCCCTGTACATGTGACAGCTCAGAGAAGGCTCCACAGTTACTGCTGCCTTTCCCATGCAAGGCTCCCTACGAGGCACTCATGGAGCTCCAATTACTGCACACTCCATGTACATGTTTGTGTGGTTCCCTGCAAGGAAAGCTTCAAGTTTCACATCACAAATGGGAATTGAGGTGGAGACTGGAATAAACTTGCTGGGGCCAAAACAGCCCAGGCCAGAAACATGCCAGGCACCAGGAAACAGCAACACCCTGGTTCCAATACTAACAAAAGGATCAAAAACGTGCAGTGCCTTACCTTCCTCTGTGTCAGCAAATGCAGTAAAGGGTGGAGAGTGGGAAAGAAAAAAAACAAGAGTAAATTGATGAGATTTAACAAAAATCCCCATTCCCACAGTAGGAGAGGCTGCTCCCTACTGGGCTGTATCCTTTGGCATCAGGCTCCCCTCAGGAAAAGATTCTGAGAGAGCTCCACAAAGGGGAGCAGCTTCCCAGGTAGGGTGCAGACAAACCCAGGCACCCAGCCCCTTTACCTGGTGAAGGCCTCATCCTGCAGGTTCAGTACCAAGTTATCTGCTGTGAGATACACACGGTTTTGTGAGGCAGCAATCTGAAAAAGAAATACATTACAGATATGGCATCAAGGACTAAAAATGCACATGGAGGAACAGCACTAGGAACCCATCTCCCCTTTCAGATACAGCACTCTTGTTAATTACTTAAGACCCCATTTAAATCAATGCAATTCCCCAAAACAACTCCCTACTTCGTGAGTTCCCATCCCAGAGCCATCAGACTTTCTAAAAGAAGTGCTCATTCTGTCTCTCTGTCACGAAGATCTTTGATCCCACATTTATCTGTCCCCCTTCCTCAGCTGCAGGTAACCAGAAGCTTTCGGTGGCTGCAGCTGAGGATGGGTGATGGAATCTGATGTGGATCTGGCCTTGTCATATGAAGGGCATGAACTCTGAGCCTCACATCTAATTGCAGATCCTCGCTAAGTCTTAAGCTCTACTTGAGCAGAGAAGGGCTGGGCAGGAACAAAGATCAGGACAGGGCAGATCACATTCGCCTTAAATTCATCATGTGGCCACTGGGCTGGGGGGGACACAAGGAGTGCAAAAGGACAAAGGCAATTCTGTGCCCAAATGCTCACCGTTTTTGAGATGTTTTGAGCAGCTCGGATCTTACGTAGCTTGATGTAGCCTGGATTCCTGCTGAGAGCTTCCCCGAGGTACAAGGGAAGGAAAGTTAAGGAAAATCCTGCAAACAGAAGCGGCTTACCCCAAGGAATTCTTCCTAAGCCATATTAAAGAACATCTTAGCGGGTAAAAAGCAATCTCTTTCCCAGTAATAACATGGGCCTTTGGGTAGGCATATTTTCACCTGCCCAGATAAGAACATGATGGATTACGGTCACACACAGCCAATAAAACTTAAACTTTACAACAGGGAGCACAGGCCCACGGCCTCCCCTGCTCCGACCTGTAACTTCAGACGAACCTCGCTCCAGCCGACTGCAGAAGGGGGAAAAAGAACAGTGACCTACTTGAAGCTATCATCCCATCACAGTCTCCTAAGCATGAGCCCAGTGTGACAGATTCTCAGGACTGCCAAGCTCACAAGCCACATCCCACAAAAGCTCCTGAAGCAGGATATCATCTTGGCAGCTGTTGCTTCCCCCTCGGCCTGAACTATCTTCTGCTTCTGCTCCTGCTTGGCCTTCTCCACCAGGAACTGGGCACGCTGTGCCTCCTGCTGGGCTGCAGGGAGAAGGGACACAGGCGTTGGAACCACATTGTGTCTTCCATCAGAACCTGAGAGCCGAGACCAGGGGCTCTGCTTCCCCAAGAACCAGTAACATTCTGGGATCACATCCAAGTACAAAACATACCTGAGAACACATTACCTTTTCCTGAGTAAAACCCACAGCACCCAGACCCTCCACACGTAACCCCCACAGTGAGTGACAGAGTCCCAGTCGGAAGAGGAACCTTAGCTTTGGGAACTCAGTCCCTCCGGTGGCCTATCCCATTAGCTACAGCTTTCTGGTAACACTTGCAAAATAAACCCGTTCAGCTCTGTTACTAAGGAGGCTTAAAGCTTTGTAACCCTGTATCTGAACTTATACAGTGACACAGCAGTGACACACTAGCCCAAATTCCACCTCCTTGTTTAATAACACAGTCAAAAGACAAAGGCAATCCACCCTTTTCAGGCACCAATGGAACTCACCCACTTGCTTAGCCTCCACAGCAGCTGTGTATTCACGACTGAAACTGAGCTCTGTGATAGCCACATCATCCAGGATGAGGCTGAAATCCTTGGCTCTCTCTGTCAGCTCTCGCCTAATGAGCAGAGACACCTGAAACACACACACAGCAACCAGAGTAGTACCAAGCACAGGGTGCTCCTCACTTCCTGAGCACTCCAAAAGCAAAGCACGACTGCTCGTCACAGTGTTGGGAGACATTCCTCAACCCGAGCTCCAAGCCATGGATATCCACACCTTCTCTGGGTAACATTCCACAGACACAAAAAGCATTTTCAAAACTCTATTACAGCTCATTTATAGTTACTACTAAACTGTTCTGTGCAAGTAACACTGTGAAAATAAAAATCTTTGAAAGTGTCTTTTGCTTTCACATCCAGTTACATAGTTCCCACACTTCTGGCAATGAGCATTTCTTTATCCACCCTGGATTTGCCACTGTTTGCAAGCTGTGCTTTCGTAACCGTACTCCAACACAAAAAAAGAAATGACCACCTAATTTTTTTAACCTGTATCACACCTCTTAATTACAGTAGCTATTTGTCTAGTGCAGCTACTCCACTTTTTTTTTGGCTGCTTTGGGCGGGTGTTGCTGTTAGATACTTTGATTTATTCTACACTTACTTCCCAGCACCTTTTTCAGGCAGCCTGACAAGCCTTGCACCAAATATTGACTTAAACAGAAACTATTGCTACAGTATCACATGCTTGGCCAGCCGAGCATTCGCTTTTACTTTTACTGCAGCTGTTTCTGAGCAGAACTCTAAAGAGTGACAGAAACCTTTGCTGTGTGAACTGTGAGTGCACAACTACATGAAGGCACTGAATTTTTTTCTAACAATCCCTTCAATATCACATCACTTTATAATAACAAGCCCTGGATGGATACATGACGAGAAGACAAACGCAATTCAGTTTGTTCCAAAAGTTCAGAGATCAAAGAATGATTCTTATCTGAGATCACAGATGCTTAACAGCCTTTGCTCCCAAAACAGCTGGAACCCTCACAGATATTCTTTGCTGTCCCATCCTCTCCACACATTCTCTTTCTACATGAAGACTAACAAATCCCTCCAGGGCACTCCACGTGGGTGAGCACAAAGAGCTGAAGCCCCTCACCAGGGGGATGCAGGTAATTTCTTGTGACAAAGCCTGAGGACACTCAGTTCTACTCATTGGTTCTTTTGACACGGATCAGAGATGTGGTCTCTGAGAGCTGAGAGATCCTCTGTATTTCATCTAACAACTTTTCCTCTTCAGCACCCTCCTGGTCCGGCAGGACCTCCTCTAAAACCTTTAAAACAACACCAGCATCCCCTCCCTGCACCAGCTGCTATAGGGGATGAGAACGCGCAGAATCCCTGGCAATCAAACTATTCCAATACAAACTTTCACAAACAGGCCTTTTTCAGCTAGATGTTTCCAATATTTTGCAACACTCCCGCAGAGGACACTCTAAGCTTTTTCTAATCAGTGCCTGCAGGGAGGGTGCCAAGACAACTGAGCCAGGCTCTTCTCAGGGATATCAAACAATAAGACAACAGGCAACGGGCATAAACCAGAACACAGGAAGCTCCACCTGAACAGGAGGAATAATTTCTTTACTGTGCAGGTGACAGAGCACGGGGACAGGTTACCCAAGGAGCTTGTGGAGTCTCCCTCACTAGAGACATTCCAGGATCATCTGGATGCAATCCTGGGCCATGTGCTCTGGGATGACCTCACTTGAGCAGGGAGGTTGGGCCAGATGACCCACTGTGGTCCCTCCCAACCTGACCCCCTCTGTGACTGTAAACAGAAGTTACTTGCTACCCTTCTGAAGCATCCATCACTGACAGGCAAGTGCTTTGATAACTGCTCGTTCCCATTATCTTTCAGATCTTTCAAAACTGTTTAATTTGCTCCGGCAGCATTCCGAGAGCTGTATTTTTACAGCCAGTTCCACTGACACCTGTGGACCGTGAAGCAAACCAGCTCTCCCTCCTCCCCTAGTGTTACATTCTGCTGCAGTTTTGCATTCTGTGCACCAAGAGACCCAGTTTCCTCCTTGGAAGCTGCCAACACAGTGCTCGTACCTGCACTGGAATCAAACCGTACGTGGGACACGCTTCCCATGTGGATGCACTACCCCCCAGCTGAACAGTCACCCTCCTTCCCCTGACAGGAGGCTCCCCCACCCAGCAGCTCCTCTGTGAGCCGCCCCAAGGCTGCCGCGGCAGGACTCACCTGGGCCCTCTGCGTGATGAGCTGCGAGGCGTTGAACTTGGCCACGACGCTCTTGAGCACCTCGTTGACGATGGAGGGCAGCACTCGCTCCTCGTAGTCCAGCCCCAGGCGCTGGTACATGCTGGGCAGCTCGGCCGCGTTGGGCCGCGTCAGCACCCGCAGCGAGATGTTCACCATCTGCAGGTCTGCGGGGACAGCCGGGGGTCAGGGGAAGAACAGATATTATTCTGGAGAGCCCCCCGCAGTCCCTCCGTCAGGAACGGCAGTGACGGGACAAGGAGCAGGCGGCACCAAGGGGGAGAGGGGCGCTTCGGTTGGAAATGAGGAAGAAATCCTTTGCGGTGAGGGTGGTGAGGCACTGGCGCAGGCTGTGCAGGGAAGCTGTGGATGCCCCAGCCCTGGAGGTGCTCGTGACCAGGTGGAATAGGGTTCTGAACAACCTGCTCCGGTGTAAGGTGCCGCTATCCGCGGCAGGAGATTGTGACCGAGTGGTTTTTAAGGTGTATTCCAAGCCCTTAACATTGCACAATTGTCTGAGGAGCGTCAGCTCTACGGCGGAATTCCCATCCCGCGCCTCCCACCTCGCGGCCCCTCTGTCTCACCTTTGGAACCAGTGGGGGAGGAGATTTTCCGCGGCCGCGCTCGGATGTCGTAGATGATGGGATACTGGAACCAGGGGATCCTGCAGGGCCGAAGAGGAGTTAGGGGCGAGAGCACCGCCGGGCCCGGGAGGGGAAAGGGGGGGCCGGGCCCTACCTGAAGTGCAGCCCCTCGGCCAGGATGGTGTCCTGCTGCACGCCGCCGATGCGGTTGAAGAAGATGGCGCGCTGGCCGCCCTCCACTGCGGGGAGAGAGCGGAGGCTTGGTAAGCGCGGGCGGCGGGCGCCGAGGATCCGAGGGGTCGGGGGGGGCTCCACTCACCAATGAAGACGGACTCTCGCACGCCGTAGGCCAGGGCACCGGCGCCCAGCAGCAGCTTCAGCGCGGTGCCGACGCCGCGGGGCCCGGTCGGCAGCCGCCCCGCCAGGTCCTTCAGGTTCTGCGCCATGGCCGCCCCGCCGCCGCCCCCGCCGGGAAGGACACCGGAAGGAGCGACCGCCGTGCCGCTCCGGCGGGAAACCGCGGCGCCGGGAGCGCCCCCGCTGCCCCTTCCCGCCCCCAGCACTCGCCTTCCGGCGCGGCGGCCGCGGCGCTCCGGAAGCGGGTCCGGCCGGAGCCAGATAGAGGGCGCGCCCCGGCGCCATCTTGGGTGGCCGCGGCGGGAAGGGCGGGGCCGGGGCGGGGCCGGCGAGGTCGCGTGACAAAATGGCGGCGCCCAGGCGGCCACGTGGGGACGCGCAGGAGGAGGAGGAGGGGGACGATGAAGGGCGCTCGCTGGGGGGCAAGCGGCCCCGCGGGCAGCGGCGGCTCCTGGTCGTGCTGGAGGGGGCGAGCCTGGAGACCGTGAAGGTGCGGGCGGCCGGAGATCGGGGCGGGTCCGCCCGTGCCCGGGATGCTCTCGCTCCCCGCTCACCTGTCCGTGCTTTTACCGTAGGTGGGGAAGACGTTCGAGCTGCTCAACTGCGACAAGCACAAGGCGCTGCTGCTACGGAACGGCCGGGACCCCGGGGAGGTGCGGCCTGACATCACCCACCAGGTACCCGCTGGGTGCGGCGCCGCCTGTGGCGCCCCGGGCTGCTCGGGGCAGGCCGGCAAGGCGGCTCGGGGCCATCGCCCCTCGGGGCCGGGGGTCCGCTTGTGCCCCTGGAGCCCGGAGACGAGTTTGGCCTCCCTCGCTATGCTGGGGGGGTTTGGGTTGAGTCGCTGTTTGGGTCTGAGCTTGTTCTTAGCGTTATAGTGTTACATCCCATAGTGGCATGTGCTTTCAGCCTCAACACCGGCCCCTTCTGCATTTGTGGGAGCTAACCGTCAATTTTCCCTAGAATTCTCTCTCCTGTGCCTGTCTATTTTCAATACCGTGTGCTTTTGACTTTCAGAGTCTCCTGATGCTGATGGACAGCCCCCTGAATCGGGCTGGGCTCCTGCAGGTTTATATCCATACCAAGAAGAACGTTCTCATTGAAGTCAATCCCCAAACCAGAATCCCAAGAACTTTTGATCGATTCTGTGGGCTTATGGGTAAGCGATTCAAACCCTACACCAGCTACAGAATAATGCAGGAAGGTGCTCAGGACTGGGGGAACTTCGGGAAAAGTCAAAAACTGGCACTGACCCGAAAATGTGAAAGTGAGAAAAGAGCACCGAAGTGAAAGCATCTTTCTGGGATGCTCCAGGATGTATACCCCAGCTGTGTGCTCCCTGGCACAGTGGGGAGCGCCTGCAGGAGGCTGTGCTGTCAGCAAAATAAGTGTTTTCAGGCTGTGATTGGAACCCTAAAAGTGGACATTTTGTGTCCCTCAGCTCAGGCCAAGCATAGGCTCCGTCCAGCAAATCATCACACAGCTTAAGTGACTTTGTTTTGTTTTGTTTTCTCTTTGCCAGTTCAGCTGCTGCATAAGCTCAGTGTTAGAGCAGCTGATGGGCCTCAGAAACTGCTGAAGGTAAATATTCTGTAACTGCTCACGGCTACTGTTGCAACATTCTAATGGCAACATAGGAGGGATTTCTTTTCTTGGGAGGGAGGTGTTTTTTGGTTTGGGAATTCTGGTTATGGGTGTGGTTGCTATTGTATTCTGTCACATCGTTGCTGGGGGCCATGGCTTCAGGGGGGCTCTCCCACATGCTACCTGGCTAGGAGCTGCTGCTGCAGGAAGGAAACCCCAAACGCACCTGTCCTTGGAGCTGAGGGATCGGTTTCCTGTGGTGAGCCTGACTGCCCCGCCTGGACATTGACACTTTTGGGGTACAGCTTTCAAAAAGGCAGAGAGGTGGAAATGAAGATATAATTAACTTGAATGGCTTCTGCAGTCACAGAGGGGAAGACTGGATTAACCACAGAGACAAAGGATTTGTCATGATACCAGACTTCTCACATGAAGAACTACCCTTGGTGCTGGAAATGCCAGAAAAGCAGCAGCCTGAGGACGCTGATGGTGATGTCATCTTGGCAGAGAAGGCTTGGCCCTAGCCAGTGCACCTGCCCGAGGACACGGGTCAGCAAGACTCCCAGAAGCAAAGAAGAACTAACCATGACTTAAATGTGTTTTGTAACTTTCCTCTGGAAAATCCAGACTCCCAAAAGAAGGAGAGTGGTTTTAAATCCCAGCAGCAGCCTGCTTGCCAGCCAAGACGAGACAGAGTTGCCTAAAGGGGACTATAGGTCCTCCATGCCATCCCTCTGTGCCTGTTTCAAGAACATCTTCCAGGTACACACTGAGACTGGACACATCTGGACACACCTGCTGGAGCTTGTTCTGTCCCTCTGCCTGGGGATCCTGACCCTGCTGCCCAATGAGTGCCCCATGGCTTCTTTGCAGGAGAAGGTGGTGTTTGGGATGCTCTTTCTGGGAGCAGTGCTGTGCCTCAGCTTCTCCTGGCTGTTCTGTATTGCCTACTGTCACTTGGAGAAGGTCTTGTGGACTTTTTCAGTTCTGGATTATTCAGGAATTGCACTGCTGGTCATGGGGAGCTCTGCTACTCGTTCTACTGCTCCCCACAGCCAAGACTCATCTACCTCTACACCACCTGTATCCTGGGTATATCTCAACCCATCTGGGATTGTTTGTGCTCAAGGACCTGGGTGTACTTGGTGGGTAATCCGGGCGACAGGGAAACAGGATGTGTACCTCGAGGGGATCTGATTTTTGGGTGAGGGCAGCCTGCAATGTTGAATTGTGTACGCAGTGTTGGTTGTGGAATGACAGCACCACTGTATTTTGTAAATACCAAGGACAATGAGGATGGACTGCTCCAGATGCACCAGTCATGAGCTCCTGATGCAGCCTGCAACCAGCTGATGAATTTTTTGTTTGTCTGTTGCTTTTAGCAAACAATGCATCTAGCTATGTGGTCAGGGTCTGTTGCCTCTACACCCCTGTTAATTTTCTGCTTTCTGTAGGTGATTAAAAATCCAGTGACTGACCATCTGCCCGTGGGCTGTATGAAGATTGGCACCTCTTTTGCAGCCTCGCAGGTGTCGGATCTGCGTGAGCTGGTTCCTGAGGCAGATCCAGTTGTCATCGTGGTGGGAGCTTTTGCCCACGGCTCGGTAAGCGTGTGTATCCCTTATCTGGGGTTGTGGAAAGGTTTCAGTCTTGTTCTGAGTATGGAGGTTTTATCTGCCCTTTTCTGGCTTGGCTTTCCTTCCACCCAGCCCCCCATTTTCCCCTGTATGCTTGTCAAAAAAAGGGCCAAAACTGCAACACTTGGGACTGTTGTCCCTCCCAAGAGAGGGCATTAGTGGAGGCTGGCAGTGTCCCCGCTGGGGAAATACTGTGCCTCTGCAGTTCTTAGTGTTGGAAGGGATCTCTGGAGATCATCCAGTCCAACCCCCTGCCAAGGCAGGGTCACCTGGAGCAGATGACACAGGAACACATCCAGGTAGATTTATGAATGCCTCCAGAGAGGGAGACTCCACAACCTCCCTGGGCAGCATGTTCAGTTCTTTGCCACCTTCATCATACAGAAGTTCTTCCTCGTGTTGTGGTGAAACTTCTTGTGTTTTAGTTTATGGCCACTGCTCTTCCCCCTGTGGCCGGGCACCAGAAGAAAGTCTGGCACCATCCTCTTGGCACCCACCCTTGAGATATTTATGTGCATTAATGAGATCCCCTCTCAGTCTTCCCTTCCCTAGACAAAACAGGCCCCCACAGTCTCTCCTCCTAAGAGATGGTTCCATGTCCCAATAATCTGTCTAGCCTCTGCTGGACCCTCTCCAGTGGCTCCTTGTCTTTCTTGTACTAATGGAGATGGGGCTCAGGGAAAACTTTGCAACTCGTTGGTTTTGGTTTTTTTTCCCCTATTTCCCCCCCCCCCCCCCCCCCCCTCTTCTCCAGGTCAATGTTGACTATACAGAAAAGATGGTCTCCATCAGCAACTATCCCCTTTCTGCTGCCCTGACGTGTGCTAAAATTACTACTGCCTTTGAGGAAGTGTGGGGAATAGTATGAGCTTCTGCTGCTACTGCTGTCATGATGGACTTGTATGCAGTGACTTCACATTCTGGAAGGGCTCTTTGACTTGGCTGTGGACCTGGTGCAACTTTGGGCTCCTGGAAAACACTTCAACTTCGTCCTTGTAGCCTCTGAAGCAATGAGACTTTAAATGGACTGCCCCACTGACCCTTTTTCCTCTTATTAAATGTACCTTTTTTGAGTAAAATGCGCCTGTGAATTTCACTTTCTCATTTTTCACATGTGGGCAGGCTGGATCCCCTTATAGCAGGGACTTGGCCCGAATTGGTCACAGAACTGGAATTCTTAGCTGTGCCCTGCTCACCCTGGTGTCACTTGGTCCTGTAGAATCGCCTTGCTTGGCGGCATGTGACAGTTCACACTCCCACACCGAGGCACCCAAGAGGAAAGGAGCTGAAGCCGATGTTAAAAAGACCAGGAGCAATTTTTATCTTAGATGACAAACGTAGAAAAGTCAGAAGGTGGCTCCAATCCAATGCAGCACCTGCCGTGAGTGTGGTACAATCATCTGGTATCAGCGGAGAGACGAGTGCCGGCCACGGGGTGGCAGAGATAAGGCAACAGACAGAAGGTGGAGGGTCTCAAGGAGGCTCGCTCGGATCCCCTCCTTTCGGGTCTCTGACCCTGTGCTTTCTCCTTCCCCCTCCTTGCGTTGAAAAATAGTCATACTTCAACACAGCAAACTTGGCAGGTGATGCTTTGCTTCCGGAGTGTTAAATCAACTCCTACGAATGCACAGGTGGTACAATCTGAAAAACAGAGGCGCCCTATATTTGCTTCGGTTGGTTTGATGTTTGCCTTTCACCTTGGGCTGCAGCACTGCTGCCCCACTTTACCTCCTGGTCTCTACCTCATACAGCCTTACCTTTTGGCTGTTACTCCGCTCTTTTTAGCTTTTCTTTTCGTGGCACGATTAATCTGCGAATGTAAGGCAACACCAGCAGTAAGGTGAGGAACAACACATGGCCGAAGAAATAAACAGACCTGTACACCTGTAAAGAGAAAGGCAGGGTTGGGGATCAGCAACCAGCTTTAAGCCAAGAACACAGGGGAGGGGATGGAGGGAACAGGGTTGACCATGTGAGCTCATCTGTTTGTGGCTTCTACATACCTTCATCCATTTGTCCCAGGTGAAAAGGCAAAATGGCACCAGAGAGTAACCCATGAACATCCAGTGGTTAGTCTGTTGCAGCACGTAGAAGATGGGCCGCAAGACAGTGATGGAGGCAAAAGTGCTTAGGGCAGGACTGTCCCGAACAAGGTTCATGGCCTAATTTAAAGAAAAAGAAACAATTCTCAACAGTTGGATGTCCTGTGGCTGTATATGCAGGCTCTGGGGTCAAAGTTCTCTATCTGGCTGTGTAAGATGTGTTTTAGTAAGCAGCTAGTCTAAAAAGTAGCTAAATCCTCTGTCCTGGCCAAAGTTTTAATTAAGAAAATACATTTTAATAAGGAATATTGTTTCTGCATTACTGGGAGATTTAATAGAGGCATTCAGCTCATGTGTTTGTCCTCCAATCTTTCCAGCTGCCAAGCACTTCAGCCACCCTCTGCTCATATGCCAAGTTTTCCAGTTCTCTCCCTGTCAGCTTCTGCAATATATTTATGGTTTGCCCACGCAGAAGGCAGCAACCTACTGAACTCTTGAGAACCAAACCCTGCCATGCTTGAAAACCAATTCCAAAGCGGCAGCTATTTTTCATATTTCATGCAAGTAAAGCCTTCAGCGTGGCACTTTCCAGAGCCAGGGGCAGAGGCTAACACAGGCCCCCCCCGTTCTGGTAAGTCAGACAAAGCACACCTGTCTTTCCACGATGACTATCAGCAACTCCATCTGAAAGCACACCAGGTAGCCAGAGTGCAGCCCGTGCCAGATGGCCAGGAAGAACAGGGCCAGTGCCTGTGACAGCAGTTTGTTGCCCAGGAACTTCAAGCGCTTGAAGATGTAGCTGGATTAGAAAAGAAACAAAGTGCTTCCAGGTTATCCTCTGCCCTCCCCTGCTTGTGTCAGGGATGAAGGGCCCCGGTGACCCAATGCCTTTGCATGCCCCGTGGTGGCAGGAACAGTGTGACCAGGGCCAAACCTACATCAAAACAGTCTCAAAGAAATCCCAGCTATAAGGGGGAGAGGGGTGTCATTACATACAATTTAGCTGTGGGTCCCAGCAAGTGCTGAACCAAATCCTATCTGAGTTTGGAGTGGGGAGCACCAAGAGCCATGATGCAGGAAGCAGCTGTCAGAGCAGCTCTGTGGCTGGCTGAGCAGGCAGGCAGCCCCAAGGGCTTGCTGTAGTCCCATTCTAGTCTCTGCTGCCATCACCTGCTTGCCTTTATTAATGAACTGCCCTTCCAGGTGAATTAATAGATCTCTCTAACCCACTACCCCAATGACCTGTTTCTAAGGGCACAGCAGCAAAACATGGGAAAAGGTGCGCAAACTGAAAACTGGCAGATTCTTCCTCTGGTGCTCCTGCTTAGCCCAAGGTCTTGGTTCTGCTGACAGAACCAAACTGACACGTGATAGGAGGAGAATTTTGTCCTGCTCACCGGGCCACCCAAGCATTGGTGTTGATGTTGAAAGAAGCAATGGTCCCTGTGAACAAAGGTGTTGTCTCATACAGCCAGACCTTCATGTTGGCACAGGCATTCCACAAAGGCTTTCCATTCTGGTCTTTCCCATTGTACCCCAGACCAACAAGGATGCAGACACCTTCCTATCAAAAAATACACAAGAAAGATAAGATGAAAATATTGCCCTAGTTTTGCTGGAGAAGCAGAGCTGAGGAAGTGCTGACTCTCACTGTGTTGAGAGCATCACTACAGATGGAACAAATGGATTAAAAATTACCTTTTAGTTAGCTAGCCTTTGCTAACTTAGAGCAAGCAGAACTGATCTGCACTGATCTCCGGATATTTGGATTTCTTCCATTTAGTGCTAAGTCCAAGAGGCTTGGACCTTTATTCATTTGTCTTTTGCTTCTGGAACGACAGCTAGACTCACCGTAACAAGCCAGCAAGTTACGTATTTGTAGAGTATAATTTTGCCCCAGATCAATATGTAACCACAACGGAACCAGAAAGGCTTCTCCTGCAGAGATAAGAGGGAAACAGAGTAAAAATAAAACCTGGAGTTGAGTGGCCATAATGGCACAAGGTATTTCATCACAGTCTTTTGTTTTAATATTTGGTAATTGGCTGTACTGAAATAGGTAGAGTTTGGGAAGACTCGGATCAGCATAATCAAAATGCTTGCTGATAATCTGCCAGTAGGAATTATTTGTTAGGAGATTTCCAAGAACATCAAAGATTATGGTAAGCCTTACAAGTTACTCCAGTGAAATTCTTTGCCCATAATGGTTAAATGGAAAGTCATTAAAAGGTCATAAAATACTTACATTAGGTATGAAAACCAACAGTAGCATTTAAGATCAATTATCTATTTGTAAAAGTTTTCATTTGTTTCAATTCTGCTTAACACAGTTCTGTTCTGCATCAGATGGAATCCACAGGACAGGCAGCAAAGCCAAATTAGCTGTGGAAAATCTTATCACTAGTTGCCGACTTATTTTTAAATTGAGGCAAAAATTAAAAAAAAAAATTAAAAAATAGTTCCACTCTTGTAGATGCAGTGCCCACCAGAGAAGTGGAATTCTTCCACACCCCACCAGGCCAAGTGAATTCATACCATATAGTCATCTGAGGTGAGGTACTCATCAGAGATGTACAGGCTCGACAGGGTGTAGGTTACTAGAAACAAGAGACCCAGGCTCAGACGCTTGAGAGCAGGCACGAAACTGAGAAAGAAAAATACCAAGGTCAAAGAAATGCCTTGGAAAGAGACCATGAAACTTATAGTTTTAAAAACAGAGGTGGAGAGGAGGAGGTGGGGGAGACAGTGATAGGGAGTCACCACATCCCACTGCAGCAGCTGCCTCCATTTGGAAGCTGGGATGCAAACATCACCAGGCTGGAACCGAGTCTGTACTAAAGATGTCAAATGGTTGTTGATATTCACGCCCTGGAACAATGCTGGGACATTAAGCAGAGTTACGAGCGACTTTTGAAAGACTGCCTTGTCTCATAAATCACTCCTGGTCACAGTAGTTCTGTGTCCAGGTAAGAAGGCAGTCTGCTGCAGGGAATGTGGAGGATTCGGCATTCTAGGATCATAGGAAGGGGAGAAGCCAAGCAGCTTGGTATTACCTATTGGGTCTCTGGCCTGGAACGTCAGTCATCTCACCCCTTGCCAGTTTCTGATAGTCTGTCATGGAGAACTGAGGCCCAACCATGAAGGCACCATAGAAATAGGAGAATCCTGAGACCTCCAGCAAGGTAGGAACCCCCCGAACAGCAAATCGCCGCTGCTCAGGGGTCAGGAACTCCTGCACCAAAGGGAGTGGCATTAACATCATCCCGGGGTTTCACCCAGCTCTGGATGTTATGTCCTCACCCTTTCTCCTTACTGGTTTCAGTTCTTGCTCCCCATGGACATGGAACATTACACTTTGTATTTCATGTCCATTCCTCTCCCCAGCCCCATCTATGGCCACCCCCTCTGAACAGCAACAAGATCCAATGGTTGAGACCAGTTGCGCAGGTCTCTATTCCCAAATAAGCTCTCAACGTGGAAGGGATCCACTGCCATGCATCCCTGACAGCAGAGTAGGCATAGGAGGAGCACTGTAGTATCTGAGCTATTCCAGTCTCTGACTGCAATTTCATGTACTCTCCCAAGACATTATCGTGCTACAATTCCTACTTCTTGATGCCAGAATTGTTTTTAAATACTTGAAGCTTCAGCTCAGGAAGTTTCATCTTGACCTCATTTTCCTGCAGTCAGCAGTGATTCCATGGATGCTACAGACTTGGTCAGGCCTTAAACAGGAGATGGGGAATTGAAGCAGGATTGAGGGACTGCAGCGTGTGTGGTGCCCTCTCCCACACACCGTGCTGTGCAACTTCTGTTTCTCTGAGCTCAAAGCAGGGTCCTAACAAATGGTAAAGGGCAACCACTGACAAGCACATGGTGAGACTAGTCAAAGAAAAGGAAGATGGGAACTGAGATCCAGTACTGACTGTCTGCACATTAAAGGTACGCTACCCACAAGACACAGAGCATCAGGGATTGGGAATCTAAAGCAATAGATTTGGGGGAAGGAGATGGTGGGGAATTTGGAAGGGTGCAGAATCATATTCTGACATAACTGGAACAACTTCTGTCCATCTCTAATCACTACTGTTCCAAATTATTTTGTTCCAGTCTAGAATTCAGTGCCCTCAAACAATCCCAAAGGCTCCCCTCTCAGCTGTGGCTTTTACCTAACAATGCAGCTTGCTAACTCACATCCTTTGAACTTGATTTTCTGATCTCTAGCTCACTGGGGCAGCATGGAATGACGGAGAAATGGTGTCTAACTCACCGGATCTTTTCCTCCATCATAGTAATCAATGGCCAGACCTAGAGGTGAGAAACAGTGACTTGAAGCCCTGGGATGGGCACAGCTTGCAGAGTGCGAGAGAGAGAAGAGAGGTGTCACTCACCAATCAACTTAAGTGTCAGGACACAATGTGGCATTGTCCACTTGATGTCATAATGCTCTGTGGCTGTGAAGTAATATCCAGCCATAAGGTACGTCTGAAAGAAACCATTGTTTGGGTTATTCAAACTAATTCCTCCAGCTGGTTTTGATCTGCCTCCACTTTCCCACCCACAGTTGCTACTGAAGTGCTAAACTGAACAGAGGCCTCCCTTCTACAAACCCAGGGAGTAAGAAAGAGGGTTTACCATCTGAAAGAGAAACGTGGTGATGACGGCAGTGATTGTGCGACCCATTAGTCTCAGTATCAGGAACTGGATTAGGATACATATCAGGGAATGAAAAAACTGCGTCCCTGTGGGCAGGAAAAAGAAAGAGAGAGATAAGAAATAGAAATTACATGTACAGGTCCTCCCAAATTGCAGCATGCCCTGAGCCAGGCAGCTCTCTCCTCCCAAACTCATCTTACCAAAATTGAAGTAAGCAATTGAGAGTCCTGTGAACACGTTGTAGAGGTGAATGAGGTAGGTCTCCTTTTGGAAGAGGAAATAGCGCTGGAACAAGGCAAAAGGATATCCTGAGAGAAAAAAAAAAAGAAGGAAGAGTTGTAAAAAAGTTTAGACAAGCATTTGTCATGAACCAAACTACAGCTTTTCTGAACATGTCACTAGGAACATGTACTTTACATCACACATTATCAACACAGGGCATGGTGTTAATTCCAGATGCTGCATTTGCATCTTGGGAGACAGACTCCAGATGAATTACTCTGTACAGAAGAAAATACTTTAACAGGAACATAATTATAGCAAAACTGACGTTGAAGTGCAAAAAATTACGGGATTACATTTTCTGGCCTCATTCAATATATGAGATGGATAATGCTGAAATACATGAGTCACACTTTAGCCTGTGATTCATTTCCAAATTATGTGACAAATACAATGAACATGGCAAGAAGCTAGATTAAAAAAATAAAAAAAGGGAGGGGGAAGGGAAGAACTTTATGGTTAATACCATTACAATGTCCAAAAAACCTCAGTCCCACTCCCACCTCAATGAGTTCTTTCAGCTTTAATTTCAGATCTCCTCAGGTGACCTCCAGTAAAATACTCTCGCTTTCCTAACTCTGCAACTTTGGATTTGCATCTGATTTGTGAACTACTGGGTACACAAAGCTGTAACTAAAATCCACTGGTACTACGCATGTGGTAGCATTTTATTTTTGGATAAAAATAAATCAGTCAGAAGCATTTCATATGGAGCAGCTAAGAAATTGGAAGGGGTTTTTTCCTTGCATTTTCTGTGAGGTAACTCCTAGTGTAAGTTAGGAATGCCTCCAGATTATTCCTCTGTGGCTCAAGTGAGAAGCAAACATTTGTGAAGCACTCTGGTAGCACAGTGAGAAGCGTCACACACATCACCACAATTCAATTAAATTCTGTTGTCTGGGTGAGTTTCATGAAGCATGCAATAAACACTGCCACATAGTAGACAGTAAATATTATAAGTCTCAATACACAGTGGCACAGGAAGTGTTGCAATTAGCTTTTCTAAAGGCATGGGCACAAGGCACTGAACTGGGATACCAGAAGCCACTTTAATTCTGGCATCTTGTAACTTTATTGCTCTACTTTGCAAGCCTGCGTGTTCTCTTACCCTGCTCAAAAAAAGGGGAAATTCATCACATACCACAATACTGGCATCCACACTACTTATCATCCTGGCTGAAATCAGGAGCAGTGGATGGAGCTCTGCTACCTGCACTAATGGAGTAGCAGTAGCAGGAGGTGGTCATGTTTTATAGGGAGCAGTAATAAAAGGTGATGAAATGCACATTCTGCCGAGAAGTGTATGATGAATGGAAGGCTTCCAATAAGCAAGGCCAAGTGTAGTCACTACTGTGAGAGGAAATGAGAAACTCTGTCAAGTTATTTAAATACATGTCTGGCAGTCTGGCAGTGCTCACAGGCTGGAGCCATTTTAAGGCCCTCTCCAACCCCACAAATCCCTTGGGAGGGAGCCCTGGAGTTGGGGACTTTGGGGCTCTTTTCTAGATCCTTTTGGGTTCATGTTCTGCTGCATCCAGATGTGTACCTGCCACCTCCTGAAAACGAGCTGCTGCTCCCCATTTCCTCAGCCTCCTGCCACCCCTCTTTCAGTTTTCCCTGCCTCCTTGTTGCTGTTCCTTCCTCCTTTTGTGTCCCACACTGGTTTCCACGCCACAGGCTGCTTTCTGGCCAGCCCCACATACCATGGCTCTCCGCTCCCAGAGCCTGGCAACCTCCCTCCTGCACATCCAGCCTGCTCTCCCTTCCAAAACAGCGGCTCCAAACTCCCCTACAAAATGCCTCACCCAGGCCATCCCTCTTCCCTTCCCGCTCTTCCATGCTTTTTACACAGCCCACTTCTGTCCTGTTCCACCCCCACTGCTGGCCTGAACACCAGCTGAGGGGGAAAGAGGGAATTGGCAAAGAGAGTTCATCACACGGGCTCTCTGGGGATACAGGAGTAACTCAAAGAATTAGAGCAATTCACATGATGAAAAAAAAAAAGAAAGAAATAGTATTTTCTACTGGCTTTTTACTCAGAAACATACAAATGGGGATTCTTTGTTCATGTGCCAATCCTCCTGCTGAAGTTTAAAAAACATAGGAAGAACTGGCTTTGAGAAATGGAAAGTGGTAAAAAAATACAAAGTTTTATTAGATCAAAAGTTTAAAAGCTGAGGTTTACTGTGGAAAAATGTTCCCCCCTTCTGAGCAAAGGGGAGAAAAATCAGAAATACAGGCAAAGCACAATTTACTGCTGTTCATCAATAGGTATGGTTTTAAACCTTCCTTTTAAAGGGTCTCCTACCCTTTTAAAAACCACTAATATTTTGCAAACCAGTCAATTTCTACCAAGTTTTTTTTCCCTCTAGCCATTTCTATAGACATAATTAAAGTATGACTGAATACTATAATGTAACTAGCGTTCCTACTCTTTCTGAGACCTGTCTCATTTGTCAGCCGTGCTCCTTTTTAGCTCTACGCAGGAGATCATGTCATGGTTTGGGTAATGCTGCTCTGAAGGAAAAAGAATTATGAACCCTTGCAAATAGAGAGTTACTAATAATACACACTGCATCCATGGTTTTAGAAACTATAAACTTAAAGCCTGGTCTTGCACTACGTGGCTGCTGTTCCAGTCCAAAAGTCACAACATCAGCCTAAACTCTTCTGATATCTAGAGTAGCTTGTTAGTACTCTGGACTGCAGTTTACCTACAGTTTTGCTGCATGGGATAATTTCCTCAGTTTTACAACTGGGCCAGTTGCACGCTGCTAACACAAACCTTAACCCCCAAACAGCAGTGGATAGCAATGGTCATTCTGATGTGGCCTGCGCCCTTCTGAACGCTGATAAACTATCTATTAAACAACCAACAATTTCTGCTGATAACAACACCAGTACTCCTGCCCTACTACCACGTTCCTGAAGCAGCCTGAATTAGCACAGCAGCTTTTGGAGTTATGGTTGCCTTCTGGCAAGCTGGATGGCACCTTTGGATATGCCAGCAGCAGGAAACGCTGCGCTGCTTTGCTTCTGCCATTCAGAGCAACAAGACAAGAGTCCCCGCTCCTTGCTGCCAAGAGGCTCAGCCCAGCAGCTCCCACTCTGCCAAGCTCCTCTTTCACGGCTCCCGAAGCAGAATGGACCGAGGTGGGAAAGCGGCTGTAAGACTCCTGGAGAAAACAGGGAACCTCTGATCCAAACTCATTCTTCCCAACGCACCACAGAGCTGAAAAACAGCCTGCACACAGAGCTGGGTTTTCCCGCTAGGCACACCTTCTACAGAATGGAATTAGCAATTGAGATTATTTTTTATTTTTTCACTTCACGGGAACAAGAGGATGATCTCTGGTTAAGAGAACCATGGAGATGGAAGGAAAGGACAAGCTCAGCTTCTTGGCCACGGCCATTTGGGAGAGTAATGGGCCACCGCACAAAGCCCAGCTTGTCCACAGACACAAGAATCTAACTGAGCAAAAGAAGTTAAATCATCAAGAAGGTAGATTAGGCAGGAGAAAAGTTCTACTAATCCCAAGCAAAAATAGTGCTGTCAAATTTGCCATCTTCTGGACTGGGTGATTAAGAAGCCTCTCTTTTTCCAGAGATAAAGCTGCAAATAAGAACAGCAGAAAGATTCTTTTCATCTCTGCTCCCTTTATTTCTCCTTCGATATGCACTAGCTCTATCTCATCTTCAAGCCAGTACATTTATTTTTCCTCTTCTCCCTTTTGTTGAACATTTAACTCCTCCTTTGTTAACATCCAACAGGGCAATTGTCTCCATTTTTTAAAAAGAATGCTAAAACTAAAAGGAATGGGACAACAGGAAAAAAAGATGTTAAAATATCAGCCTTACCTAATATTTTAACTGCAAAGTTATTCCTTTCTGTTTCTAAAATTGCAAAAGTGCCACACCTCGTTTAACACTGGGTGCATAAACATGAGTATTTTAATTCAGCTCAGGAGTTTACCTTGCAAGTCCACTTATGGTGCTTTAGTTTGCATAACAAAACTGTCCCAAAGCATGTGAACAGGACTCTCTTCACATGAAACTGAACTGAAAACACACTGTGACAGGGCTGGTTTTATGGCAGGACATTGCTGTCTCTTAAAGCTTTTCCCATCTCTTACCCATCAGAATCAGTTGCTCACGGGCCCTTGCAGTAAGGTTCCTGCTTGGCTGACCAGCTGGGAACTTGATTTGGGATAAGCCAGCAGCTTTGGGTGACCACAAGAAGAATTTTACTGAGCCTAAAAATCTTCAGGATGCAGGGAGCATGAAGCAGAGCATGTGAAAAAATTGATGAGAGGTAGAAGAGGAAGAGATAAGACAACTTGCAAGTGAAGCAGTAGGTTTCTGGCACCCATTGGGTAAGAATGTGTTACTTTCTGCAGGACCCTGCTATGTCCATGGAATGAAAGAACACTTTCCCAGTGCTTTTCCTGGCAGGTCTGGGCAAACCAGCAGGGTCATTTCTGGCTCAGGGCTGTAAACAGCATGTTGGCTCCCCTCCATATTATGCAGGTAGCTCGCAAGGCACTGTGCAATATTATGGCCAGATAAATAGCTTTAATTCTTTGGGATCGTACGGCCACGCAAGAAACACGAGCAACATAAAGTATTAAATACACAGCGCCATAAGGCCTCCTGCACCCTGGCTTATGCTTTGAGCGGTGACAGCAGGAAAGTAATCTGTCCCCTCTCATGTGAGGACAGGAGCAGCAGCACAGAAACCCTGTTATCTCCTTCACACCACTGGAGCAGCTCCAGTGGGAACACTGGGACCTACTGAAGAGTGCAAGCTAGAGTTCATCTCTCAAAGTCATTCGCACACGGCTGGCAGACATTAGTGTACTGACATATCACAATTTTTATTGTGGCAGGGTCCAGAACTGTGCTTCAGGTATTCCTGCTGTTGGTACTGCTGCCAAATTGCAGATTACTTTCTTCAAAGGTTGTCTATGCAAATTTTTACGTGGGGGAAGTCTGCAGTAAGTTTTTCATCTTGTACAATCCAGGTAAGGGACTCCATTCTAGCTGTAGTCTCTACTTCAAAATTGCAGCATGCATAAACCTGTCTCTGATTTAAATACAAAACTGTGACTAAAATCCCCATAATTTGCTCAGCAATGTGCTGTTACTTGTTCACTGAAACAACGTGGTGCTCTTTAGGACTACTCTAGTTTTAGTTCTTGAATGTTCTTTCTCCTTGTTCTCTCCGGTATTTAACTTTTTTTCAGTCATGTCAGAATGCCAACAGTTTTAAATGACCTCTTTTGGTTATTTCACATCATTACTATGCAAACACTTATCCTGAATCAAGAGAGTAAATTCAGACTATGTTTTCAACAATAATTCAGCTTTCTTCAGAAATTAATGTAAGAAGTAGAAAAGTCCTTTGTGATTCTTCCTCTTTTACAGAAGACTATTTTTACCAGTTTGTGGTGATCCTCTGAAAGTGAAACCCTAGAAACTGTTGTCACAGTAAAGCTGCACAGTGTGGATGGGAAACTGCATCACAGAGGAAGAAATAAGCAACGACTTTTTAGTCCATCTTTGGAACTATGCTTCACCCTCATGGCCTTGTCCTGAAATAATTCAACAGCATTAGCTGCAGCCAACAAAAATAGTTTTCTTCCTGAATCTATGTAAACACCTGAAATGGAGGAAGTGAAGGAAAAGCCATACTTAACATCCTAATGCCACTTCCAGCTTTTAGAAATGCCTTTCATTTATACCCCATACCATCCTGTGAAGTGGTCATCAGCACTAGCTGCATTACCAATGAGATTAAAAGGATTGTAAACTAAGCTGCAATTAAATGAACATTTCTTTGTGCAGGGTTAAGGAACTCCTCTCACTCTCCTCTCACGTTGCTCTGGAGTAGTGTTTGGCCCTTCCCTTTAAAGTCATGGCACATGGCTTTACCACCCAGTGCTCACCCACCCATTAAGCAGGAGAGCTGGAGTCAGTCCCCTCTGCCTGAGTGGTCCAACCTATATGACCTGCAAGAGAGCCAAATGCAGGCAAGGCTGTTTTGCATGCCCTGAAGCCTCCTGTCTGAAGTTATGCCTGCCACTGCATCTAATTAAAGGATACTGAGCTAGGGAGAAAGGACAGGGAAAAGTGCAGCTCCAGCCTCCTGGTTTGGTTTATCCATTTGAGGCGTTCAGGGGAGAGACGCGAGTGGTCTTCTGGGCCCCGCTCCCCAGAATTTTAATACAAATTCTAAAGCTCCACTGAGACCATGTAAAACAGATAGTGGCCTATCTCGGGGAGGGACAGTGTGGCATCTCAGGGGCTTACTGTCGACACTGCACATGGAACATTTGCAACAGCACACAGGAGTCTCACGCTTGCTTAATCTGCTGACTGCAGCAGGCAGCTCTTATCATCATTAGGACAATAATTATCTGCTGTTCATTTCAAAGAACTGGTGCTGCTCACCCATAAGACGCTGAGCAGGAAACACCCTCCCAAATGTTGTGTCCCCAACTTACTGCTAGCCAGAAGCAACTCGGAGGGTACGATCATGGTGCATTCTGCAGAGCCATCTCTGCTGCGGCTGCCTCCACACACACTTTCTAGGACCTTTTCTGCATCAGCACTCGTTAGACTGGTCCCTTGGTTGATCCGGGTGACTAACCTCGTAGTGAACTATCTGCTTTTTCTGGTTTAGGTTTCTGCCAAACAAGTAAATTCAATCAGATCGCAATTAAAGGACCAGAGAGAGACGTGGGAGAAAGGAAAGCAGGACTTTTCTCGTTCGGAGGTGGGGAGCTGCTAGACTAATTAACGCTGACTTGTGTGCGTGTCCTGTGTGTTTCCTATTCCTTCATTTTTTTCTTTATAGAAGTTTGCTTTAATGAACTTCTACGTTGAGGTCTAAACGACAGCCAGTTCAGTCTCCTGTACCGAGCCTTCACAGGAAGAATGTTTGGCTCAGTTTCATCTCACACATCATAAAATCACGCAGAAATAAGTCTGGTGCACACCATGGTTATGGAGTGACACAGTTTTTCTTGCTGGCATTTCCTTTAAAAATATTATATTTCCAGGTAACCAGAACAACTTTATTGTGACAGATGACACAGTAGTGTCTGTATCACTTCAAATATTCTTTCAGGTTCAGAGGAAAGCTTGTATTTCTTTTCTGCTAGGTGCTACACCACCAAACGCTTTCACAACCCAAAGTTTCCCTGAGCATCTGCAAAGATTTACACAGATAGCTTGTATACACACACTTGAATTAATGTTTCGGGAGCTACAACCTCCCCCTCAATCGCCAGCCCACATCACAACTCCAGCCCTGCCTTAACCATTTCGCATGGAACTCAAGTATCTCATGTTTACATAAGCGCAGGCACCCTGTGTTTTGCAACACGCTTCGCGCTGCAGGTGGAGCGCAGGACATCACCCCAGTTCTCCTGGCGCTGAGCTGGAAGGTTTTGCTCAGCCTGCCGGGCAGTGCCCCTGATGACACGCCTCTCCTTCACAGAGCCACCACTGCCGCAGACGCGGGTGATGTCCCCGGACAGCGACGTCCCCGCACTCGGACGGGGCAACACCTGAGGGGCTGCGGAGGAGATTCCCGAGCGGACACCCCTCCGGACACACGCTCACGGAGCACGGGATGCACACGCATCAGCGGGCACTCACGGGACAATCCCAAACAAAGTTCCTGTGCCCGGGACACGGACCCAAATCGGGGTCTTTCGCGGGCACCCCCGGCTCCTCCTTGCCCCGCGCCCACAGGCGGCCTGCCGGGACCGCACCCCGACCTCCCTCGGGGAAACCGAGCGGGCTCCCCCTCCGCAGCGGGCGGGCGGGGGCTCGCCCCGGGCAGCTGCAGCGGGGCACTTCGCGGGCTGCCCGGGCGGGACGGGCGGTGCCGGCGGCGGCGGGATGTCGCCGGCCGGCTCGGCGCGCACACGTGGCCTGGCGCGGCGGCGCTGGCACAGGTGCGGCTCCGCGCGGGCGAAGCGATGCCCCGTCCCGGCTCCCCGCGCAGCGCGGCGCGGCGGCGGCGGGGTCGCCCGTTCCCACGGCGGGCGCGGAGCCCCGCCCGGGGCGCCAGCCCCGTCTCCCCCCGCCCCGCCTTACCCATGAGGATGGACAGGATGAGGCGCAGCGCCTGCTCCGACGAGCCCAGGGCCTCGGCCAGCCGCGCCAGGCTCCAGCCGGACCCCGCCAGCGCCATCTTCCCCGCCGGCCGCCCCGCCGGCCGGTCGCGCCCCGAACCCGGCAGCGGCACCAGCCAGCGCGGCCCCCGCACCGCGCGCGGCCCCCTGCGCGCCCATTGGCCGCGGCGCGCCCGGCCCCGCCCCGCCGCGCCTGCGATTGGGCGGCGGTGGCAGCGGGGCAGGGCCCCGCGCGCACTAAGGCAAAGGTTACCCGCGAGTGGGCGGCGACGCGGGCCGGCCCCGCCGGCCAATGATTGGGGGAACGGCGGCCGGGGGCGGGGTCGGGGGCCCGGCGGGGCGGGGTCGGGAGGGCGGGGCGGGGCGCGGCTCCCGATTGGCTGCGGCGGGACAGGAGAGCGGCGGGGCGGGCCGGGGGTTATTCGCGGACAGGAGGCGCGCGCGGGGAGGGCGGGAGCGGCGCGTGGGCCGCGCTCGGGGGCTCGGCCGAGGGCCGGGCCCGGGGCCCGCTGTGAGGCCGGGCCCGGCTCCCAGTCTGGCTCTGCTGCTGGCCTCCGGCTCCTGGGCGCCGGCTGTGCCTTTGGCCCTGACCTCAGTCGTGGCCTTGGCCACAGCCCCGTCCCTGGTTTTGGCCTCAGCCTCAGCCTCCGCCTCCGCCTCAGCCTCAGCGCGCTGCTGGAGCTCCCCCGGCACTGCCGGGTCCCACTGCCCCAGGGGCTCCCAGAGAACACAACCCCGCTGCCTGCTTCCTGTGGCCCTAAGAGACCTGCTTCCCATACAGGCATCGTGGCAGCACCTGTGCCTGTGGCACCTGGCTCAGTGTGCCACAGCAGTGGTGCTCAGTGGCCATAAACTAAAACACAAAAAGTTCTGCCTCCATGACTGAGAACTTCTTTACATTGAGGGCAGCAGAGCGCTGAACATGCTGCCCAGGGAGGTTGTGGAGTCTCCTGTCTGGAGATGTTCAAAACCTGCATGGATGCATTCCTGTGTCACCCGCTCTAAGTGGCCCTGTCTTGGCAGGGAAGCTGGACTGGATAACCAGAGGTTCCTCCCAGCCCTAGGAATTCTGAGATTCTGTGACTCTCTAGTCACTCAGCAGCTGAGCCCACCCAGACTCCCCTCAATTCAGCTGCTGGATGGTCTCTTAGGTGTGTCCCTTCATGCAGCTGTCCATGTGTGCGGCCCAAGCTGTCCCCAGCTGAAGTTTCAGGTGCAATGAATGTGATCCTCTTCCCTTGTTTGTGTTACCATTTTCCTGCTGGGTCACTTGGGTGCACAAATTCAGCTGAGGAGCAAACACAGGCTTGCACAAAGGTTCACATGAGAAAAGACCTCTGGAGTTCTTTGATCCAAACTGCAGCTCACAAGCAGGACTCAAAGCTGGAGTCATTTGCTCAGGGCAGTGCCTGGGTAATTGCTGTACATTTTCATGGTTGGAAAGCTCCCAGCCTTTCTGGGCTCCCGAACCAGTGCTGAATCATCCTCTTTATCCTGGTCCATCCTCCTTATCACCACCCTTTAGGTAGCAACACCAGCACTTGCTAGAAGGCATTTCTGATCAAATCTGACTGGGAAAGGGATTGACTGGCGGCATGGCCACATAGACCTCGTTTACTCAGGAGACCAGGCTAAAGACCTTGCCTCTCCTTGCCCTTCTCTTTTCCAGGCTAAACAAATCCAAATTCCTCGATAATGAAGCTCTAGTCACCTATCCACTGGGCTCTTTCCATTTGGTTCACACCTCTCTTGCACTGGCGAGTGAGGAAGTGTGTGAAGAAGAGGAGAGGCAGGCCTTCTCCTCCAGAAGTCCCCTGAAGGCAGTGTAAGGTGCAGAGGGGCAGGCCAAGATGAATAGCAAGGGTTTAAAAACCCTCCCGGGTAGCTGACTTCATCAGGCTGGACTCTACAAACAGGTTGCTGTATTTGTCCACCCTAACTAGTGGACAAATTTGACAAATTTTTTTGCAAAGTCCGAGGACTGGCTTTTCAAGGCGTATCTCTCTCTCATTTCCACATTCAGGTGTGTGTTTATGGCGTTTAGGCCACTTTCCTAAGTAAATCAGTTCTATGTGAGCATGACGGCTGTCTGACCCTGCTCAAGGCACGTTTGACAAGAAGTGATCTGCTCAGTTCTGTAATTTACTGTTGTCAGAGAAGAGTTTCAGAAGCAGCATCTGTTCCTGAGATTGCCCAACAATTTCCATTGCAAGATTGTTTCCAGTTGCTTGAAATGTTGCTATATTTGACCTGTTTAGATTAAACGCTTGATAGTTACTTGGAGTCAGAGCACAGTAGCTCTGAGAGCAGGTTCTAAGAGTCAGAACAGGATGAGTGCACCACTACTTTTCAGCAGTATTATTATTTTAATAATCAGGGCAGTGTTATTCTTGAGAGGAGGGGTTGCAGCCACAACTCTTGATTTACTGTCCTTTAGCTATACCACAATTTCATAACATTACACGGGTATTAATGTGAAGCTTGGGGTTCGCATGAGCTCAATGAGGCACAATGGCAACGCAGGTGCTGAAGCTTCTGCAAATCCAGTTCCATTGACTGCGTTCCAGTCGCTCCATGTACCGCACAACAGAGCCACAAGACCCCAGATGCTTCTTCAAGAGCTCCTGCAAGACTTTCCCTCCAGGACCATTTCTTGTGTGCTGAGGAGCTGGAACAGGAATGTTGTGCCCTGCCTTGACAGTGCCTCTTCTCCCAGGCAAGCACAGGAGCCTATCCTGATCAAAATGGCCATGGGAGAGGAGCTGGCTACCTGGGGCAAGGTGTCTGTGTGGGCAGTGGGATTAGGGTTGAACACTGATGGGGAAGAGGAAGATACTGGAAAAGCCAGAGCCAGAATAAAATTAAATATGACAGACATCTGCTGCTGTCAACAACCATGTCAAGGGAAAAGCACCAAGAGGGTGGGGAGAGCAATAACCATTAGCAAGAGATGAAGTATAGAGGGAGAAGAGAGACTGCTTGAACAACAAGCAGGGAAGGACATGAAAATAAGTTTTCATTAGAAGGATGAAATTGGTGGCCATGGAGCCAGGGGGGAAAAGAAGCCAAGAATGGGTGAATGACAAAACAGAGAGATGGAGAAACTGGAATTTGGTGGATGTTGGAGGCAGGAAAGGAATAATATACTTGAAATCATGTCACCTTTTCAGTGTGAAGATTACTGAACAAATAAATCACAGAATCATTAGGGCTGGAAAAAGCTTCTAAGAACATTGAGTCCAACCATTGCACTGCCAGGCGCACTGCTAAACCATGTCCCTGAGCACCACACCAACACAATTTCTGAACACTTCCAGCGATGGTGATCCCACCATTTCCCCGGGCACCCTGTTCCAATGCTCGACCACTCAGAATTTCTCCTAATATCCAACCTAAACCTTGTCAAGCTTGAGGCCGTTTTCTCTTGTCCTGCGCGACGCCGACCCCGTTTCTCAGGCACCGCCGGCTCCGTTCCCCGGCCGCGCTGCGCGAAGCGGGGGAGCCGCCGTGCGTGGCCCCGGTCGCGGCGGGTGGGCTCGGACGCTCCGTGCCGGGAGCAGGAGGTGTCACCCCGGGCAGGTCCGGGGAGTCACCCCCCGACACTCACTCTGCGGCCGGGCGAGGCACTCCCGGGGCCGGGACTCCACGGAGCCCGCCGGTCTCTGCTGCCGCCTCTCGGTGCCGCCGGGACCGGCGAGGCGAGGGAATCGGCGGGTTCTCCTGCCGCGGGAATGTCGCCACGGCAGTTTAGAGTCAAGTGGTTTCGAAGCTGAGAGAATTGAGGTTGCCCAGCCTGAAGAAGAGAAGGGTCCTTCCTCGCCATAGCACCTTCCAGCGCCTAAAGGGGCTGCAAGGGAGCTGGAAAGGAGCTTCTTACAAAGGGCAAATAGTGATAGGACAAGGTGGAGTGGCCTTAACCTGAAGAAAAGTAGGTTTAGAATGGATATTAGGAGAAAATTCTTTACTGTGATGATGGTGAGGCGCTGGCATAGGTTGCCTGGAGAAGCTGTGGATGCCCCCATCCCTGGGAGTGTTCAAGACCAGGTTGGATGGGGCTCTGGGCCTCTCCATGGTCCAGTGGAAGATGTCCCTGCCTGTAGCGGGGGGTTGGAACTAGATGACCTTTAAAGTCCCCTCCAACCCAAACCACTCCATAATTCAGTGAAAGAAAGCACAAGTATTTAGGAATATTTTACTGTAATGGATGAAACACCAGGGGTGTAGGGGAAGGAAGTCAGAAGGCAGCAGGCATCTCAGTTCACTGAGCAGAGTGTTCCCAAGCCCCAGGTTTTACTGGGAGATGGTGGAAGCTTTGTAATGAGACTCGGTGATGGAAGGAATAAAAGAGGTGAACAGACTCGGGTGAAAATCCCCTTTTTGCAGAGGTGGAAATCAGCAAATTTTATTGAATGGTTCTGAGCCAGAACACACCTGCCTTGCCACGTTTTCCTGGGGTTTATCAAAGGCTCCCAGTTTAATGACTGGCAAAACACCCGGCTTGGGTCACAAGAGGGAGGTGGGAAGTGCAGCACGCAAGAAACCCACAGAACCCTCTTATTGGCAGAATGGGAAACAGGCAAATTACTGCCAAGGTCTCGGTAAATTGAGGATATTTTACCTCCTACTTCTATATCCTTGATTCCCTGCCACTTATATTCCCTCAGTTCACTTAGTTAATGTTGTTTTCTCTTTTGATGTTTATGCCCTTTTTTTTTTAATGTTCTGACTCAGTGTTTCCAGATGGAGATGTGTGTGGCTTTTCTTAAGAACTTGGGAAAAACTTTTTTCCCCCTACTTCCTGGGGGAAGACAAGCCAGTCAAGCCTGTTTTAAATGGTAATTTTATGAAACACTGGAACACTGCTGTGCTTCATAACATCTGGCAGAAAGGTTAGAGCTACACAACTCTGAGTCATTTTAAGAAAAGGGTTGTCTTATGCAATTTGGGAAAAATGGTATGTGGTCATGTAATTTAGGAATTTAAGAGAATGTGTGTGCCTCTGAGCAGAATTATATTGCATTGGCAAATTTAATGTTATCACTTACTAACCTTAATGGCATGATTTTGCCCGTTTTAACCTGTTACCTGACATAGTTGTAGCAAATTGTGAAATATATTACCTAACTGTTTCATCTTAAGAGTTGAAAAAACAATACAGATTTAGGAAAATGCAATCAAAAGTTGTATGTATATTCAGTGTAAATATATATCAATATTACCAGTCTTCTGCGTAAATAGTCAGCATTATGCAGATATGTGACCAGATAAAATGCAGCTACTTCTTTATTTAACTATCTTCAGCAATCTTTTTTCTTAATTAATATAAATTAGTTGATTAAGAATACATATTTCTTAATTAATTTCCAAAGAATTATGAATATTCATACACATATTAATCAACCACTGCTACAGATGCGTCGAGTCAGATTTATATGAAAATACAGAATTCCCTTCTGATAAAATGGCACGCATAATATATCAGTTCACACTCATTTTATTTCCACCATGCCCTTTTTCAAATGTGATTGTGGCTTGAAGAGTCACTGACAGGGTTTTTACATTGCACAGCTCAGAGGAGAAAACATCTCCCTGAGACTTATTGTGTATCTTTCATCACTGTTTTCCTATTCTCAAAATTCCAGTTCAAAACATCGAGCTGTGCTCCCAAGAGACATCAGAAGGGAGATGACACTCTGTTTTCTTTCTCTTTCCATTCTCATTTTGACAAAGAAAACAGACTAGGCATGTTCTTCCAGCAAAGCCTTTATCCCGACTACAATGAAGTCAGTTATGACTCATCTGGAGGTGTTTCTCTCCCTTGACAATGTGAAGGACTCTTTCAGATGGGCTGTGCTAATGCACTTTGCCTATGGCCTGTTGAAACTTGAAGCACTTTTTTATCCTGTCTAAAACAAGCTCTGGAGTGTGCTGTGCTGGCTGTAAAGGGTAGAGGCTGTAATGGAATTTTAGATTTTCATTTATAGTCCAGTCCCTGTGCAGCTGGTCTGTGAGGAGGAGGGGGTTTCGGTTTCTAGAGTATTAGTGACAGGTATTTTAGCCTGTATTTTGGCCTTGTCTTGTGGGCACTGGCTGGGCTAAGGGTTCTACCTGGTGTAAGTCTTTGAACTCCTTTCTGCAAGGGTCTTAGATGTAACTTGCTGCAGGGCTAAGTCTGACGAACATGAACACGATGAGCATGCTCTTTCTTACATGAAGCTCACTTGGAAAATAAAAATGTTCCGAGTCGTAAATGTGTCCCCCATACTGAACCCAGCAAAACCATGTTTCCTTCTGCTGGTAGCCTCAGACAGGCACAACATTGAGTAGGCCACTATTTTTTCTTCATTTTTTCCCCTAAAAAGGGGTCTGTGAAGCATCCAATGAGGAGCAGTAGCAGCAGCCCTGTGGCCTTCCAGTAAGACTGAGCTCCACCAAGGTGACCTCTGGACATGATGATTAAACAGGGTTTTTTGTGCAGAAGCATTGGGCTCTCCCTTTTCTACACCCTTTGGATGTTGTTCCCAACTTTAAAAAGGGAGGGGAATGAAGAGGAGAGGGAAGGCAGTCGAAAACTCTATTCCCCTCCCTTTTCCCCAAAGTCATCTGATTTCCCGAAAATACAGCCAGACTGGTGCGCACCCTACGGCAACTTCAGCCAACAGGATTGTGCAACTCTTTCTGGGAATTCCCCTTCCTGCCGAGAGCTTTCAAAGCCAGCATCTCACGCTAGAGGGAAGGCTGGGAAGCCGCAGCCCACAGATAGAGGGTGCTGCGATATTGCGAATTAGAGCTCCCTTTCCAAAACTCAGCTCTGGGTGCGTTTGGAGGAGGGTGTGCACAGGAAGCAAAAAAAGAGAAAGAAAAGAGAAGACACAAGAAAACCAGACGTGAACGATGGAGAAAAGGTAATTTTTGCAGGCATTACAAATGAGAAAGGAGAATATTCCCCAGTGTCGTTGTCTGACAGCTAGAAGAGTCAGGACAAGGTGCTCCCCAGCCCCAGGGTATTAGCATGATTTTTGAGGTGCTGGGAAGAATGGACTGAGTACTCTTGGGAGATATGTTCTGTGTCTTAATTTGCTGTGCCCCAGAGTGGTGTCTGGATTCACTGGTGATCATAAGGGGAGAGCACTGGTGAGTACCATGACAGAGATTTTGTCCTTATGGATCTTAGCCTCCCTTCTTGATGCTTGGGTTTGCCTTGTGCAGGAGGGGACAGAGATATCAACTTGCTTTTCAGGCAAAACCTTGACCTAGTCTCTTCAGGGTGGAGTTTTAGGGTCTTCAACCTGCTTAGCAGACATGCAGACATACAGGCAACATTAACCAATCACCGTTTTTTGTCCCAGAGCATAACTCCAAAGTCCAATTCCAGAAGGTTTTCTGAAAGCAAGAACTGCTTTTTCCAGATGTGGTGAGTTATTAAATTTCAAGGTTTATTAGTAATTGCATTCTATAAATCATGTGTTTCGCCTGTAAGACTCTACTGATTTTCAAATCTGAATGTATCTATAGCCCAAATAGCCTCCAGAGCAGGGCAATGAGTAGGGAACAGCACTTATGATCCCTGTGTTCAGCTCCTGCAGCTTTACCAGCTCCTACAGAGACTGAGACAAGCTGAGAGCACGACTGAGGTTGTACTCCTGTGTGAAAAGCTACAGGAGAAGGACAAGCCTCACAGAGCCACAGCACTGGCCTTTGAAACTTGGGAGCCAGGAGCTCTGCTGCATGCCATGCGCAGCCAAAGTCTAGCTTGTTCACCGAGGCTGTGCACATATGAGATTGGAGAACACTACTGCCATGTCACCTTCCCTTCTCTTTCCTCAGGTCCCTGATCTTCTTCTGTCTCCCTGTCTGGGCTGACGCGGCCTCTATGTATGGAGAGATCTTGTCACCCAATTATCCTCAGGGGTATCCCAATTATGCCAACGAAACTTGGCACATCCAGGTCCCTTTGGGATATGGTATTCACATTTATTTCACACATCTGGACCTCGAACCATCACAGGACTGCGAATATGACTTTGTGAAGGTACTGTCTGTGTCCCTGAGTGAGAAAAAGACAAGAAGGCAGGTTAGAGCACAGAACAGCAAAGCTGTGCACAAAGCTCAGAGCTGGGAGAGGAGTTATGCACAGCCTTCCTGTTCTGAGCTGCAAGAAGTCCAAATGACTGGTTGTGTCTCCACTAGCAGTCATGAAATCAGCTCAAGCTTGTTTTATAACCACGTGAGTGTTGTCTGCCAACTGAGTGTTCCATTTATGACCCCTATCCCATGTTTCTCCATATTCTTAGACAAAGTCTTCTTAAACATCACTGACATATCTCTATTGCAAGGCATACTCCTAGCCATTGAAGTGTAGGTGTAAAAAGACCATTTTCTTAGGGCAATAGTTGTCTATGCCTGAAATTATTTGGAATTAATAAATGAGTGGACATAGATGATTTATTGCAAACAGAAATTGATTGGAAGGGATGGAGGTTAAAAACAATCACCTGTGTAGAGATAGTGGCCACTCAGATAAAGAGCTATGGTCCCTTGCACCACAGGTTTTTTATGATCCATGCACCACAGATTTCTTGGAGCCAGCTCTGCTCATGTTGTCCCACAAGGCACAAAATATCAAACACTTCCACACAAACAGACAGAAACAAGACCATCCTATCCTGCCATAGCTCTATGTGAAAAGGGGCGGTAAGGTCAAGTGCAGCAGCAGGACACCTTCGAGGAGGACCAAGGTGGGACAGAAGGATGAGTGTGCTCTGTAGTAACCTGTGTCCTTTTGCAACAAACCAATGAGCCTGTTGGGCTGCTCTGTGGACTGTCATGGTTGGTTTTGTTGCTTTGAAATAGTGTTTTGGTGATTTTTTTTTGGACAAGTGGGCCTGAAGAAAGGATGTTAACAGCAAACACTGTGGATTAATTTTATCTGAGAGATTAAGGCGAGTATTTCACTGGGAAGACAGTAGGAGGGAGCACTCTTCAAGTGTCTCATGAATATCACGAAACTGGGTGTCCAGGAGCTCCACTCAGCTGCACCTGAGCACCTAAAAGCTGAAAGACTCAAGCCTGGTAATTCCACATGTTGCAGTAGTGAGGTGAAGTGTCTCTGAATTCTGCAGATCCTGTCTAGTGGCTTTGTTGAAGGCGTGCTTTGTGGGCAGAAGAAACCTCGTGCCCCTGGCTCCAGGATTGTGGAGGAATTTCGTGTCCCTTACAACACCCTCACTGTGATATTCCAATCAGACTTTTCCAATGAGGAGCGTTTCACTGGTTTTGCTGCCTACTACGTTGCTGTGGGTAAGGTTAAAACAGCCTCCTCTGAATCTCTGTCGTGTCCAGGCTGGCAGGAAAGATAACAAGAAGGCTTTTTCTTACAGAAATGCCTCATTTAAAGAGATCCCAGCAGACAGAGATGCATTCCAGTATGGCCAGTATAAATACTGTCTTAGAGATGCCTTTTCCTTGTTGTCCACTAGTGTTTGCTTCAATTTCTCCTGCTTTCAGGGCCCTCTCCTAATTTGGCTGATTCATTTTTTCACACTTGCAGACTTGGATGAGTGCATGGATTTTGTGGATGAACCCTGCAGTCATTACTGTAATAATTATATCGGAGGTTACTTCTGCAGCTGTCCACCAGATTATTTCCTCTATGAAGATAACAAAACTTGTGGAGGTAAGAGATGTGCATGACCTATGGTCAACAGCAAGAATTCATTTAGGCTGTGAGATATTGCACTTGGAAGACTTTATCAGCCTTCTCAGCCATTTGTGACAGGTATATTTTGGGAGAAAAATCCCATCCCAGTGCAAATCTGAACTGCAGTAGACAGTGGTTTGAGCAATTTCTATTAACATATTCTTAACAATTCTATTTCTATTTCTGTGTCAAGAGAATTAAGAAATTACTGAGTGACATTCTTTAAAGACTGTGATGGAAACCCTTCTTAGCATACTCCTATCTGTGGATCTTTAAATCTCTGACAAAACAGGGAAGTTCCATAAGGACAAAAAAATCACCGTGGGCCTGCTTGGCCTGAACCAAAAAGTTGCAAGATTACAAATGGTGCATGTTGAAAGGAGTATAATATGAGAACCTGAGAATGAGGGAAGGAAGCCTAAATCTCAGGTGGAGGGTAAAAAGGAGTTAAAGTCCCTGGCTAACTGGATAGAGAGTGGCCCTGGCTTCAGTGTCTTGGGAAGATGCAATGCTGTGACATGGTTATTGCAGGTAGCTGGGCAGACCGGGAATGTGGTGGAAGAGGGAGAGCTTGTCAGGTGCACACATGGACCATTTCCCTTCTAAATCCTGCTCGTGTTCCTTCCTCAATCCTAGTGAACTGCAGTGGAAATGTCTTCACTGAGCCAACAGGGGAGATTGCCAGCCCCAACTATCCCAACCTGTACCCGGAGAACTCTCGGTGCGACTACCGAGTGGCTCTGAGCCCGGGCTACTTCGTGGTGCTGAACATTCGCAGCGGCGACTTTGACGTGGAACCAGCCGACTCCAACGGGATCTGCCACGACAGCTTAACTGTAGGTGTGCAGCTTAGGGAGCTTAGGAGTCAGGGTGCTCTGAATCTCCCATCAATCTCCTCATATTTAGAAGACTTTGCTACTGCTTAACTTTATTTTCAGTTATGTTGTCTTTGGAGTTTGTGTGAATACATTTGAATATGATGCATTGAGTGTGTCTTTTAATTGCTCTCTCAATACATTTGGCATTTCTCATTTATTCTTGTTTGGTATTTTCCCAGATTATCTCTGGAAAACAGCGTTTTGGTCCCTATTGTGGCAGCAAATTCCCAGGTCCTTCTGAAATCAAAACCGGGAACAACATTCTTGACATAATCTTCCAGACAGACCAGGGCATACAACACAAAGGCTGGAAAATACGCTACTATGGGGACCGTGAGTAAACTCTTAGGAATGTGTTCCCTCTGCTGCTGAGTTAGGGACAGGATTTGTCCCAGGTCACATTCGTGGCACAACAGCATGTTAACATGTTCACAGCTGCTGGTACTGAGGGTATGCCTGCTTACTAGGGGAAAAACATCACTGGGGAGAAAGAGGTTGGGAGCTGGAAGGAGAGTGAATCTTGAACCGGTTCATCACTGATTTCCACCTATCTTTTCAAAGCTGTAACCTGTCCCATGAGTGTCATCTCCAACTCTTTTCTTGACCCAAAGAAGGACAGGTATATCTTAAAGGACGTTGTGAAGGTGACCTGTGTGGAAGGCTATGAAATTGTGAGGGTAAGTGAAATAAAAAAGCGTATGTCCCCTCTGGCCTGCTCAGCAACATCTGAAGGCCATTCCCATCAGGGGTCCTGACTACTTTTGGGAAGCCAAAGCTTTCAACACAGCAGTAGTAAGAGGAATCCTCTTCCAGCCACTGCAGCATTTTGAGGCCACTCTGCTGGAGCACCTGTTTCAGATGTATTTCATGTCCAGAAACTTACATGGATCATATGTTTTATTTCCTAGCAACGAGATAGCATCACAAGTTTTCTCTCCAGCTGCCAGGAAAATGGTGAATGGACCAACTCCCACTTGAGCTGTGTCCGTAAGTGACCTGTGTCTGTACTGTGGGAAGGGAATTGGAATGAATGTTTAGGCTCTAGATCCACTGTATCTCCAGATTAGGAGGATGCTGACATACTGGGGTGCGAACATGCTGAAGGGACAGAGAAAGTGAGCTCCCATGACTGTACAGGGATTAGAGAAGCTGAGTGGTTCCCTGTCATACAAAATAACGACATTGTTGAGTGAGAGTGCTCCTTTGATCCTTTTTGTTTCTTCTCTACAGCTGTGAACTGTGGTGATCCCCCTCCTGTTGACAATGCCCAAGTCTCATATGTCTCTGAACTCCAGGAGCCTCTGTACACAGCTGCTGTCCGCTATGAGTGTGAGGCACCCTACTACACCCTGGAAAACAAAGACCATGGTGAGCATTGCCTCTGCTGCACAGTCATATTCCTTCGGTTAAAGGCCCAATAAGTGGTTCTGGCACCATCATGGGGCTGGGATTTTGTGCTGTCAGGTCAAGACTGGTGTGGGGTTGCAGGCAGTAGTTTAGTGTTGCCTCTGTGTTTAATACACTCAAACAATGCCTGGGCTGTTGCTCTTAAATGCATTAGCAAGTCCTCTCTCTGTCTGCCTTGTGAGTGAACCATGCAGGTTTTTGTCACATGTAACACAGAGCTCTGGTGGAAAAGTAAAGGACTCAAGAAATCTGTTAGATGAGGTTTCTCCCAAAAAGGGATAGAAGCACCCTGGTAGGGTGATAACAGCAATGTTTACCAAGCTGTGCTTGCTTTGGAAATAAGAAGGTTGATGTATCATGTACAGTAGTGTCATTTACCCTGTGCTTATCTTGATTGTGTCCTTACGGAACTCTTTTTTTCTCTCTTGTTTTCCAAGCGATATATCGATGCTCAGCCAGTGGAGAATGGGTCAATGAAGAGACGGGAACAAAGCTACCAAAATGTGTCCCAGGTATCTACCAAATACTGTGTGTGTATGCAGCATTTGAAGAGCACTGCTTCTTTCATCTCTGTATTTTTCTTTTCTGAACTTCCAGTTGATAGAGAGAATTTTAAAACCTGTATACTGCTCAGTTTACCCTCGTAGAGGAGGTAGCATGATTTGCCCTAGTTGCACATGATGCCTGTTCACTCCTTCGAAGCCCCAGATCCTCACTGGCAAAGTACAAGATCCAGGTGGAGCAGATTCAACTCTCTTAAAAGTTCAGTCACAGCTTAGACAGTGGTTTCGATTATACAAGTAGACAGTGAAAAAGGCAGACTGAAAGGTAAAGGTCAGGGAATTTACTACCCAAGAGGAGGCTACAAAGAATATGAAGGCAAATTCTTCTCAGAGGAGCACAGCAATAAAAGGCAATGACAGGCTCAAGTTGGGACAAAGGAAATTCTGATTGTATCTAAGGAAAAATGCTCCCCCAGAGCACTGGAACTGCTGTCCAAGAGGCTGGCTAATCATTACCCTGGGAGATGAGCAGAAGTTATCTGTCAAAGCCCCTGAGTAACCTGGTTTTGGAGTTAGGAGGGCAGGGGGGGGTGTGTGTGTGGGGGCAGTTAGGGAAGAATAGGTTGAGCTAAAGGCACTGAGAAGTACCTTCCAGCATAAATCTTCCTATAATTATGTGAAATTCTTTAACAAATTCTGCTTTGTGCAAATTAGAAGCTATCTGCTGGCTATAGTCCCTTAATCTCTGATTTTCTAACTAAGGATTCAATGCAAACAAGACAATGTGATAAGAAATCAGTTTCCTAGCAATGTCAGAATGGCCAGTCTTATTTATGTCCTTATTATTAACATTCAAAATGTTACTGAGCATTTTTCTCAAAAAAACATGGAGCATCTCTGCACCCAGAAGACCCACAGATAAAATCCCCTACTGCTTAAGATTTTTCATACTTACAGAATGAAGAGGCAAAATGGTAAAACATCAGTGACAAACCTGAACTCTTGAGAGTATCTGGAGTTCACAAAAAACCAAACCAAAACAAAAAAAAAGCCAACAAACAAAAAAACCCAAACAAAAAACCCAACAAAAAACCCAACCAAACAAAACAAAAAAAATATATTTAAAGAGCAGTGTCATATTTCTAAGAAATAAACCAAGTATTTTTTCAAAGACTTCATCTAAAAAGCATAATTCAGCAAAGGAAAAATGCCAACTAGAAGGTGAATAAATTGCGAGCTTTGACATACATGACACTGTCAGGGTGACAGCTGCTTTCCAGAAAACTGAATTTGAGATTTTTAATGAGCATTTTAAATCTAAATTGAGTGTTGATGGTATTTTTTCTAGAATTTTCTTTGATTTCTCTGTAAATAATAATTGCAAGGTCTGTGGCATAAAATATGAACATGGTTACTCAGATTCAAAAGTTATTTAGAGGACACAGGAAGGAGGGGATTGTGGGCTTTTTAGCAGTACAAAAGAACCCCCAGTTTGTAACTGCTAATTCCCCCATCTTGTCTTTGTCCCATCTTTCTTTCTTTTCTTTCTAGTCTGTGGGGTGCCTAGCAATCCCATCCAAGACACAGGGAGGATTTTTGGAGGCACCCGTGCAGAAAAGGGGAACTTTCCCTGGCAGGTGTATTTCAGTAACCCCAGAGCAAGCGGAGTGCTCATCTCTGACAGATGGGTGATGACTGCAGCTCACGTGCTGGACAGAAATGACAAGCCCCCCATGTATGCTGGGGTAATCAATGTTCGCAGAGAAACCCTGAAGCAGGAAGCTGAAAAGCTTATCCCAGAAGCTTTATTCATCCATCCTGGTTGGAAGGAGGAGCCTGTAGAAACCAGGATCGATTTTGATAATGATATTGCACTACTGAAGCTGAGGGATCCCGTGAAGATGGGTCCAAACATCTCACCCATCTGCCTTCCTGGTAAATCACCTGAATATGAGCTGGAAGAAGGGACTCTGGGCTACATTGCTGGATGGGGGCGGAAAGAGGAAAGAAGGCTCTCTGCTGATCTTTTGAAGGCCCAGATTCCCGTGGTGAACATGGACAAGTGCCGATCTGTGAAACCAGTCAACTACGATGACTCTGTCGTTTACATATTCACGGACAATATGATCTGCGCTGGCGGTGGCAAGGACAGCTGCCAGGGGGACAGTGGTGGAGCCTATGCCATCCAGGATCCTCTGAATGCCACCCGGTACTATGTCGCGGGGCTCGTCTCCTGGGGGCCGAAGTGTGGCACCTTTGGCCTTTACACCAAGGTGGTGCGTTACTTGGACTGGATCAGAGAGACCATGCGCGAGCATGAGGGTGAGGAAACTCAGCAGAAATAGTTGTTTGTCCTTCCAGCACCCTTTCTAAATGTGATGGCTGCATGTTTGGGCTGGCTGTGACACTGTGCGCTCTGTGTATCCAATATATAACACATTGTAACTCGTCCTGTCTATGCTGAGTGGAGAGTCTGGAGTATGGACCTGTTTCTTCCACTGTCATCATGTCTGGGAAGGGAAATTCTCCTTCTTCCACTCATAGTAGCATAAAAGGAAGACATTATTCTGTATAAAAGAGACTCCTTCTTCTTCCTTTCATTTTTTTCTATCCTATTTTTCCCACTTGGAAAAGACCTAGCTGTGCCCCATTGAAACCTGACAGGGAGGTTTCAATGAAGATGAGAGAGAATAATGGTTGGTTCCCATGAAGGGTTCAGAGCCTGGTTTCTGATTTATGTATTTCCTGACTCGTTCAGAATATCTAACAGCATTAAAGAATGTCCAAACTGCCTTTTGTGCAATGTGCTAGTGCATCTGTAATGCCTTTCTTCTTCACAGTCTAGACCTAGTTCTCCTTGAAACTCCCTAAATCAAATGTCTAATCATATTCTGACCCTGCCAGCTTTCATCAAGCTGGAACCTGTAGTACCTCACCTCTCTACCAGAGTCTTTATAAATTCTTCTGAGATGGTTTCATTGCACTCATCAACCATTACCAGCAATGAGGACTTCAGACTTATGAATGAAGCTGAAGAGAACAGACATTCAAAAGAATTTAGTTCACCTGTTCTCGGGCTTTTTTGTTTTGTTTTGTTTTGAGTTAGAAAATAAATAAAGCTTGATTTTTCTGCCAAAACACTACCTTCTCTTGATTTGGGGGAGGAATATTACCTGACATGTGTTGGAGGTATTTTCTGCTCCGAAAAGTCCTATATCATTCAGACTCTTTCCACTGAGATGATCAGGGAACTGGTACGGATGACATATACTGAAAGACTGGGTTTGTTCAGCCTGAAGAGGAGGAAGCTAAGAGGGGGTATCTAACTGCTATATTCAGATACTTTAAATTCCAGTTGGGCTTTTTTCTAGCATGTGGGTCTGCACTGGAAAGGTGCCACAACAGACTGTCCCCAGATCTCAAAAACTTTCCCTGAAGCTCTGAAGTTAGCCCCACTGTCAGCAGTGGATTGGACAGAGACATCTTCTTCCCACCTAAGTTTTTATAGGGGTTTAAGAAATGGTGAGGAGGATGTGTACAGCTCTTGGGAGATTTCATATGGAATCCTGCACTCAGCTGAAGCACTTTCAGTTTTATGTAACAAGCAAAACATTGGATTGTTGGACTAGTAACCAAGTATCTTATATCTTGTTTCTCTCAGAGACTCATAAGAACACAGTACTCTATTTTGCAGTAGAAAAACTAGTTAAGAAGACAGCTCCAGAGAATACCCACAACACAAGAGAGGTCGGCTTTTCTCTGAGTCAGCATCATTTTACAGCTGCTGTCCTGCAGTTAAAGCTTTATTTCACATAGTATAAAAAAAAAAAAAATCCATCCTCAACTTCTGATCACTAAAGTTTCCAGACACAGGAGATTGGTTCCCTGAGATTGGAACCCTTCTCCATGAGATTGGTTGTTGCCTTCCCTGTTTTTGGAATGTGGCATCACACAGGCAAGTTATTTTGGTCTCCCTTGAAGCCACCTGGGGTTTCAGACTGGGAAATGTAATGATAGTTTTGGGACAGATAAGCAGCTGCCATATGCCATTGCAGAACTGGAAACACTTTAGTAGTAGGTAAAGCAATCCCTATACAAAGTCCAAAAGTCCAGGTCAATCTTACACAAAAGTTGCTTTCAGTGCTGAGAAGTATTCAGTTGTTGTTAAAAACATAGACAAAAAACCATAAAACACCTGGTTTATCCAGCAAGTATTTTAATATTCATAGACTCTCACTGATGCCAATGGACTTATGCACACTGTACTCAGCAGAAACCTCCCCATCCTTCTAGGAAGCCTTCTTCCCTGCAAACTTCCCACAAAAGAGAGTACAAAGGTAGACTGCAGTAGCCTCATGATATCACCAGCATTTCAAATCCTAACATGTTTGCTGTCATGAGATTTCCTGAGACAATTAAGGCTTCATCCGGTTATAAAATTTTTGTGAGCCAGAACATCCACAAAGGCATCTCCCAAGCTGCCAATGGTAAAATCAAACAGCATGGCAGCTTTCAAAAGTGCTCTTGATGAAGGTTACATGCTTTGCATGTTCAAAAATCCTTTGGGACATCATGAAAAGCTTTGGCTATAATTTGCTGTGTCTGGAAATTGATATGCTAATGGTGCTTCAGGTAGTAGGACAGCAATACCTAGGGCCTGTCCTCCTTTACTATGCCATTGATCCAGTCCAGATAGTTGAGGATCTTGGTGTAGAAGCCATAGCCCGTGCCACAGCCAATTCCCCATGAAACTATGCCGGTAGCCACCCAGCGACCACTTTCCCTGTCTAACACCGTGAAGACGCTCCCACTATCCCCCTGGCAGGTATCCTTCTTGCCTTCGAGGAAGCCAGCACAGAACATGTTCTCTGAGAAAACCATAGGGATACCTTTCTTATTACTGTCTAGCCAACTCTGACACCTCTCTTGAGCAACTGCTGGTAGGCTCACGTACTTCAAATTGCTTGAGATGCGGTTCTTATCCACACCAAAGCCGCTCACGTAGCCCATGTGCCCGTGCGCGTAGAACGAGGTGTTGGTGGCATCTGGGAGACAGATGGGCAGCCGTGTAGGGCCCAGAGTTACTGGGTTTTTCAGCTCCAGCAGGGCTATGTCCCCATTGAAGTTGTGCTCGTCTTCAGGGTTGAAATCTGGGTGGATAAAGATCCTACGCACAGGGTGGTTACCCATTTTGTGGAGCTCATCTACGTTGGTGTGGCCGAGGAAAATGTCAGCCTCCTCTGCCAGCTGCTCCAGGCTCACATTATTATGTACTCCTCCTTTGGGGAAGATGGTGTGGGCAGCAGTCAGGATCCAGCGATCGCCCAGGAGGGCACCACCCCCTCGTCCATTGATGCCAGTCAGAGCCTGCCAAGGAAAATTGCCTCTCCTTGCTGGTTTGCCACCCAAGATCCGCTGGACTTCAATAATGGGATGGACTGGCTTCCCACACACTGTGGAGAAACACAAGAACATGACACCTACCCTCTGTTGTCCTGGCTTTTCTCTCTTCTTTCCTCACCATCACTGTTTGATTTCACTTTATTTTGGCTTTCTGGATAGTTTTACCTTTTCCCTCACAGATACCACTATCCTCACCCCCCTCCCTGCATGTTGTCCCAGTTTTGTACTGATTGTAAGCATGAGTCAGAAATACCAGATGAAGTCAGAGTTCTTACTGACCCGGCAGGCAGGATGGAATTCTCTTCTGGCCATCTTGATCCAGCCAGGTTCCCTCAGGAGAACAGGTGAATCTTTCTGTAGGATGAGAGGGAATGGAATGAGACCGGCGCCTGCAGGCATGGGGTGGGAAAATAGAACGGAATAGAATAGAATAGAATAGAATAGAATAGAATAGAATAGAATAGAATAGAATATTTTCAAGATGTTCCTCAAAGAACCCAAAGAACTCTTTCCTGGAAAAAGCTGACTGTGGTAGGGTGTGAAATGTTTCTGTCTGTACATCTTGAAGCACCTCAGTTCCAGAGGAGCAGTAAAGCTCAGGCACTGTAGAAGAAAAAGTGTTGAAGGGCCATCTGTGTGAGGTCTTATCTTCCCTGAGTCCATAGGTGTACAGAGCACTGTTTGACCTTATTTAGCCCAGAGAAGAGAGAGAAGTAGCAAAAGCATGGGTTTTAGATTCAAACTTGTGGTGTCGGTAGTTTGCAGAGAGTAGGACAAGGTGGCTTGTCCCAGAAATGGGAACCAGACGAGTCAGTTACTGCACATGATAAGTATCTATTTCTGAGCCTAAGTTGCAGGTCATCTAAACCTCACATGTCACCTCTCAACACAAACTCCACTACCTCCAACACTCTTGCTTTTCTTAGAAAGTTTGTGCTGGTGACTAAAAATAATTTTTGTACAATTTGTCTTAACACTGAAGTAAATGCTTCTAAGAAAGTGTTTGCTGTTCTCTTTCAAAATTGATTAAATTGTGATGACTCCCCATCAGAATTTGGCTGCAGCTGATATTTGCTTGCTCTTGATTTTTCTTCTGATGAGACTGATCTCTGAATGTACATGAAGGAGTTCAACTCAGATGCAAGAATAATCAAGTTGAACATTGGTACCAACTTAAAGAACTCTTTAGTAGCATGTCACCTCTCTCCAGCATGCAGCACAACCGTGTGTCTATGCTGGTAACTGTATCCAGGAACTGATTCAGATTTTTTTTTTTTTCTTGTGGAGGCTAAATGAGCAGCCAAGGCAAGGAAATAATGAACTCCTTAGGCTGTTCTTGGAATCAAAGGTCCTGTGTCATCAAGCAATGTCTCAGGTGTAAAAAAAAAAGGCATGTGAATGGTTTGGAATGATGACTTAATTCTTCTGAGGTGCTGCATTAAAATAGATTTTTCTGCAAGTATGTTATTTAGCTCTTAGCTATCTCTGCAGCTGAACAATATTCCAAAGAGCTAATTAAACAGCATTGCACTGGAGCAGAGTGTGTGTTTATTTATTTGCCTCTGTAGCAACTCAGACTGATGCAGTGAGTTCTGTGAATTTTGGTGATTCCCAGACACCATGCCTCAAATTTCAGTGAAAGAATGAAATCCACCAGAAAAGGATAAAATCCACTAGAAAAAAAAAAAAAAGGCACAAAAAACCCCCACAACTACAGCTGACAGAGTAAGACCTTCCGCAAAAGTTAAGGAGAGCATGGAAGAGGGATGTGATAAGCTCTGGGAATGAAACAGGGTGGGAATAGGCTGAGACAAGAAGACTCCAGAGATATGCTGCAGGGTCAAGAAAAGACTGGAGAGTTTTCACAGGCGGAAAGCATGAGCCCTCAACCTGGGGAGAAGAGCCGATTCTAACTGGAAACATGAGAGGGCTTTGCAGGCACAGATCTCCGTGGTTCTGTGCGGGATTAGCACTCACCACCGCCTGCTCCGGTGACGATGTGGTAATAGGGCTCATTGCACCGGTATGAGATCACCGACTGGTACTCATTGTTTGCAGGCTCCTTAACGTAGCTGAATACACCATTGGTCAGGTTTTTGGGGCTGCCACACTTCACAACTACAACAAAGGGAAGAAAAGAAGTCATGAATCAAGGGCAGACTGACTGCGAGTCTGGGCATTGGGGCCAGGATGTGAAGGACCAGTTAGGACAGTGGGCAAAGAGAGGTTGTCCCAAAAGAGATCCCAGATTAGGATCTTTTGCTTTTAGATGTTGCAACATCATAGTGGTTTTTGAGTAATATTTTATGCATTTTTGTAAGGGAGGAAAAACATTTTAAATTTTTGCAAGCAGAAAAATGTGAATCAATGGTGGACCTTCATAGGTCCTTCCAGACAGCGCATCCATGAGGCTGTGGTCAAAGTGAGTCACAGAGGCTGAATTTCCCACGTTCCCGGAGGAGGAAAGCCACAGCGGGGGATGTTATTCCCGTTCTCAGATCACTCACTTTCACAGCGGGGCATGGGTTGATGCCATGTGCCATCAGCCTGGCAGACAGCTGTGAAGGACACCAGCTTTTTGTCACCCTACATGGGAGAGAAAAACATCTGTTGGTTGTACAGAGCCTCTAATTCCTTCCCCATATTTAAATATTATTCTATGCGCCCATCTTTTCACTTCTGTCCAATATTTTTCCCTCTGCAGTCTGTCCCAGTTGCTGTGTCCTTCTTTCCCTCTATCCTGTATTTGCCACAGGCTAGACATTCTTCATAGCAGGCCAAGATACCAGCAGCCAGCACCTATAAAACCCACAATGAGTCAGAGGTGCTACCCAGCCCTGGCAATAGGATGGCAAGGGAGGCAGGCAGCATCTTCTGCTTTCATCTTCTGGTTTCATATCCTCCCGAGGAGGTGTTCTTTCCCAACTTTTCCTGGGATCTTTGTCTTTAGTCTTCTACCAGGGCTTCATGAAAGAGTAACTGCATGAGGAAGAGAGCTGGGAAAAGAGAAAGCACTGGAAGAAAGCTGAGAGAAGCAAAGAAGAAACAGAAATTACAAGAGGTTGCTATGAGTGAAATCTCCAAAAGAAGTTTAACCGAAAGGTGAAAGACACGAACTGAAGACAAAACAGAATATGGCTGAAGAGAGTGGAGAAGCTATCTCACCTCCATCAGGTTATACCCAGTCTTGCAGCTGACAACAAAATAGTCCTGAAATTGATACACAGGCTGCAGGTCTCTGATGATGGTGAACTGATCCCGTGGGACAGGCTGTGGGCACCGTATTTCTGTGAGAGAGTGGGACAGATTAGGCTGGGATTAGCAAACAGTGTCAGTAGGCTGCAGTAGCCTCTGGGGGAGAAATCTCTTACTCTCTGAGGTGTAGTGGATCTTCCAGCCACGGCTGAACCCTGAGTCATCGGTGAGGAAGAGTATGTCCACCTCATTGCTGAAAGTTTCAATGATGCCAGGTGGTTCCCGGCCACAGAATTCACCAATCTCTCTCCCTCGGGCTTGGATCTGATGAGGACAACATGTATCACAGCAATAGAAACAGAAACCCACATGCCTCAGTATGCCTGTTTCAACCCGGACCAAGTTTACCAGAGTGCCTGCGACGGTGAACAGGGCTGGTTGTCAGACCCATCTTTGCTGATGCCTACACTGACAGATCAGAACAACAGACTGACCCAGCACAAGCTCTGCTTCTCCCTTATCTGGGAATCAAAGCTATCAGCCCCCGAGATCAAATCAAAGGGAAATTAAACTGGAAGAAGGATGTGGTTTTTTTTCCTTCACTCACAGGGGCCTATGACCCTGAGCTTCTGACCTCAGTGGTAATTAAATGCACTGAGGGAGAGACAGGGGCTCAGCCATTTGTGCTGGAGCATTCTGCTTGTACTGATCCCATATTTCTCATCTGAATAGTGGTGTCCCCATGACTCCTGTCCAGGTCTGGCAGCAGAGGTGGGAGGAGAATTTGCTAATCTCAGTACCTTGAGCTGGTCATAAGGACAGTGGACTTGCTGGTGATCGTCAATCTCAAAGGGTTCCAAGAACTTGAGGGAGATAGACAGGCCCTTCGGCAGACGGATGCTGTAGTTACACCGGAGGTATTCGGGATAGGGCTGGGGGTACTCGGGGCTGCTCACGTACCCAGACGCCTCTGTGAACAACTCACTGCTGCACTCCACTGGCGAAGAGGAAGAAAGTACAAGTCACATCGTGGGGCTGTGCCTTCTGCAGCCCCGCCATCTGCTTCCTAAGTCACCTCTCCCAACCCTCCTGAATGAAGGGCTCCTTCTCTGGAGCCCTCTGATCTTTAAAAATTTCTCCTTACCTTTGCAGGAGTGGTGGTCACTCTGAAGCTGGTAGCCAATCCGGCAAGAACAGAAGTAGCCACCCGCATAGTTGTGACAGAAGTGCTGGCACTGAGGCCTTTCATTGTTCTCGGCAGCATTGTTAGGATCACATTCATCCAGATCTGAAGACGCAGGAAATCAAGGGGCAAGGGGAAGAAAGCGTTAAACCTCCCTGCTCTACACTGACAGTAATTAGAGATCTATATGCTTGCCTGAAGCTTCTCTATTTGCCCGGCAAGGAGCGAAATTGGTTGGAGCCACACAGGCTTTTCCTTCTGCATGCCAAGGGTATTTCCTACTCACCCACAGCTTTATAATATGCCAGGAAGCCCCTGTAGGGAATCACTGTGCCATTGTCTTCATTGGAGAAATCAGAGTGAAATTCCAGATGCATCTTTCTCCCCTTAGATACAAACTCCTTTCTTGATGGGTGATTGCCTGTGGTTGACCCAAGCCGGCCACAATATCTGCCCAAGTCCTTCTTGTCTGCTTTGATCTGTCAAAGTTAAGGTGAAATCAGTGTAGCCTCATAAGATTGAGCTTGCTCCACGCACTGATAATACCCAACCACGAGTTGTCAGTGCTTGCTCCTCCCGTTTCTATCTTTAACTCCTTCCTTTTCCTTTGTGGGAAGCATCAGAGGAGGCCTGGTGGATGAAGAGCCATTGCACGTGGTGGCCGCTGGGCTGCTACCTCCAGGAACCCCTTGGCCCAGGTGTCCATGCACGTACCTTAACATAGTCATAGAAGCAGGACTCAGATGGCTCCAGGTCAAAGTATTTGAAGGTCAGCTTCACCACATAGCCTTTTGGGACCTGGATATCCCAGCTGCTGATGTTATTGTTGGGATATGGCTTGGGATAATTGGGGGATCTGATCTCCCCAAAAAGGGGAGAACCTCTTGGGACCGGACTGGAACTGATCACTCCAAAAAAGAGGAAGATCCATGGGAGACGGGGAACATGCCTGTGAACACGACAAATAAACGATGACATTGCACAAAATTAGGTCATTCAAAATCAGGGGGAGACTTCACAACTGACTTCTGCACTGTCCAGAGGAATGCAAACACAGGAGGCCTAGTTGCAGGACCAGCTCCTGGCTTGGATCACTCAGGAACAAGAAGGGCAGCTGAAATGAAGACACCAGCACTAACAAGGTTCCAGCAAGCCACTGTAGTAGCCTCTACAGAGAAATTCATTAACCCAGGGGGAGCATGGGTGAATTCCCTGAGTAAGGTCTGCATGTTCCCAGAAGCTCTAGGGCTGATTCTTATAGAACCAGGAGAAGTTTGGTCCCCCTTGACCCTGGGCCAGCGGGTTGTTTTGGGTTATTGCTAGTTTAGGATCCTTGGCGAGAATCTGAAGATCTCAAGCTCCATTTGCTGTGGAGCAATCCTGCTAGTGCCTCCTGGGCAGCCCTCTAGCCACTCATGCCTCCCTCTGTGTCCTCCGAAAGCTGGCACTCACATTTTTTATCTCTCATCTGCGCATCTCCCCCCTTGCCCTCTGTGTTCCTCCGAAACAAGCTGACTGCCCAGCGCAGCAGCTCAGCCCCGTTGTCCTACTCTCCTCCCTGGGAAGGTCTAAGCCCCAGGGCCCCCCACCCTCCCCCGAGGCTGTGCCGGCGCGTCCCCCTCCCCAGAGCCCGACTCACATCTCCGTGCGCTCGCCCCTGCCCGTGCAGCCCGGCGGAGCTCGGAGCGGCGGCCGGCGGGGACCGGGGCGGGCGGGACGGGGGGAGGAGGAGGAGGAGGAGGGAGGCAGGAGCGGGGAATAGAAAGCCGGACTGTGAACAGCCTGGCACCGGACCAGGTCCCAGCGCCGCCTCTGCTGCCCTCTGCTGCCGAGCGCCCCGGTCCCGGCCCGCGAACACGGACCCGGGGGTGCCCCGGGGATGCCCCGGCCTGGCCACGCAGAGCCGAGCGACCTCTTCTGGCCCAGGAGGAAGGAAAACGATTGCCTGACACCCCTCCGAGGGCTTGGTCTGCAATCCAGAAATGTCCCGAGTTTGTTCCCACCGAAAATGTCTTCCTAGGAAGTCCCCCCTCAATCCTCCTGGGCTGTTTTCTGGTACAGCGAGATGAGAAAATTTATAGTATACATTTATACTCTTCACAAGTTAATTCAAACTTTCAAAAATCAAGCTGAAATGAAGCTGTCAAAAAAAGATAAGTTTTCTCAATTCTGACCTGCTGAAGAGCACTTCTGAGATTTTTGGGGGGGTGGGAACTGGGATCGTCGTCAAGAAAAGCAAGAAGCCTCAGGCACTTGAGTTAGAAAGATATTAAGAAAAATGAAAAAGCCTACAGAATTAAAGGCATTCTGAGAATAAATATCTTTTCAAGGACCCCTCTTGATGTTTCTTCTGCAAGCATTTTTAGGAGAACCAAGATAAATAGATAAGGCCCTCTATTTAATGGAGAAATGAGAAAATATAGCAACTTAAAAACCCCTTTCCGGCTTTTAACAACATAGTGCCCAAGACATATATTTATGTTCCCAATTTTATGAAGTTTAAAATTTCTTGGCTATCAGGCTTTGGTGTAAGAGATAAAACACCATTTTAGTGTTTTTCCTTCGAATTATGAGTGGCTTCAGAGAGGTTAGGAAGTGTCTTGCATTGAAATCAGAGGAAGTAATTCACAGCCACAAAAACATGTTGAATGAAGATGAAAATTGTGTTCAAAAGAACGAAGAAAGCATCTTTGGGATATTTATGGAAGTGTACTAGAGAACCTGTTCATCGAACATCTTTGAATTATTATCCCAAAAAGATGACATAAACATATAATTAATGCCACTGCAATAATACCATATGGCCCCACATATCAGATTTAAGATTAAACAGGGAACATTATCCCAGTACTTCCTGATGTCCTCTGCATGATGAACACTCTTGGGCAGGCTCACTGCTGTGCTGTGCCAGGCCGGTGTGGTTTCTTACTCAGAAACCACACCTGGAAAGTAGCTGGGAAGCACTGGAAACTGCTCTTGGAGACATAGGTTATGAGCAGGTCACTGGTGGGAAGAGTGTTCCCTGGGAAAGCACGGACAGACAGACGGCCCCGGGGATACTTTGTAAGGAAGTGGATAATTTCGCTGCGTCCTTGACAAGCAATCTTCTACCCAGGGGGCACTTACTGGGAGTGTCCCGCGAGGCTTTCAAATCACATCTCCCCTGTCTTCATTTCCTTCTCCCCTCCCGACAGCATCATCTGGGATAACAGGAGACTACTTCAGCAGGTGAAGCAGGGGTGGTTAGCTGGGCACACATCCAGCCCGAGCAGCCTGCCTCTAACACACGTCCCAGAGATGCTCCTGGTTGGGACAGCACAGCACACCCTCCGTCCTGCTCAGTGCTCCCACTGCTGGCCTTCCCCTTCAGTGCCCTGCGCAATCCTCTTCCTCGTGCTAGGCTGGAGCCAAGAAATAGCATGGCACCCGTTTTTCCTTGGAAGGACATACGCGCCCATCTTTGCTTACGGGCAGAATTCCCGTAGGACCACGGAACATATGCAGGACCACGGAATGCCAAAACTGGCCCCTGTATGCTGCCTGCTGGCCTCAGCTGCATCACAAGTGGTCTGGACAATAAATACAGAGAGTATCAGAGCGAAGTAAAAAACCTATCGATCTTCAGCATGGTCAAAGATGCCAACATCCTCCTATGTAGCAAGAACCCTGACTTGAATACAGCGTCTTGCATGTGAGATACAAAGCTGTGTTTCGTGTCAGGTACATACAGGCAGCGTGTGTGCTTGTGATTGTGATATGTGTGGAAACTGATCATGGGACTATTAAAGGATGAATTCCTAAAAAATAACTGAGGGAGTAAAGCATGGAAGAAGGCCTTTGAACTTACCCTTTGTTTGCAATTAACCTTTATAGCATCTGAATTAAAGCTTTAAGGATGTTGCTGCTGGACAGGAACTTTTTGCACGTAGCTAAGCATTAAACAGCTTTGCAATAATAACCTTTTGAAGTATAATTTTAGAATATTGCTTGTAGTAAGGAGCTTTGAAAATATAAGTTTAGAATATATGTAAAGGAAATATGCTTATCTCAACACCTTAGCAAAACAGTAAAAAGCAGCTTGAGAAAGGAAGATGAACATCAACCCAAGGATTGATAGCTTCGACCAAGAGAAGCTGGACATCACTGTTACAAGATTTATAGTCTTTGCAATTAAAAGGTGGGCCCACATCTGGAGTCTGGACCACACCAGCTGGAAGACCTCTTTCTTCTTTCGGAAGTCAGACCCCACCATCTGGGAATACTCCTTTCTGGGGTACATCCTGAGAAAAACTAACTCACAATAGTGTATAGAATTGTGACGTAAAAATTTGGAATAGAAACTGCTGAAAAAAGCTTATGTGCACTCCTATAAATATCTGTACGCCCCAACCATCGATGTGCAGCTGGAGGGAAAACTTCCCCCACTGTACCCAGCACTGTTTTGCTCATACTTTACCACATTAATTAATAAATTGATTGCTGCTTGAATATTGGCCTAGTCAAGCTTCTTATTTATAACATGCAGGAGGTCATTGGAAAGAAATCTGCTTTACAGACTCAGAAACTGTGAAAATATCCTCTGGCATGCAGGCTAGATCCTCTCATCCACAGAGAAGAAGGAGCCGGGTACTTAATCCTCAAGCCTGAGTCAAGGAGGACAGAGAATTACCTCTGTTTGGTCTCCTACAGCTACACCACCTACCCTACAGCACAGCAGGGCTGCAGACCCAGGCTCACCTATAAACACTGAGCTGCTTCCCCAGGGCACTCTACCTTCAACCCTGTCGGTTTGGCTACCCAAAGTACCCAAAGGCTTGGTTGGAGCCTTCTGGGGACACTGCCATTGGACTTGGCCTTCACACAGTCAGGCCTGTGCTGTCCAGTGGCTCAGCACTCTTTCAGACAAACCATGCTGCTTCTGCAGCTCTGGCTGGAAGGGAGACGATGATCAAGACCAAAAGAAGGTTCAGGACTCATAGAGTGGGTCCCTGATGGTAAGCAGCAACAGCACCTCGGCAGCCTGTTTCTGTGTCTTCTAAATCAAGGAGCAAAACCAAGTGTAATACCCTGAGGGGCACACAGTTCTGCAGCACCAGCCACTCACCAGTATCACACCTCCTCCCACCTGTGTTCTCCCAATATCACAACTTTCCTCTGCTTTACAGTGGCATCCTCACTTCCCATAGCCTCATGTCTCAGCAAGGTAGTGCTGTTGGGTAAAGTCACCATCTGACTTAGGCATCACACGAATAGCACGATTATGAAAGAAAAAACTGGCTTATTAATGCTGGTAGTTACTACCTGAAGGCCTAGAATACGTTGCAGTACTATCCCCTATGATTATCATTAGCGTGGATAACACATCAAGTGAGTATGACTCTTATCTGTGGTTCTGGCCCAGTCAGATGCTTCCTGAAGAAGAGGCTGTCATGGATATATGATGGCTGGCAATGAGTCAGAAGCAATCTACTTGGCCTATCACCTCACAGGCTTACAGAAAAATTACATGGATGGCAGAAGAGGCTGGCTAATCACCTGAAGGCAATAGTGTCTGCCATCCAACCAGACTGTAGGCTCAGAAGAGGAGAGTTTGTACCAGCTTGTGGTGCAGGGCCTGGAATGAGCTGATTAGCTGCTGATGATACGGTCTGGAAGCTACCAGCCTGGACACGGTGAGGTGGGCTTGGTGCTAGGCATCAGGAGCAGCTCTGAGGGTGCATGAAGAGCGGCATGGAAGAGCGCAAAGAGGGCAACAGTGGAACCAGCTCCAGCTGCTGTCTGCCTTCTGCAGCTTCATGATACAACAAAGGTCATGTAGAGGTTCCCTGTGGTAGAAAGAGTGATGGGCTGAGGAGGTCTGCACAGAGCAGACATGCTGGATGGCCTGGCTCCGATTGCTCACTGGCTTTGACTGTGGCACTCAAGTTGTGGATTGTGGATACTGACAGGGTGCTCCTGCCTCGTGCGTGCTCAGATACAACCATAAAGAGTCAGAGGTTGACACTGCAGGCACAGCTGCAGCTCCCCAACCCTTTGCCTATCACATGTTCTGAAATAATGCTTTTCTCATGGCACTCATCTTCGCAGTTTCCTGAAAAGAAGCTCTCCAGAAAACACTATTTTTAAATGATTGCTGGCAGAAAAAATAAAGGGCTTATATTTGAAAAATCTGCCAATCTCTTCGCTCTTTGTGGTGTCAGTAGTTGCACGTTTTTGTGTACTCTGCCTTTCAACCTTCTGTTGGGGGGCAACCACAAGCATTTTTCAGGAATAACTGCCTGTGGACTCGTGCCCATCCCATCAGGTATCATAATCAAAGAACACCTCTCTTTGTGGCATGGGTCTGGCTTTTCAGGGGACCTCACCTCCTCTGGTTCTGCCCCTTGGTCTCCGACTGCAGATAGCTGTGAACCAGCAGAGCTACAACGGTTGTGAGGAGAGCCCATCAAGAATGCCAGAAATGCTGGGGCTAGAGAGGTGGCTGTGGTTTCTTACCCCATGAGGAGATCCTGACTCTTTCTCACCCATGGGACCTTCTCTGGAAGCCAGTGAACATGGGGCTGATTACTCCAGCCCTCCTCCTTCAGACCACCACACGAGAATCCTACACTCTGAAGGACAAGTTCTGTTTCCTACCCATCCTACTTGAGGATCCCAAGAAGCTGTGGCTGCCCCATCCCTGGAAGTCAGCTCAAGGTCAGGCTGGATGAGGCTTTAAGCCATGGGATCTAAGTGAAATGTCACAGAATCACTTAGGTTGGAAAAGACCTCCAAGATCATCAAATCCAACCTTTGACCGATCATCAACCTTTTCAAAGAGATCACTGCAATAAGGGCCACATCCAATCATTCTGTGAACACCTCTGGGGATGGTGACTCCACCACCTCCCTGGGTAGTCCATTTCAGTGCTTGACAATGCCTTCTCTGAAGAAGATTTTCTTCCGAATTCCAGGGGAGGCCTGGAACTAAATGATCTTTAACATCCTTACAACCCAAGCCATTCCATGATTCTATGATCCCACGATCCCGGTAGGAATGTAGCATCCCCAGAGGACCAGAGAAGACGGCAGGTGATGGCTGCAGAAGCAGGAGCAGCCTAAGCTACCCTTGCCCACCCGGGCACCGACCCCCCCGCCAATCCCGGAGGGCATGGCGGGGTTCGGCCGCGCTGGGGGCGGCAGGAGGAGCTCGGGAGCCGCGGGGCCGGCCCGGCCGCGGGGCAGCCCCCGCCCCGCTCCTCCCCGACCGCTCTTATTCTGAAAGGAGCCTCCGCGCAGCCGGCGGCCCAGCTCCCCGCCCCGGCCCATCCCGCTGCCCGCCTCCCGCTCCCCGCCGGCCCGGCCCAGCCGTGACCCCCGGCCGGCCCGGCCGCTGCTGGGCGGTGGGCGAGGCTCAAGAAAACACGCTGCTACGGGGGGGGCTCGGCTCGCTCGGGTCTTGTTTCTTTTTCTTTCTCGCACTGGGGAGCGCCGGTCCCGTCCGAGCATCTCTGCGGGGAGAGCTCACTTCACCTTCTGGAAAACCTGGACGCAGACCTCGTCTTCAGCAGTCATGCGCTGGGAAAAGGGAGGGAAAAGAAGAGTTTAGGTTGGATCCCCTCCTGCCTCTCCCCAATTCTGCCAGCCCTCCCGCTGCTGGCTGGAGCCCTCCCAAAGCCCCTGCGGGTCTGGCTGCGGGGCAGGGAAGGGACATCCCCTTTGTTGAGCTGTTTAACTTTTGAGTTTAACTTTTAAACCCTGGAGGCGGATGTTTGTGTGAAGCGGTGGCTGCCCCCTGCAGAGCCGGGGATGAAGTCTGAGAGAAGGTGGAAGGAAACTGCAGGGCCGGCTCAAGAGCCAACAGCACCCACACTGTTGTGACTGGGAATTTGCAAGCTGCACTGGACCCCTCCTCACCAGATGCAGCTGGTCTCCCTCCAACCAGTGCCTCCAGCCTCGGTTCCTCTTCTCTCCGAGCTGCTCGCACACCAGCTGATCCCCCTCCCAGGACACGGTTGTCTGAAGGGAAGGAGAGGGGGAACACGGTCCTGAGACAAGTGGATCGGCGTGATACATGTTTCCAGCGATGACACTGGCTGTTCCTCTCCGACACAATGTCAAACTGCAGTCCCTGATCTGGTGTCTCTTTAGTGGTTCCTTGGGACAGATGGTCTTTGTGGGAGGTGAATGACCCTCTGGCTTCCAAGTGCAACAACACAGTTCTGCCAAGTGGCCCGACATTCTATCTTTCCAGGGCTTTGCTCCAGAGGATAATATCCTCCGGATCCCAGAGAACTGGTTTCTGGCTCTTTGCTGCTCATTCTCTTGGCAGTGAGTGATTTACTCATAGAACTACTTACTCCTGGACCTGCAGGGGCATGCCAGCTCTGGGCTTGGTTCTCACCTGGGTTTTGAGTCAAAAAGCTGAGCAAGTCCCTGAACTCTTCAGCACACCCCAGTCCCTTGTGAAACTGCACTGCCTGGGTTTCTCACCTGGCACTTGCGTCCATCCACGGGTCCCAGGTCTTCCTCAAACTGGACTCCCAGGTCGAAATCCATGACATAATCCCGCAGGGAGGTGATAGTGCGGATGACCATGTGATCTCCCGTGTGGATAATCTCTTTGTCCGGCTTCAGCAGGCAGACCAGCTTTCGCAGGACGACGTTGATATCTAGAGGATGAGAAAGAGGAGAGATGTGTGGACGACCTGGGCCCCTCCTCCAGTAGATCTCCTCCACTCTTTTAGCCAAGGAGCATCAGCCACAGTACCTCTTTTCCTCTCCTACCACGGCGCAAAAGCGATGGTAGGAGACAGAGGGACCAGAAAGTTCCCAGTTCCCTTCCTCTTTCCCTTTCCGACTCTTAACTTTTTGGAGACACAGAACGGAACTAGAGGGAAGGAAGGAGCGTGATGGGGAGGGGAGCGTTACCTAAAGCCCGCAGGTAATTGTCCATGTTCTCTTGGGAGACGAAGCGGTAATAGCCGGTGAGGTTGGGAGGCATGCCGGGGCAGAGGGACGCGGCGGACGGTGCGGAGAGAAGAGCGCAAGCAGCCGGGCAGCAGCGGAGTTGGGAGCAGGCTGGCTCGCCGGGCGGGCCGGTCGCTGTCCCGCGGTGCGGGGAGCGCTGCGGAGCGGCCCGGTTGCCGCGCCCCCCGCCGCAGTAAGAGTCCCGGCGCCGGGGGGCGCGGAAAGGGCCGGGACAGCCCCGGCTCCAGCATCTCCGCCTCGGCTGGGCAGGACGTAAGGACGGCGGGTTACCTCCTCACCCTCCGCCCTCCTCGGGGGCTACTCGTATTAAACTCTGGACTTCCAACCAGCGGCAAGGAACTGTCCCTCTCCGGCCCTTCCACACACCGTGGCGCCGGTGGCTGCGAGCTTCGGCGGAGCAGTGCCCCGGCCTGCGCTCCCCACGGTGCGGACACCCCGTCGAGGAGAGGCGGTGGCAGGCTGGCAACTCCGCCCTGCCGAGCCCGAGCCCGGGCTCCGGCTGCGGTCTGCAACCCCTGGCCCCCGCATCCCCCCGTCTCCACGCCCTCCTCCTCGTCCCTCAGCAGCCGCCCCGGCGTCGAAGCTTCGCCCCTCGCCGGGCAGGCGCCCGCAGCCGTCGCCGCGCTGCGCGGACTGCCTGGCCCGCAGCGGGGAGGCGAGGAGCGGCCGGCACGCCCCGCCTGCATCCCGATCCCGCATCCCCGTCCCGCATCCCCGTCCCGCGGCACCTGGCGCGGCGGCCGCGCGCATTGGCTGCGCCCCCCGCCGCCCGTGACGTCATGCTGCAGTGCGGGGCGGGGCCGGGCGGGGCGCGGAGCCGCTGCCGGAGGTGCCGCCGTGCCTGCGCGCCGCCGCCGCGGGAGCGAGGGCGTGGGTCCTGCCGGGACCCGCCGCCGCCGCCGCGATGGGCGACCCTCGGCCCCGCGCCGCCGTCCTCCTCCCTCTGCTCTGCCTCTGCGCCGCGCTGCCCGGCAGCTCCTCCAACAAAGGTGAGCGGCGGAGCGCCGCGGGCACGGTGCCGGGCGGCGGCGGGCGCTCCGCTGGGACCCACCGGCAGCCCCCGCGGAGGGGCTCTGGAGGGGACACGTTGGCCGCGGTTCGTCCGTCCGCCCCCGCGGTGACGGTGCGGCTCCGCGCTGCCCGCCGCCTTCGCCCGGCACGTTCTTGTCGGGGCATCTCCGCGGTCCCCGGCGGCCCCGGCTTTCTTCGCCCCTTCGGGCGCTCTCATGCCATCCCATCTCCATTCTCTACTTTGTCCGTCTGTCATCCTACCACCGCTTTTTTCCTCCATTCTCTCGTCTCCTAGCGCTCCCCTCGCGTTTTCCCCTTTTCCACTCACTTGTCTTGCTTTTGTTTAGTTATCATGGGGTGGATTTAGATTCCCATCCCTTCCCTAGCATGCTGAGAGAAAATATGTTGTTTCACCACAGACCCCTGCAGTTCATAAAACACATTCCCCAGCTCCATCTTCCAGTCCTAGTTCATCCATCTACAATCTGTCAATAGGAACTGTTCATGCATAGTTATGCATTAACGATGCAGGTTGATTTTATGTATTTTGTGTGATCAAGATGAAAGACCCCCAAACCACCCCAGCGCTACAGCTGTAACCTTCTGAATGCAGATGTTCTTTGAGCACACAGAGTGATGGAGAAAGGTGTAGGTTTCCAGATCTGTGGCTGTAGAGAAAAGCCTGAGAGATTCATCCGAGGGGAGTCAGTGTGTTGGTAATCTGACAGGGTGGGAAAATCTGTAAACATTTGAGGGACTCTGGGCTCATCGGGGAACGTGACACCTTAGGGCGCTTTCTGGGCTTTGGAAGAGTCAGGGCTCTGGGGCGGGTGCACCGCAGAGCTGTGTGTACCCTGACATTGGCAGGGGCGTTTATTTGTTCTGCTCTGCTTCCATGGGGCTCGGTGGCAAGGAAAAGGCCCCTCATGCTCCGGATTCTCCCTCTCCTTTGTGAATTTGCACTCGGAAACATCTACCCGCCTTTGGCAAATTATATTAGATTGACGGGAGCTTTCTTGAAGCTGGTAGGAGTCCGTATCCTAAAAATATTCCTAAAATGTTTTTTCTGTTCTCCAACAACTCATTTCCCAAGAAATCAGATTGGTGATCCCCAAGTTGCAGGTGGATGCAGCAAAGGATTTATCTCTGTACCATCAGCTTGTTACCCCAGCAACAGGGCACATTTGGCATTTATAGCTCTGGATCCCCACCTCGGTGGTGTGGCGCATGGATAGAGCCGGAACAGAATGGAATCCGGTGGGGACAATGGGCGGGCAGGGGGAGACGCGGGCACTTGCACACAGGGAGGATTCCACCTGCATACTGAGCAGGATGGATGTTTCTCTGGATTTCCTACGCAATGCTTTATAATCTCAATCGATACGGTGGTGGAGAAGTGCCAGCCCACGCTCTTCGCTGCCACACCAGGCTGGATCTGCCCGCTCTGCCCTGCTGGGACATCCCCTCGCTGACCTGTCACCCAGCCTCCTGGCCCCCCAGCCACCCCTGGCAGCCCCCCCCGGCCCCGAAATGCACAAGGGCTTGGTTGCACAGGATGCTGCCCCTTTTGAGTCGACACGAGGCCATGCCAGTATGGCCTTTCAGAGGACACTGTGCTGCAGAGGATGGATTCAACATATTGGAAGTAGTGCCCTTGAGGGGAATGGCTCTGTATCCTACTCCCCACCAGCTCTGAGCCATGCTGTGCTCAAAGTGTTGCTGGGTTGTAATAAATCTTGGTCTCCAGGGGGTGGGAGAGTGGGGGATTATCTGGGAATGGGGGTTGTAACTAGGCCATGTAATATAATCTCTGAGGCCCATTTGGCAGGGAGTGGGCATGGGGGAGGGGTTTGTAATTTGTAATGATTTTTTTTTCTCTCTCTCCTCCTATTCCCTCCCCTTCCCTCCCCCCCACCCCTTTATTTCTCCCTTTCCCTGCCCCGGAGCCTGTGTGATAAAGATTAATTTGCTATTTCTGGGCCTGTGACATTTTTCAGAGCCTCCTGCTGGCTGCTGCCTCCATGCCAAGCCTGGCTGGGCTCCAGCCAACGGGATTAGCAAGGAGGGCCCAAAGGAATATGGTGCTCACCATGGAGTGGGGAAGGAAAGAGCAAGGGGCTCTCAGAATAGGTTGTTCTGTGCATAGGATGGCTGACTGAAGGTGTGCCTGGGCATGTCTGTGTAGGTCCTGGGCCTTAGTCTAGAGGGTGCAAGGCAGAAGTGATAATGGCTGCATTGTCCCCTGGGGATACCCCGAGGGAAGATGTAGGCTGGATCCTTCCCTTATGGCTTCATTGAGCTAAAGGATATAGTATTTGGAATCTGTCTCCAGGCTGAGGCATCTTGAGTTCACTTTTTTTTTAGCTGCTCCAGCTTTTCTGGACACCCAGGTGTCTCCGCACCTATTTCTAATAAGATAGTAATGAGGACACAAGAAGGAACACATTGTTTCTGGAGAGGTCTCCCATGAGTAGAACTAAATAAAGATAACTTTTTTCTCCCAGCCTAATTTAGACGTCTTTATTTCTAGAGAAGAAGGTGGTGAGGGCTGGTTGTTACTTGCCAGGGGATGAAATTCTTCTCTTTTCCTACTGAATCTGCAGTTGGTGGCTAATACATTCCTGTCCTCCAATCCCTTACCCCAAATCTACCTCAGCAAACAAGCACAAACCATGGATTGAAGCTGAGTATCAGGGCATCGTCATGGAGAATGACAACACCGTCCTGCTCAACCCGCCGCTGTTTGCTCTGGACAAAGATGCCCCACTGCGCTATGCAGGTAGGTGGGGAACAGCTCTGGCAAGGGTGCAAGGCAGGGGCAGACTTACGGAGAGGCAGGGACACAGTGACATTCATCTCTATACTGGATCTTACCTCTCTTCAGGGAACAATCACCTCCAAACCCTGTTCCGGAGGAGGTCCCTAGTGAAGTCTGGAGGCAATTTGGGCACAGCTTGATTTAGGATGCTGAGAGCTGTTTCCTTAGGGAGAGGAACTGAGGGTGGAGCCAGCTACTTTTTGACGCAGTTCTGCTATTTCCAAAGATCACATGCACAGTGCTGAGTCTGTGAGCCCTGGAGAAAGCTGGTAGGGCACACTTCCTTGGCACTGCTACATCCCCTCGCAGTGAGCACAAATCCCCGGAACAACAGTCCAGGCTTTCAATGGTTGTATTCCTAGTACATTCTTAGGCCACGCCTGGAGTTTCCTCATGCATTCTTCCTCAGCTTTGGGACGGTAAATGTGGTCCCTGTGAGGTGAATTTTAGGGTTTAGGTGACCCTCTCTGCAGTTCCCTGCGGTACTCTGCGCATCCTGCATGTGTGGGTGGATGAGACAGCGTGGATCTTCATGCTCTGGCTATCTGCAGGATATGGCCTGTTTTGCCTCCCTGAGGGATGCGGAGGAGAAATAAGGTGCTCCCCCAGGGCTGTGTAGCATTAATAAATGTAGCTTGAGCCTTGTAACCTTCAGTCTTTCCTGATGCTGGCCAGGACTCCTTGCCGTGGGAGTATTCTCCAGTAGATGGCAATCTGCACCGTTGATGGCTGTAAGGGATAGCAGGAGGAAATCCTAGGGAGCCAAAAACTGCTCAAAATGAAGGATGATAATGGGGGAGAATGGAAAGTGTAAGCTAGAAAGGAAGAAAATATGGGAAAGGAAAGAAAGGGATGTAATGTGCTCTCCTCAGTCCTTTTCTTTCTCCCCTTCCTCTCTGTTTTTGTGTGTACCAGGTGAAATCTGTGGCTTCAGGATCCATGGGTCAGGGGTACCTTTTGAAGCTGTGATCCTGGACAAAGCTACAGGAGAGGGGCTGATCCGGGCCAAGGAACCAGTGGATTGTGAAGCGCATAAGGAGCACACATTCACCATCCAGGCCTATGACTGTGGAGAGGGACCTGATGGAGCAAATACCAAAAAATCACACAAGTAAGTTCACGCAGACATTGCTGCATGCTACAAAATGGGATCTGGGACAAAAATGCAAAGGAAAGTTGCTGTGGAAACACTTCCTTTAGCCAGAAGTATTTTTCTCTAGCCATGACATTGTAACTCAGCATGCTGAGAAGACCCAAAGAGAAGTGTTCACTGACTGTCACATGAGTGAATATAGAAAGGAGGGCTGTTGGACAGCAGCTTCTAAAAGTGGTGTTTTACATTGCTGCGTATAGGTAGGATGTCCAGATTGCATTATTTTTACTTTTGCTCTTTCTGAGTGGTTGGAAACCATTGTCCAAGCACCTGTGTGACGGCATTGCTGCACTGAAATCAAGGTGTCTTTCCTTGTCCTTGGTTTTGACAGCTGGAAATCAGAGTGGCGCACTTTAAAAGAATGACTTACTTTGAAATTTAGGTGGTGCATGGCTCATAATCAGCCCATCAGTTCTTATTGATGTCTCTCTCTGCATCAGGGCCACAGTGCACGTCCGAGTAAACGATGTGAATGAGTTTGCTCCTGTCTTTGTGGAGAAGCTGTATCGCGTGGCAGTGACGGAGGGAAAGCTGTATGACCGCATCTTGCGTGTGGAGGCCATCGACGGGGACTGCTCACCGCAGTACAGCCAGATCTGCTACTATGAGATCCTGACCCCCAACATTCCCTTCCTCATTGACAACGATGGTAAGAATCCTCACCCACCATGTGCACATCACTCCTGTTCTCCTGCTCTGCTCCTTCTCTGCCAGCCCCATTTGAAGGCAGAGCTGTGCTATATAAATTTTCCAGCGCTGCCGATCTATCCTGGTCAGAGCAGCAGCATCCATTTTGTGGGATGCTATAACTTGTTACAAAGTGACACTGGGCAGGGTGACTCAACTCTTTTTTGGTTGTTTTTGTCATTGATCAAAGATATGAGTGATTTTTAGAAGGAACGTCTTTGAGGAGACTGCCTGTCCTCTACCTTGATCTCTTTGTTTTGCAAACCAGGGAACATCGAGAACACGGAGAAGCTGCAGTACAGTGCGGATCGTGTCTACAAATTCACAGTGACAGCCTATGACTGTGGAAAGAAGAGGGCTTCTGATGATGCTGAAGTGGAAATCCAGGTGAAACCCACCTGCAAGCCCAGCTGGCAGGGTATGAAACCTCCAAACACGTTTATCTTTCCTCTTTGCTTTTGCTCAGCTACCACTCAGTCCTGCTCATCACGAATGTTTGTATATACACATATACATTTGTGTGTCCATATGTATGGTTCAGTTCTGGCACCAGCCCATCTCCATCAGGGGACACAGTAGATGTCTAAGTCTGTTGCAAAGCCACTGAAAGGGAAATTCGAACCCTGGGAAATCATTCCTTGGATTACTGTGAGCTGCCATGTGTTTGATAAGGTATTCAGCAAAGATTGGTTTTGGGGCTGCTCCTCTGGAAGATATTTGTCTTTTCCAGTGGTGGCATGTTCCTGCAGGTTCACCTTAGTCAATTAGAATTAAGGGGAAATCAACGCAGCTACATACCTGCTCTGCCTGATAAGAGAGGCTGACCAACCACAGAGTGAGGACACATGAGTATTAGCTATAGAAGCTGGGACCTCAGACTCTGATTCTAGGAAATCTTCCCATGCATTGATGCCAGCTGCGTAAAGCTGTGTTTCCAATGTGGAAAGGGCCAAAAATTTGGACTAATCCATAGATGCCACTTGTGTGTATGCCAGGTGTTCTGGCCCTGTGTCCTTGGCAGATCCTAATCCCTCACTTTCACTCCTTTCCATTAGGCTGGAACAAGAGGATTGAATACACCCCCGGTGCAGGCAGCCTGGCGCTCTTCCCCACCATTCACCTGGAGACCTGTGATGAGCCGCTGTGGAACATCCAGGCCACAGTGGAGCTGCAGACAAACCATGTGGCCAAGGGCTGTGACCGGGATAACTACTCGGAGAAGTCCCTGCGCAAACTCTGTGGTGAATCGGTTCTTTCCTGGGCTGAGGGAGACTGTGGCACAGCACCCTGCCCCTCACACAGCTGAGGTGCTGGGGAACACATTCCTCACCTCTGCCGTGGTCACTGGGGTGGGAGGACACCAAGCTTGTGTGTTGCACTGAGGGGCAATGGGTGTTCCTGCCCATATCACATGGAATTGTGGAATGGTTTGGACTGGAAGGAACCTTAAAGATCCTCTAGTTCCGACATCCCTGCCAGAGACAGGGACACCTTGCGCAAGGCCAGGTTGCTCAGAGTCTCATCCAACCTGTCACTGAACACTTCCACAACTTTCTAGTTTTATAAGGGACTACCTGTGCTTTCCTTGCTGGTAATCCAGAGATTTCTGTGTTGTCCCACAATGCAGAGTCTGTGGGGGTTCCCTCAGCACTGAACAAAAAGTCACCATTCTTCTCCAGACAGGAGGAGGCCTTTAGGCAGCTCCTCATCTCCCTGTGCACTGAGACATTACAGTGAGGCTTCCAGTGCCCGCTTCATCTGATCCCCTGTTCTCAGGCTCCTTATTCTCCCATGCCAACATTCCTGACTCCCTCCCTTCTCGGTAGGTGCTGCCTCAGGAGAGATTGACCTGCTGCCAGTGCCTAGCCCCACAGCAAACTGGACGGCGCGGCTCTCAGTGCACTACAGCCAGGACAGCAGCCTCATCTACTGGTTCAATGGCAGCCAGGCTGCCCAGGTGCCTGTGGTGAACGGGCCGAATGGCCACGAGGGGCTGAGTGACCACTTCACCCTGTCCTTGTGGATGAAGCATGCCGTGGTGCCCAGCAAAGGCAGGCGGGAAGAGGAGACCGTGATCTGCAGTACAGTGCGGAGCGGTGAGGCTTCTCCTGGGGTGGTGACGCTTCTGCCTGCTGCCTCTTAACTCCTTAGAAGGGGTTGTCCCTGCAGGGGTCAACCACTGATGTTCCAAAGCAGGACTGGGGCAGGGGTTCCTCCTTAGGAACACGGCTTCTTTAGGCGTCCCTTTTCCTTGGAGCGCTCAAGCCTCCTTTGCGCACACGGTGCTGAGTGCCAGTGATGCATGGCAGCGTGGGCTTCTGGGTTCTGGCTCGTGGGACTGCTTGGAGTGTGACACCTAACTCCCTGTGCTTGTCCCTGGCAGAGGATGGCTACTCACACTACTCTCTGGCTGTGCATGGCTGCCGGATTTCTTTCCTCTACTGGCCTTTGCTGGAAAGCGCAAGGCCTGTGAAATTCCTCTGGAAGCTTGAGCAGGTGAGGAAGGGTTTGCATCCTCCCCATGTCCCTTCTCCTTCTGCCCTTTGCTGATGCCGTGCTCTGCTGTCTGCCGCAGGTCTGCGACGACGAGTGGCACCATTACGCCCTCAACCTGGAGTTCCCCACGGTCACGCTGTATGTGGATGGCGTCTCTTACGACCCTGCCCTGATCCACGACAACGGCCTCATCCACCCGCCGCGGCCGGAGCCTTCCCTCATGATCGGGGCCTGCTGGGCCGGTGAGTGCGCGCTCCCCAAGCCCTGCTCTTCCCATGTGGGAAAAAAGGGGTGGAGGGAGACCCAGGAAAGGTGGAAGAAACAGCACCCAGTACTGAATGATGCAAATGATGCACCAAAGCTAGTGTGGCTCCTTCCTTCCTCGTGGACCAAGGTAGTAACAGCTCAGGGGAAAATGTCGCTGGCAGCTTCCTGGACAATGGCCATGGAATATGCAAGGGATAACCAACTGTCAGGCAGAGGAGAGTTGAAACTCTGTACCTCATTCAGGCACTGGAGTTTCTATCAGAGACTTTCAGCAGAAAGCAGGTGGTCCTATTTGTGCTGCTGTTTGTGTTGATGGGGATTTCTGTGTCTTGAGGGTCTATATGAAAAAGTCATAAATCCTTCTGTACAGGAATTGGGTTGAAAGACAAAAATCAGGTTAGGAACAAAGTTAGGCCACTACTAGATTAAAACCTGTTCTATGGAGATGCAAGGCTGCATTTCTCAGACCCTTCAGTTCTCCTGCCAGATTGAAGCAGGACAGAACTAAAGGCATTTTCCTACTGCTTGCCTTCACTCCAGTGGAAATTTCTAGCAAGATCAAATTTTTGCTGTACTGCTACTTCTCTGAGGTCAGAGATCTTCCCACAGCTCTGTGCACTCTTTATTGGCGTTTTGCAGACAACCAATATTGATCAGCTTGGGACCCTCTCCTGGAGCTACCTGTGTCTCTAAGGGATGTTGAGAACATAGCTGGTTGTGAATTGGCTAATTCCCAAAATAGATAACATTGGGAAAGGATTGAAAAACTGCAAACACTATAGTTTATCCCTTAAGTTGGTTACTTGTCCTATAGTCTCACCATCAGCTTCATGAAAGGAACTCTGGCCTCTGTCATCTGTGATGTGCTGCCTCTAGGGCTGAAAGGTGCACAGGGCTGTTCTTGGGGACTGGCCAGTACAGCCCCTTGCAGAGATACTTGCCTGACCCTGTAACTACCATCTTCCAATGCCTTATTGCTCACCCAGATGTTCTCCTTTTGCAGAGGAGAAAACCAAAGAGAAAACCAAAGGAAGTGAGAACGCCACTGATTCTGTGCAAGGTAGGGAAAAGAAAGAAGATGGATCTCTTCCCCTCTTGACTGTGCATGACTATCACTTCTTGCATGGTGCCTACCTCATACAGCTTCCCCAGTCCTGTCCTGCCACCTCTCTCCACCGTGGGAGGAAACCCCTTATTTGGCAGATTGGTCCTTGATACCTTGGTACCTGTGGAGCATGAAAAGGCTGATGGAAGCACTGCAGCCTGCTTTGAGAGTTGGAGTATGCTTTTTGTGTGGATAAAGAGTACTCATGCCTGATCATTAAAGCTGGTCTCTGAAGAACAAAATAGCCATTAGAGACATCAGGAGATGTCACCTCATCCCTAACTATCTGTGGAATGTGTAGTTTCTTTTACAAGCCCTCACAGGAAGCAGAGTGAGAAGGGGACAAGAAATTGTTTCCATCTGGCATTCAGCAGTTTGACAGAAACTTCTCTATGCTACCCACCGTTCACTGCCCTTGTCTTTTTGTTGGTCTGTTTTTCTCGCTTTCCCCCCATCTGGAATTTCAAAAATTTCATCTTCTTTCTTCAGCATCCCCTGTCTTCTTGTTGTCTTTGCTTTTCCATATCCTGTTCAATCCTCTGTCCCTCTCTACCTCCCTTAACATCTTATGTGCCTCACATTGTTGCTTTTGTTGTCTGGGCTTTTCCATGCCTCATTCCCCCCTCTGTATCCCTCTATGTCCCTTACCTTACCTCTGCATGGCCCTCACACTGTTGCTTCTGTGGTTTTGCTCTCTTCCTCGCCATGTCTCTCACACCCTCCACCTCCCATGTTTCCCTCAGGAGATCCTCTGTCGATACACCACTACTTCCATGGTTACTTGGCTGGCTTCACTGTGCGCCCTGGTAGCTTGGAGAGCCGGGAGGTTATTGAATGCCTGTATGCCTGCCGTGAGGGGCTTGATTACAGTGACTTCGACAGTCTGGGCAAAGGGATGAAGGTATGCCCATCTGCCCAGCTTGCATGGGTCTCCTCCACTCTCCTCCCCAGCCTTGCTTCCCAAGACTTTGCCTGCTCCCCCACCTCAGACAGCTCCCCACCTTTCTCCTATGTGTCTCTCTCAGCCTGGATTCCTGTAATTTACCAAGGAGCCATGAGTATTTTCTTTTCTTCCTCCTCTAGGTTCATGTGAACCCCTCTCAGTCTCTGCTCACCTTGGAGGGTGATGATGTGGAAACCTTCAACCACGCGATCCAGCACGTGGCTTACATGAATTCACTGCGCTTTGCTACCCCTGGGGTCCGGCCACTCCGGCTCACCACTGCTGTCAAGTGAGTGGGCAAACCAGCACCTCTGGCTCAGTTCAGCAAGAGGGTTGCCTCTCTTTTGACTAAAGTTACACTGACTCACTTTGTATTTTAAAATAATTGTATTTTAAGATGGTCTCAAAATGGGTAAAAATCTTCCTGAAAAGAAATGATCTATTAACCAGTATTCAAATGGATATGGTAGTACTGGTTCCTAGTGCCTATGCAGAACTCCTGCCTCCACTCTCAGTGTTCCAGGCATGTGGACTGGTTTTAATTTTCTCTGTGTTTGTCGATGTGATCAAGTCACCAGATCCCAGTGGTGTCACTCCTATCACACATCCCTGCCTTGCTCAGCAGGCTGTGGGGAAGCTTTAGGAGGACTGCTGGAAAAAGGATATTCCCTTCCCTGGAAGTGATGGGCAGGAGGTGATCTTTTATAATGTTGTTGTTGGAAGCTTGGGGCAACTGATGTTTTCTACTGCTCTCCTTCAGGTGTTTCAGTGAGGAGTCCTGTGTCTCCATTCCTGATGTGGAAGGCTATGTTGTGGTGCTACAGCCTGATGCCCCCCAGATCCTGCTGAGTGGCAATGCCCACTTTGCTCATCCTGCATCAGACTTTGAGGCTCCGGAAGGAATTCCCCTGTTCCCCAACCTCCAGATCACCTGCTCTATTTCTCACCAGGTGGAGGCCAAGAAGGACGAGAACTGGCACGGTACTGGTGAGTGGAGTACGGGACAAGGAGTAAGAGACAAGAGTTGCGGTCCTGCAGAGGAAGTAGAGCCCCTGTAATGACACCCGAAAGCGAGAGTTTACAAATTTAGAAGCAAGGCACATTGTCTGTCAATATGTAGGCTAATCGGCTCTTATCCTTTTGTACTCCTCCCTGTACTTTTTCTATCCACTCAATTCCTTTGCCTTACTCTCTCCTAATTCTTTCCCAGGCTGCTCATTCCTAATCCCTTTTACATTTTACCTACATTTCCCTTTATTGAATCCAGCTGGATGGATGTCCTGCCTGTTACTCTCTCTACTCCTGCACTTACTTAGTCTCATCCTACTTCATTCTCTCCTGCTTTCTTTCTTACTTCTTGCTCCCTTCCTTCTCTTCCTGCCTCACTTATTCCTGTGAATTCCCAGTCAGTTTCCTCACTCCCTACAGTGTCCTGTTCTTCAATTTCTTTCCATCATGCTCAGATAATTTCTCTGCAGTCTGTGCTCTGTGTCCATTCACTTCTTTCATATCTCTTCTGGTAATAGGATTTTTTGCTCCTACTTTTCTGTTTAGAAGCTTTGCCTTTCCTCATACAATGATGAGTTCCTTGACTTGAGAGCAGATTGTTCTCAATCCTGCTGAAAGCAGTTAGTTATTGAATGTGGTTGCCATTTTAAAGAAGATAAGATCTCAACCATGGTAACCAAGAGTGTGAGACAGGGAAAAGCTTTCAAAAGCGTGCAGGGCCTGGGAATGTGTGAGTGTTGTTTCTAATTTGCACACTGTCATTGTCAACAAAGTCCTTACAGCCAAGATGTGTTATCATGAACCAGACTGATAATAGTATGTTGTTCCAAAATAAAGTGACTTTATTATGTGCATAGATAATGTCATTAGAACCATCCTGAAACAAGTAATTAGACTGACAGTGATTTTACTTAAGGTCAGTGCTAGGTGGAGAAGGAGAAGTAATTACATGTGATGTGAGCACTCTTAGGTAAGCAAGTTCCCCTCTGAGTAACTCCTTCCTTTTCTGATGGCTGTCTGGCTTTCTGGCCATATCTCCTTTCTGTTTGCATCTCAGTGACAGACACACGAATGTCAGATGAGATTGTGCACAACCTGGATGGCTGCGAGATCTCATTGGTAGGAGATGACATGGACCCAGAGAGGGAGTACCTGCTCCTGGATGGGGCACTGCTGCAGCAGCGGGGCCTGGAGCTCGTTAACACCTCTGCCTACCTGACCATCACAGGTACGTCCTCTCCATGTTATGCCTCTGTCACCGACTCTCAGGCATCACTGGGAGAAGCACTTGACCTTAGGATGTGTTGGTGTACTTTGTCACACTGAGATGTCACCGTTTCTTGAACTCCTGGTTTTTGGAAGTCGCAGACCATTTCCTTGGGGAGGTGGCTTTTCCTCCAGCACAAAGTACTGGGACATGGTGTCAGCTCTCACCCAGGCTTGTATCACTCCTCCTGACTTTACTTCTTGGGGTTTGGTGTTCTCAAGTGTCAGTAGCATTTTGCATGATACGACAGGGACAACATATCCCACAACTGGTACAACAATTTGTACTCTCCAGAACCTAACAGGGCTGTTGCTCTCAATCCTTCCTTCCCTTCCACTTGTTTTAGCCATCCATCAGGTCCTCCTCAGCCAGCTCCATCTCTGAGCCCTACCCAAAATTAATGAACCCAGCATTGCTTTGGATCCCTTTGTAGCCTCTGGCTGCTGCAGGGTTAGGATGCCAGGTGACTTCAGAGCAGGACCTTCCTCACCCCACCCCTCTCTTCTTGTCTCAGGCGTGGAGAGCATTGCGGTTTACGAGGAGATCCTACGCCAGGTCTCCTACCACATCAACCACGGTGCTGCCCTCTATGAAAGGAAGTTTCACCTGTCCTGCACTGAGATGAACGGACGCTACTCCAGCAATGAGTTCACTGTCGAGGTACGAGACTGATACATGCACACAGAGATTCTTATGCATGCGTGGGGAGGACATGGTGCATGGGAATGCATAGAATGTGCCATGGACACAGGGTTGAGTGCCCTCACTCTGGTCTTTCTGCAGGTGAATGTTCTCCACAACATGAACCGAGCTGCCCATCCTAACCATATTCTGAGCTCCCAGCAGTTTGTGCACCGAGGCCATCATTTACCCGCAGAACTGTCTGGGCACAGCTTGGCAAGCACCCACAACAACCCAAGTATGTAACACTATCTTTTGGGTTTATTCCTTTAGATCAGGATGCTCATTTTCTGACATCCTGGCAGAACCTATAGCGGAGGATTCCTCTCAGGCTTCCTGCACCCATTATCATTATTCTCATTATATTGTCCTGTTCCACTCGTCATTAGCCAGTGGACTGCAGTCTTTGTCAGATTGCATTTTAGAGCATGCTGCAACAATCCTCTTGTGGGATATTGTCTTCTTGATGTAGAAGCAGACTGAATTCTATGCCTCAGAGGGTATAAAAAGAGTAATTGTAAGCTGACTTCATTCATGCACCTTGCAAAGGTGCTTTGTGGGCTTGTGTAAAGTACATTCAGAGAGAAGCTTCAACAGCAGGAGAGAAAAGTGAGTCAAGACTGCCGCTGCTCTAAAGAAAGAAAGGTGGTGGTCAGCAAGGCAGGAAAATACAGGTCATGACACCACACAGACAAGAGGAGAATTCTTGCCCGCAAAACAGAGGAGAGAGAAGCCTGAAAGCTGGACTAGATGTTTGTGCTGGTAGCCCTGTGCCTCAGGCATGACCAGACTCCAATAGGTTCCTCCTGGGCTGTGAAAGCTCCGGGACTTGTTACAGACTTTTTGGTCCCCTGTTGTAGGGAACAAGCAAGGCACCTTTGAGCTAGCTTTTGCTGCAGCTTCCAAAGTAGCTGATCCCAAGCTGTTCCAGTCCAGCAGCTGGCACTGCAGGGGCAGCCTGTGCATGTGCCAGCCTTTGCCTCTCCCTTCCCCAGCTCTGCCTGATGGCAGCAGCAAACTTGTCCCTGCTGAACAGGACCACAAACAAATTTGTGGAGGGGCTAGATAGATTTTGCAGGGAAGGTGGTTATATGGGGACTTGAGGGTCAGTCTACAGGCCTAAAACAAACATGTAGGAGCTGGGCTAAGGGTCTTAGATGAATTTCAGGTTTTCTCCTGTGGAGAAGCCATGCTTTTGCCACAGCACTTATTAGAAGTCCATCATAGAGTTCACATCTGCTCCATGTGCAACGAAGGCATCTTTTGGCTTCTTGCTTTCGCTACTGCTTGCACAGAAATCACACTCTCTGAAAATCATCCTCGAGCCCTTAGAGGCTGTCCCCAGCACGCATTTCTCCCTCCCAAGAGCAGGATATAGATACATACGGTGCAACTCATTCTGGCAAATTCTGCAGATGTGCAGAGTCTCCACAGAGTCTACATCACAGGAACTGCCTGTGCCCAGGGGCACAGACAAGTCAGGCTGTGTTCCTGCATAGACCAAAAACCCAGGCTCTGCCCAGGGATCTCAGTTCCTGCATGTCAGGTTGGAAATGCATTTTTGTGTGAGAGACTCTAGACACAACTTCTCGCTTTCTTTCTCCAAAGTGGTCCCCAGTGCTGCCACTGTCATCATTGTGGTGTGTGTGGGCTTCCTGGCACTTATGGTGATCCTCGGCATCCTGCGCATCCACTCCCTGCACCGCCGGGGAATGGGGCAAGAGGTCCCTGGGGCTGCTGAGTCGGGGCACAGCAGCACTGGAGGCAAAGAGAGTGACATGTTCTGGGACGACTCGGCCCTCACCATCATCGTCAACCCCATGGAGGTGAGCAGCGGCCACTGCGGCGGGGGCTGGGAGGGCAGCTGGCTTGTCAGACCCTTCCCCTTACCCTGTATCTCACCTCCCCAGTCCTACCAGAGCTGTCAGGAGAGGGCAGCAGGGAGTGTGGAGGGCAGAGCTGGCGAGGGCATGGAGGATGACGAGGACAGCACCGACTCGGAGACACCCGACTCCCCGGACAGCAGTGACATGAATGACCGGCACATCATTGGCAAAAGTGACGTCTCTCACCGCTACTAGGAGCTTTAAAACACCTGCCCAGTGGATCCCCCCAAAACATATGGCAGGAAGGAGGAGGTGTCTTACTTTCAACTTCTTTCCTCCCCCACCGTGTACACATGTGCTCCTCCCTCACTGATCATTTCTGGCTCCCATGTTCCTTCATCTTCTGCCATTCTCATTGTGGACATTCCCCACATTATTGACCCCCCATCTGGCTCTCCAGAAACATGTGTTAGGGCACTTACACATGATGGTGGCACGGTTCAAACTGTGATGCACGTGTTGGAAAGAATGGAAATCTGAAAGGCAGAGCCAGCTATAGGGCTCAGAGTGGGGTTTCTCACAACCCCTCCCCAGATATTATATATATATATTGTATATTTTTTCAATGTTGTCATTTGAGGTTTATTCTCGTTTCATGCAAAAAAAAAAAAAAAACAAACAAAAAAAACAACCAACAAACCACTGCAGCTTTGTGTCGCTTTGTAAAATTGTCAATACTCCTAATACTAAATGAATGAAGGTAAGAAAGATGAGGAAACAAAGTGGATTTTAAAATAAATGGATTTCAAATAAAACATACAGGACTTCTGCAGTTTTTCACTACAACCAGGGAAAGAAATAGTGTAGCCTCCCATGTGAAACTGGAGCTTGTCCAGAGCATGTATTTACTGAAATGACTACCTTATCTTGGGGAAGGGTTATATTTTTTAGCATATGTGATGAAGCAAGAAAAACACATCACTCACAACCCTTCCCCATGCCTTTCTGAGAATCAAAATGCTCTGTAAACACAATGTAGCCTTCCCCAGAACTCAGTGGTAGGGACCCACAAAAGAACAGAAGGCACTCAAGCCTGTCACAGGCAAATGTAGCACATGCAGCAACACAGGAAAATAAATAAGGCTCTTTTCATACACTTAGTGTATCAACAGAAACAGGCCAAATCTCCTGAGCTCCATCCATCTTCTCACATGATCTGCTTTCTTTATCAGTATGATAGAGTATTTTTTATACCAGGGGTTCCAGCTTGTAGAACAGCCCCAGCACTTCTGGGGGAAGGAGGCTTCTTCCTCTTTCTGCTGAGCATGGAGGGGATGGAAATAGAAAAGATACTAGCACAGCATGGCTCTGAGCCCAGCAGTAGCATGCGTTGCTGGGATAGTGCTTCAGAGCAGGTTGTGCTTCTTCCCTGGATCTACTTGGTCTGGTTTTTCAGACCCTGCAAGACAAAAAGGGGCTGTGAGCTGATTGACACATCTTGGGGCAATGGCTGCAACATGTGAGGGACCCAGAGGAAAATTCTGCAATTTGCTGGCAGCCAAGGTTGAGAAATCCTCCTTAGGGGCAAGAAGGCAGTACGGTAGGTGAGAGTGGAAGAGCCCCTCTGAGGACAAAGGTTGCAGCACAAGATCTCTGCTTGCTGCAGTTCTCTCAGATGTGTCAGCTCTAGCCTGTCTTCATGCCCAACTGTGCCCATGAATGCTTGTTACTGGGTCCAAAAGAAGTGAACATGCTGGGGTAAGACACTCTTAGACTTTTCTGCTTTGTCTCCTTCCCAGTAAATTCTATGCCTTTGTTTCATCAAGGGAGTTTACAACAGGAACTGTCAAACCAGTGCCCTGACATCTTGAAGCACTGGAATAAATCAAGTCTCCAGAAGGAAAAAAAAGGCTACACTGTGCACATTGGAGCAAAAAACTTGGCACAAAATAGTCGTCGTGTCCTGGGAATGCCTGACCCAGATCTGCTCTGTGACAAAAAGCACCACCTCTCAGAGCCCGCAAAAGACCAGGTCTCAGGACCACGATGTCCCTGTACCTCCACAGCAGCCTCAGCCAAGTGCTACACCTTACAAGGTGGAAGAGGCCAAATGTATGATGAGTTCGTAGGTAGCCATCATGATGGCCGCGTTTGGGATCTGGCGGATCAGGTGCGCCAGGAGCCCCCGGTACAAAGCCAAGGCTCCCTCTTCACGGACCACGAGCTGCACAGTCTGTGTAAAGGAACGGTACCGGGACCCCTCCTCTCGCAACCGCGTGCGAATGACCTCTGGAGAGACAGGAAGGGAAGCCACGTATTAACAGATGGATCCTACGGGCATGGCATCTCCCATCAAGGGGAACAGAAGCAAGGAGAGTGGACCCACTCACCGTGTGGATATGCAATGCACGTAGCGCATGTTTTGGAGACAGCAGCAGCGCTCATTAGTCCGAAGAAGTCATTGCTGTTTGGTGAAAGTGTGAGTGATGGGGAATGGGAATGCTGGCTGTTTCTCAGCTCTTTTTTCAGTGCTTCATAGATGACAAAGTGTATGATGGTCTCTGACACTCCAGCATAGGAGGCAGTGATCCCACGGTAAAATCCACGTAGGCCTTCTGTGCGGTACACGTGCATGGCACACTGGAGAGCGTTGCTGGCCGTCTCCCCCTTCACCCTGGAAAGAAGGGAGAGGGTTAGGACAGCACACTGCACCCTGACCTACGGTGCTGTTGTGAACACAGCCGTAAGCCTCTTGCCCAGCCTATGACTTGCCATGTTCCGATGAGAAGTCACAGACCTCTCTCTGCCTACCAACCCCCAAACCAATCCAGATGTGACATGGAGTGCCTCTGCACTGCAGGCCTGCCCTACCTGGCTTCCAGCTGCATCCTGGTTTTCACTAGCCAGATGGGGTTGGTGAGTGTGGCTGAGCTAATGCCTGGGGAACAGAAGAGGAAGACAGCCGTGAGTGCCAGGATCATGCTGACAGTTTGTGAAGAGGTGCTGATCTATCAGCTCTCGAGCTCTGCTTGGCAAGCAGCAGGCATTTGCAATTTGAGAATGACCTTGAGAAGAGATATTTAGGGCAGACTATTTGATTCTCCTCCTCCTCTATTCCAGCCTTTGTCTAGTGGTAATTAGCTCCTCTGCCTCCAACAAAACCCCACTACAGGCCCGGGTGTTACAAAGAGGCAGGAAACAGAATGCTAATTTTTCAAGAGTGGAGGATTTTGTTAGAGAACTGGAGTATATCAAGAGAAATGGTTCTGTGAGTGGTCTAAATTACACACTGCCTTCACCCTCTCACAGCAGAATACAGCTCATGATAGCAGCTGAAGGGGTAAAGACAAGACTTCAAGAGATGAGACTAAGAAGAATGAAGAGTGAGAAAACATTTGGGTTACCCAAAGAACTCACTTCTCCACATGTCGAGGGAGAAAACTTCAGAGCAGCAATGGAAAAGGAATGAAACACATAGGCATTTCCAGACAGAAGGACCTCTTGGCTTTGATTTGAGACAGAAAAGGCTCACCTGCACAGGCTGCTGCTAATATGTGTACTTCCTTGGACTCCGGCACCAGGACAGTATTAAGCCTCTCCTTAGTAGCAGAATAGGCAGCAAAATATATAGCCCTGATTGGAAAAAAATACAGAAGAGGTTACAGCTCCCTTATGAGGAGCAGAGACAACACTGTTCGGTCTCACTCCGACTTTCCTTACTCCCATCACAGCTCTGTCTAACGTGACATCAGATACCATTTATACCTGGCCCCAGCAATCATCTTAACACTATGATCAGAAGCTCCAGAACATGTCTGTGTGAAGGGCTCCTGTGGCACGTGAGCACGAGGCCCAGACTGCTTTCAGAAAGTGGCGTGACAGTTATGACACAGGTCCCTTAGAAAGTGTACAGCACGAGGCACTGGCACTGTCATGGAGCAGTACTCACCGGGAAGGAGCAACCCCAGCGAGGTTTGGACCCAGACCTCGGAACAGGGACCGTTTGCCTTCCTTCTCAAGGATGGCCCTACAGAAGGAAATGAACAGAGAAAACAGCAGAGTAACTAATCTGGGAAGTCTTCTGTTCCTCCTCCTCCTTTGTTCTTCAGTATTTCTTGTAGCACCCTTTCCTCACCTCCCATGTTATCCTTTTTCTGCCCTGCTCTCATTTTCTCTCTGATCACTTCTCTCTCCTTCAGTCATGGAATCACGGAACCCCTTGGGTTGGAAATGACCTTTAAGATCATCTAGTTCCAGCTACCCTGCCATGGGCAGGGACACTTTTCACTAGCCATTGCATCCTATTCTTGATAATGCCATCCCTCTGGGTCTGATCCAACCACTAGCTGAGCAATTTCTCCCAGCCCCCTAAGCTGCCTTGCAGAGCACTAGTGAGAAGCAGGTGTATACACATGCTCTGATCAAACTTTCTACAGCACTTGTGGCTTCCAGAGCCTCAGATCGACTCTCTTTCTCTCTCCCCTCACACCCTCCGATGGCCAAACCATCACTTCCCTGGTGCTAACAGGCACACTGCCCTGTCCTACTCACCTCAGTAACTTGAGCACTCCAGGAGATGGTGGGGTGGGATTCATCAGCCTCACACTCATCCCTGGCAGCTGTACCTCTGGGAGGCACAGAGGCCGCAGTGCCAGCTGGGATGACTGCAGACGTGTCTTTACCACTTCCAGGGGACAGGTCAGGATGGCTGCAGCTGTTCCACCACATCTAGGACACAGCAGCACATGTAAGAATTACCTCTGTGCTATAATTCTGACCCTGCTTGTCCACAACTTCTCCCCTCTGGGAGAGGAGGTTAAGGTACCCCAGCCTGTGTCACACATGACCTGCTCTGACACTGATTAACGTAACAACTCAGCTTGGGACATCATCTGGCAGCCTCACTCCGAAGCCTTACTCAGTATTTGAGACAAAGAGTCCCAAGTCCATGGGGACTCAGCAGTCCCCCAGAGCAAATATTTCTGCTGCCCACCCTTGCTGCAAAGCCTTCTGCTGAGGTCACCAGGCACCGTGGCCCACACTTCACCACAGCCGCACCGGCTCACAGAGGGGCAGCACAGAGCTCTCCCACCTCTCAGCCTGCCACAATTACATCTGACCCACATTTGCAAGGCCCTGTAAGCAAGATCTGTAGTTTCTGCCAACAGCCAGGCTCTCTCCAAGCCTGGCTTGCTTAATGAAAGAGGACTCTGACCTTCAGCAGGCTAAACCTATTTTTGGAACTCATGAACCATCTCCATCAATGGCTCTTGTCACACTGCAGGAATGCTGAAAGGACACATATCCCCTTTTTCCCTTTCCACCACCCAGGGACAAGTCAGAACAGACACATTTGGTTCTCAGCTTCTGCCCCTCTAAATCCTATGACTGATAACTCTGCTCTTCTAGAGAATGCTCAGTACCTGAAAGACCATTTTGAGATGAATTTGCATGCAAGCCATGCAAGAGGCTTTGACCAAAGGATGACTGTTCACATCTGCCACAGCCAAAGTTGCTTTGTTTCACAAGAGATGGAGGCTTAATAAAAAGCTCACTCTGCTCCAAAGAAAGAAAAGCCAACTAAAGAACTACAAGATATCAGGGAAGAGTCAGGTATATCATCAGAATTACATATGACAGTGCAAGATAGCAAACAGTGAGAGTTCTGAAGAATTATTTTGAAAAAGTCTATACAGCTCAGTGAACATATACTGTATTCTCACACTCTTTGCTCCTAGGGCTTCATTATCATTGCCAAGAGGAAGGGGGTTAAAAAAAAAGAAAAAAAGAGAGGCCTGGATGCCTATTGCACATCCAAGAGTAGAAGATATGGCAGCTAGGAGATTATGCAGCTAATGATGCCAGCAACTAGCTATGTTATTCCATAACACTCGTGTGGCTTTGTCAAGCCCTTGGCAGATGTACACAGTGGTGGTGATGACTGGCAGAGCAGTCCATCAGCAGCAATTTCCCTCAGGAGGTGTATGATGAGTGGTGGGAGTCTAGTAATGTTCTGACTCCTGAATTTAGCTCCAGCTCAGAAGACAGCACATGGCAAATCAGTGAATACCCTGGCTCAGGTTCTCTGGGTCAACAAGCTGACCAAGCACAGACTCCAAGACACAGCCTACGTAGCAATCCAGATTGTATGAGGCAGAGTCTGCTTTCTCAAAGGCCACGTTGATTCTTCCCATACAGACCATATTCACTCAGGGGTCCAACAGTCCTGTTCTTTACCTTAGATTCTATTATAATTATTATAATTTGTCTTATACAGGCTCCAGACTTACATGCCTGTTGTTTCTTTGACCAGAAGTACAGTCTCCAGTTCAGGAGAAGATTGGGTACAGTGGTGACAGATCAAGGTCTAAAAGGTCTGAATAGGGCAGTTTCAACTCCTTATCTAAAAGCTGAGCAAACAATACATCAGGAAAACACCGAGAGAAGCAATTGCTTGGTATGCTAATAATTCTTCTCTCTAATAGTGCATAAGGAAGCAAAAGTTTATGTAATGTTCTCTTAATATCTAATTTCTGCAAGAATTCCCCACCAGCAATGGTCAGGATCTGAGTTTGAACACACGCTTCCTGTATACGTAGAAGTTTACTGAGGTCGTGTTCCTGAAACTACCAATACGTACAGATAATAAAAAAGTATTATAAAAGAAATAACAACAATTAAATTGTTACTCCTTAGCATAGCAGCCATTCAATCAGTAGAAAGAGTATGAGGTGAAGGGCCACTACGAGCTGCTGCATCTCAATGGCAAGACTAAAGAGGAAAAAAGAATATCCATTAATTAAAGCTAAGGAAATGAGGTGTACCAGTTCAAAATTAGAGGAAATCTCAACTGTGATGCATTAGATGATGATCCAGCTGCTTACACTCTATGGAAGACATAGGTCTGCAAAATTCTTCTGTTTCAGGAGAAATGGAAAATTATGTGTCATTACTCCAGAAGCAGGAACTAAAGCAATTTCTGCAAAATAGGATGAAGAGCAGCAGTGAAAATGAGTACAACATGTACTCTCAGAGGAAAGCTGCAGCAAAAAGTGCTAATTGAAGAAGGCGGGTAATTTTACCTCAGAAAATGGTACTTGCCTCTAGATCTCGCTTTCTCATTTTAAAGGGAAAACCGACAAGTTTGAGGTGACAGAAAAAGAGGATTAGTTGAGAAATACAAAAGACACTGCTAACATTTTTAAAGTTATCTAAAATGTGTATAAGCACATGCACAGAGGTGACAAGGTTTACTGGTAATTCATGTTAGCTCTTAGGCTAGCCAACAATTAAGATGGCTTGAAGATCTTCATTTAAGTATAGCAATGCTGGATCAGACAAACCTGCAGTTAAACCAGGTTTCTGCCTTTGACACAGACAAATAAAGGTCATCTACAGAAGAGTAGGAGAAATACCTCCAGAACACTCTCCCAGCTTCCCACAATTTTCAGTTCAGGGATTTCCTCAGCCAAAAATGTTGCCTTGCTTTTTAGTAACTCAGGAGTATTGCTTAATGGATCAGGATGAGATACAGACTAACGAAGTTCCCACTAGTGACATTCTTGTCACAAGCCAAACTCTCAGTTTTTCGGGAAGCATGGTGGAAAAAGATGAAGAAAAGCTTAAGAAGAAAGCTAAGAAAGATAAATGCATTAAGATGCAATGAATATATAGTTCAAAGGATAAACTAATAAAAGAGAATAACATACACAAAATAACAATGGGAACAGAGAGGACAGGTACATATGCGCAAAGATTGACATAGTACAAGAACTGGATTAGCTGCAAAAACCGGGAATCTACTAATTAAAAGCAATTAAATTATGTGCCTTATTGTGCATGCTGTATCATCGGACCCACTGTCACACAGATTCCAGCAGGTTGGTGGGATTTGGAAAAGGATTAGGTGGCTACCTAAGCAGAGGACTTGTGCAGTTACTCAGCCAAGTCTGGAGGACCACATTATTTTCTGCTTTAGGGCACCATAAACTTGAAGCTCATTGTTTTGAGACTTTAAAGAGAGGAAGGGGGAAACGCCACGGGACAAATTACTTCCTCAGGGGCACGCTTCTAATACAGAGAGGCACGGCTGGGATCCAAACACCTGACTCACCAGAATCAGCCGCACTATTTAAAGCCAGAAAAGTGACACAGGAATCTCAGCCATGCGCTGATGGAGAGAGCTGGGCGCCCTGCCGAACGCATGGATGCCCCACCACCTGCCCCGCAGAAGAGGCCTCGTGGCGCTCTCGTTCAGCGCCCCGCTTCCCTCGCCCCGCATCCCCGGCAAGCTCCGGCCGGACGAAACTCCGTGCCCGACTGGGAGGCTCTCCGTCTTCCCAAGCGGCGCAGCCCGGCGCTCCCGCGGCGCTACGGGGCTGCTCCGCGGCTCCGAGCCCCGATCGGGACCCGGCACGGCCGCGACCGCGCGGGCCAGGGCGGCGGAGCCGGCGGGGGCTGCTCCGCCCCGGCTGCCCGGCGGCGGCTGCTGCGGGACCCGCGGCCCGAATCCCGCCCCCGGGCGCCCTGCTGCCCCCGCCCGCCTCCCGGGGCACTCACCCTCCGGCGAGCAGGTGGAGCAGCGTGCTGTGCTGCGACATGGCCCCGCCGCTGCCGCCCGCCCCGGCCCCGGCCCCGGCCCCGCCGCAGGAGGAGGCGCCCGGGCGGGGGCAGCGGGAGGGGCGAGCGGGGCGCTGCGAGGGGAGCGAGGGCTGCTCCGAGCAGATGTACGGGTGATAATTCACACGGCTCCTTTGCCCGGCCACTCAAGGCTCTTCCATTAAGCACAAACGAACAACCAAACCTCCAAACCGACCCCCAAACTTAAACAATCTCGTCTTTGTTTTGCACGTAGGAGAGCCAAGGCAAACTGATTTTTTTTTTTCACGGCGGGAAAGCGATAGGTCCAAGAGCAGAGCCAAGTGGTTCCTGACGCTCGTCCTTGCTCATGGGACCTCGGATGCTTCTTCGGATGTTTGGGTTCATATGAAAACGGGCCAATGCTCTCCACAAAAAAAACACAATCCTCTGAATAAATTAGACCCATGACTTTGAAGTTCGGAGGATCAGGGTAAGAAAGACAGGGAATACTCGGGCAAAAGATCCTCTGTTGCTTTTATAAGTGCACAGTTTCAGTGTGCATCAGAGTTCATTGAATATAACCTTCCTTAAAAAAAGCAGAATGTACATCAACATGATGTTGTTGCCAAAAAGGCACACATCAGATCAGTTTATGTGTTTAGGAGGATAGCCTGTAGGTCAGATGAAACGAGCTGTCAGAACAGCTCTGTACTGCTGTGACTGCACTCACAGCACTGAGTGACACAGGACTGACTGAGTGTCCAGTTTGGGTAAAGCTCTGCTACAACAAAGACAAATGTAGGAAAAGAATCTACAGAGGGGAATAACTACCTTGGCCACTCAAGCAGAAGGATTGAAAAAAAATTGCAGCTTTTAGTCTGGAGGAGAAGGAATTAAGGGAGACATGGCAACTGAGTCCAATTCAGTACAAAGACACTTTGAAAAGGAAATGAGTGCCTTATGTGTGGTGGAAAAGAACAGAACTATCAGCTCATCAATAGTGCCTGTCACTACCTGGGCAATGAGGGGAAGACCAGTAAAAAGACTGGCTTTCTGGTCAGTGAAATTGGAAACGGGCCAAAGATACCTAGAAGCTGCAAGCATTTTTCACTTGTCTTCACTGTGGTGGTGGCTAGGTGAATATCTTGAATAGCACCACTTGCAAGTGGGAAAAAAGTCATTCTAGATTTCTAAGCACTTAGGCAAAGTCAAGGTTTTCAGACCAATTAGGGCTGATGAACTTCATGCTATGATGAGAACTGGAGAACTGGAGAATGGCCCACTGGCCATTATCTTTGAGATATCTAGGCAGTGGAGAGGTTCAGAAGACTGGAAAAGGCCAAATATATTGGCCATTGAAAAAAAGAAAATCTGATTAATTACAGGCCAGACAGCATCTTTTTACTGCCTTCCCCTGTGATATGGGAACAAATAAATATTATGTAGACAACTCACATTTTCTATTTGCAAATAGAAGAGATCAAGTTAAACCAAACTTTCATAACAGATTGTCCTTATGGTCAAGCAAGTAACAATAGCTGTTACATTTTTGATTTCAGTAGGATTTTTACTCTGTTTCAGCTGACAGTCCAAGAAACACATTAGGAAACATGGGAAATTGGATCTACTGAAATCACTGTTGGGAGAGCCTGATGCTGATTGGAAAAGTTCTAAGATTAGTTTTTGATGCTATGCTGCCTATCTGGAAATTAGTATCAAGGAGTCCTGCAGAGATCTGTTTTCAGTGTACTATTAGTGTGTTTTTTTCCCAGTAATTTATACAGTGGACCAGAAAATTGTGTCTATTAAAACCTGCAGACAACACTAACCTGAGAGGGGGGTAGCAAAGGATTTGTTAGAAAAAAATCATATACAAATGATCTTGATCAATGGGAGAAATAGCCTGAAAGTGTAGAACACCATTTAATAAAAGCATGTGCTAAGTTTTGCACTTGGAAAGAAATAAGGAATTTAATGAAGTTAGGATGGGGAATAGTCAGACAGAGACCTCCATTTTGTCACTGGTTTCCACCAGGCCCAAGACCTTTAGCAGAGTATTGGTTTTCAGAACAGCTGAAGGATGCAGATCCTGGAATAGTCTTTTCAGGAGCTGTACTATTTGCCTTTCTCATCTCTCCAAGAGTTTTTGGGGCCCCCTGATATTTTAGTTCTTGCTGCCAAGTTATTTTCACTTCAGTTGCAGGGGTGCATTGACTCTGCTTCTTTTCCTGTTGACTTTAGATCAGACCCTTTCCTTTCTGCCTGCAAGCAGAAATAGTTGTGGCTTCAGCAGGATACTTATCCACCAGCAACCATAGCTGTGGTTGTCCTGGATGCTCTGCCACCACTGCCACTTCCGGTCCTTCCAGTTGCATTAACGTCTTTTGGGACTCTAAGGGATAAAGGGCCACCCAGCCCCTCAGAAGGAAGGCTGTGGGGGCTTTTTTTACAGAGCAGTGTTTGCCTGTCCCTGTCCTGAACCAGAAGGGCAAGCTGGTATCACAGGCTGGTGTCATGGGCATACCCCAAAACCTTGTTGCAAATATTTACAAATCACAACTACTTCATATCTTCCTCCCTGCCAAGTCTGTGATGGTTTTTGGATTTCTGCCCATGCCTTATCTCAGTGCCTACACTCCCCTCCTCCATGTCTTTGTGCTGTCTATTGGTTTTACTCAGGAGCAGCATTGCCCCTCTCTTCTTGAAAGTAATTTGGGATTCTGCTCCACAGCATTCTTCATGCCTCTCTCTTCAAGAGCTCTTGCTAATCCTTGATCACACTGAGCATGCATAGGATTTGGTATTTGGTAATAGTGGGTGAGTCTTATTTTAACCTTCCAGGATGCCAGAAGTGTGCTTTCGTAAATGAATCTTACAGTAATCCCTGTTTGCTGGGCTGGGGTTTGTCCTGCAGGACAGCCTGGGTGTGCAAATGAAATTCCTGTTTGGTGCTGCTAAGCTGCACATAGGGCACATCAACCACTAATTGGTGTGCTTCCATGGGGCCAAGGGAGACATGGTCCAGAGTAAAGCTCCCCAAGCACGTTTGGTGTGGATGTTGTATTTCCAGCCCCACTTCTTAGGACTTTAAGAAGTACGCTCCTGTTGAGCCATACATACTGCTTGCTAGCACAGAACTGGCTGTAGATGCCACGTGCATTTCAAAGCTGTAAGGAGAGCAGGCGGGAAGACCAACTGTCAAAGAATTGTGTCTAAAACCGCACCAGATGTCACATTTTGGACAGATGAAATGAACCTGACAAATCTGGAGAGGACCCTGCAGAGGAGCATATTCCTTCAAAAAGAAGAAGATGGGATTTGATTCTGAAAACTATTTATTTCTAGCAACCTAATGTCACGGGAGTCAGCACACATTGTGCAACCCCCTCTTGGTGCTTTTCCCATTCTTTTAGAGGATACACACAAATGACCTCTGATTTTCCAGGTGGTTTGTCCTTTGGAGCCACAAATGCAGGAGGATCAAGGCTGGGAAGGAATTAATATTTCTATGCCTTACCTGAAGGTATCACATACTTTTCAGCTAAATGTGTGCACTCTCAACCTGTGGCTGCCAGCTGCAACATTTTAGCGATCCCAGAGCAAACAGTAAAATATCAGTCCATCAGCTGGACAAATGTGTACTGATACAGTATATGCTCATCTACACGTATGCACCATATACATCTCATTGAATATATATACGAACATACATATTTATGTATATTCACAAATAAAACGAGATGTTCATGGTGCATACAAGTATATATCTCTTGTATACATACACATATATATATACATACCATACACATCTCATTGAATATATATACACATATATATACACATATACATATATACACACATATATATATGTTGATGTGTATTTGCAAATACAATGGGATGTGTACAGTACACACCATATACATACGCACACCGTTTCACGGCCGGCAGAGGGGCACACCCCTCGGGAGCCGGCTCCGGAGCTGCGGGAGCAGTGCGCGGCGGGGGAGCCTGCGGGCGGTGACGCGGGAGGCGGCACGGGACACCCTGGCGCTGAGTCCCTTTAAGGCGCTGCGGCGCCTGTCCCTTTAAGGCTGGCCCCGCCCCGCCGCGCCAGCCGAGCGCGCCCCGGCGGCCCCAGGTACGGGCGGGCGGGGGAGCCCCGCGGCCCCTCCGGGCGCGGGCCGGGCGGCGCCGGGCGGAGCGCGCCGGGGGACGGGGCACGGGGGACGGCCGGGGGCGCGGGGCTTGGGCCGGGGGCCGCGGCCTGCGGCCTTGCTGTCCCGGCGGGCGGGCGGGTGTCCGTCCTCTGCCGGGCCGGGCCCGCGGGGGAGGCGGTGCTGGCGAGTGGCAGCCGGGTCGGGGTCAGGCGGTCGCTCCGCCCGGCGCTCACCCGCTGTGTGTGCCGCCCCGGTGCCAGGTGCAGGCGCGGCGGGGTTCGGCGCCGACCCTCTCTCCCTCCGTGCCCGGCGCCATGGCCATGAGGGAGCTGGTGGAGCCGGAGTGCGGGGGCTCCAACCCCCTGATGAAGCTGGCGGGGCACTTCACCCAGGACAAGGCCCTGCGGCAGGAAGGACTGCAGGGCCCCCTGGCCTGGCCCCCCGGGGCGCCCGAAGCCGCCGCCGTGAGTATCGCTCTGCTCGCTGCGCTGGCTCTGGGTCCTGCCGGGAGCAGGGCGGGGGGCTCTGGGTGCAGCTGGTGTCGTGGGGTGGTTTTTTTGCGGAAAAAGGCCCAGGGGTCACCCGAAGCAGGATTGTGGGGTGAGGGCACGTTTGTGGGCGCTCAAGGGATGTTGGTGGCTGCGGTGAGCTGTGTGCCTTGCTGTCACAGGCCCTAAGCCAGACAGTAGTGGGAGGGGGTTGGACGGGATCCCTCAAAGTGTTCCTGCTCCTTTAGCTGGCAGCTAGTGCAAGAACAATGTTGACAGGCTAAGCTGACGGAAGAGGAAGGTGCAGTCTAATTGGGTCACACTGTCTGTGTGTAGAGAGGGGCATAGGATCAATGTTGACACAATTGCCCACTATTCCCTGCAGGTATCCAAACCATTGGGAGTAGCCACTGAAGATGAGGTAAGAATGGATTTTTTGGTCTCCTTGTAGCTTTTGATTAACCTTCTTAAAGCTTTTCTCATCCACACTGTTTGTTATTTTACCCCTTACCTGATGATAATATTTTTTTCTGACAAGCCCTTCTCTCACACTCCATGGCTCTGCCTGTTCATCTTCTGTGCAATGTTTGCAATCCATCTCTGTCTTTGGCAGCTGGTTGGAGAGTTTCTGCAAGCTCAGAATGCCCCTTTGCTGTCCCGTGCACCCCAGACCTTTAAGATGGATGACCTGTTGGCTGAGATGCAAGAGATTGAACAGTCAAGTTTCAGACAGGCCCCTCAGCGAGGTGAGGGGAGCTGAAGTAGGTGGAGAGGTGGAAAAGATCTTAATGTTTATGGTTAAGCTCCTAGCAGGGTGGTTCCTATCTTTTGAGTTCTGAGGTTGTATCTGGAGTGTTGTTTCTGGGTTTGGGCTTCCCAGTACACTGATCTACTGGAACAAGTTCATCGGAGATCGATAGAATACTCAGGGGACAGGAATCCATGTTGTAAGAGGAAAGGCTGAGGGACCTGCACATTTTAACCTGGGGAAGAGGAGTCTGAGGGGCAGGGGGTGGAGTGTTTTGTTGCTATCTTCAGCAGCCATGGTCAGGATCTTCACAGCAATAGTCAGGAGAAGGACAAGGGCTAATGGACACAATTTGTGGAAAGGGGAACTGACTAGGTATGTGGAAACATTTCTTCCCTTGGAGGAGGCAGTTCAGTACTGGAGCAGGTATCTAGGGAGGCTGGGGAATTGCCAACCGTGGACAAATTCAGAAGTTACCTCATAAATGCCCTGACCAACCTCATCTCTAACTTTCATGTTAATCTGGTGTGAGAACTCTTAACAACCTCCAGAGACTCCTTCCAAATGGAATATTTCTGTGATTTTATTCTTACAAAGAGAAAGGTCAGAGGTGATTAAGGCTAGCCTAGAATCTATAAATGATGCTTTTGAGTACTCCTGTCCTCACTTCTGGTTTTTTTTTTTCCTCCCGTAGCTCCAGGTGTGGCAGCCTTGGCACTGTCTGAAAACTGGACCCAGGAATTCTTGGCTGCAGCAGATAGTGCTGGTGATGTCTCTTCAGATTACAATGAGGCTGACTGGTCACAGGAGTTCATTGCTGAAGTGACAGGTGAAGTGTCCTTTTTTGGAATTACTGTCAAGATGATATGCAGTCACATGCCTGTGTGTAGTGAAGAGCTACTGAATGTGAACTTGGAGTATTGCTTTGCACCTAGCAGTCAGTGCTTCCTGTAGCAGCCTTAATGGAGTGGAGGGTAGGAAAGCTGCTTTGTGATGGGGTTATGGTTAAGTCAAATTAGGAGCAATGCGGTGTGGAAGCTTTAATTAGGTGTAAGGGTCTTTTGCTGTTAATTTAGGTTACTTAGGGAATTGCAGAGAAGCATGCTGTTTAAACTGCTTTTGTAACAGTTATGATTCAACTGATGCAAGCTGGAGATGGCCTTGTACTGCTTCTTAATTACATGTCTTCTAATTCCCTCTGCTAAGGCTAAATTTGCCTTTGGTACAAAGGCAAATTCTCTTTAGTGTGCCTTGGTCAAATATTTTGTGTCAGTTATATGAAGGTAGAGGGATGTTACAGTCTGGAAATGGGCAAAGTGAGGGTTTCTGGCCCAAAGGTTAAATTTTATTTGAAAAGCTATCCTGTGTTGTGTATAGAACTGGCTCTGGAATATGGTCCTGTTACCACACATGCCCTAATCTAGAAATTATGGAAGAGAAACAAGTATATGCTATTCTCTAGGAGTGGCCACTGTAGAAAGCTGGGTAGTTCCACTCTTTGACCATCACTCTTTACATTTCTGAAAATATAAATTAGAGTTACAAAGGTCTTTGAGAAGGTTCTGATGAAAACCTAGTGCTTGTAGGCTGTGCTTTTGAGAGACACTTGTAATGCATTGCTAATTTTCTTGACCTACATAGTATCCTACAGGGAGCAGATTAATAAGTTGTACAATTTTCTACTTTAATATCACATTTATTGTCACCACAGTGTCATCTGTATTAATTCACTGTCTGAATCAAAGGCTTGATTTTTTAGACCAGGATAAACAAAAGTAGAAGAGGCAAGCATAAACAAAGGTGTGGTGGTCTGCCTGTCTTACTTTTCTCCCCGTTCTTCCTTTGCAGATCCACTGTCTGTGTCTCCTGCCAAGTGGGCAGAAGAATACCTGGAGCAGTCAGAGGAGAAACTGTGGCTTGGGGAATCGGAAGATCAGTCTTTGGCAGATAAATGGTGAGTCTGACTTCTCAAGGCGAGCTGTTGCTGCTAGGCACTTGGGTGAGTGAAGTTTGGAAAGGTGTTAGAAATCTGCTGTGGCCTGAATGCTTTTGAGTCATTTAACTTAGACTGGTGTTCTCAGGCCTTTGGTGTCAGAGAAAGGCAGAAACAATGCTTGCAAACTGAAGTTTTTAGGAGTGTGACTTTTCTGTTCTCTAGTTCCAGCCTTTCCTTGACATATTTAGAGGTTCAGCCTTCTATGTATTATTTTAATGTGTTTTTTTTTTTGTGGTAGGTTTAAGTTGGATCATCTCTCTGTAGGTACCTGTTGGGTATGATCAAGTTTTTCAGTTAAAGAAGCAAAACACACATGAGCAATTTGGGCTTCTAAGATCTGTCCTTACAAAAATTTTGTATATTTGGACTCTCGTTGCACCTGGCTCTTGGCTTCTCTGATAACTTTCTGCAAATAGTGAACATTCCTGAGTTATTGCCACCGGTTCCAAAACTTCCCCAAGACTGAAAGTAGTGGTAACATCTCAAAGTGGTCGTAAGCCAGACAAGACATACTGAGTTGTGTCATTGCTGTAAGCCCTCAGTCCTCTGCAGAGCTGATGCTTTTCCAAGGCACTGTTTTCCTCTTCAGTGGGCATGACCTACTTTCTTTGTTCCTGGATATATGACCTTGTTTCTGGTAGTGCTAAAACTTGCAATGTCTGATGGCATGTGAGCTTGGCAAGGAATCCAGACAACTCTGCAGAACTGTGCTGACTCTGTAATTGTTTAGTTCTGCTGCTGTTTGTGTTAGTCACTTGCACAGCGAACATAGTAGTAATTTTGAATTTTTACAGATGGATAATGGTGCTGAATCACTTAGGAGAAGCCCAGAATCTTTGAGGAGGGGTTGTATCCCTCAATACTGTTGCCTGCCCCATTGTGTAGACTCTTGTTAGTGAAAGAGTTTGCTGTTGCTTGGTATCAGACTGTCTCTTTCTGTTTTACTGCTTTGGAACACAGGTATGAGGAATACCAACCTGAGGATGATCTTAAAAAAACTGTTACTGATTTCCTTTCCAAAGTGGATGATCCAAAACTCAAGAATACTGAGGTGAGAAATCTGACTGGGGCTGAGATTAATTATTACTGTGAATTAGTAATTACATAATTAGTAGTAATTATATTACTGTGAATAAAGGGTGTGGGGAATTGAGAAGGGTGAAGATAGTAAAGGAGTAAAGCCTCCTGTTGTTCCATGTTTCCATTTCTTCCCCGATTCCTGGGAGTTGAACCCTACAATCCACTTTAGATATTATCCATCTCCACTCTTGTGAAGTCTGGTCCTTCCCACCTTTCTGGACCTTTTGTGCTCACTCTGCAGAGAGAATCCCTCTTAGTGAAGGAGGGGGGCATGGGCTGCGGGCTTGTGGGCACAGCATCTGCCCAGCTCCACCCTTGTTTCATTTCTCTGCCGCAGTTCCTAAAGTTTGTCCGCCAGATCGGAGATGGGAGGGTATCGATCGAAGCTAATCAGGTGACCCACAGAGACCAAGATCAGGCAGAGCAATGGGCAGCTGAGTTTATACAGCAGCAGGTAGGAGCCCCAGGCCTGTATGCTCTGAAGGAAGAAAGCATTTTGCCACAGTGCACAGTCTGGGAGCAAAGGAAAATGGCAAGTCCAGCTCTCAGCGATGCTGAGGGAGACAAGGGAGGGGCTGTTGGGCTCTTAGCAGAGTCTAGCCAGAAGATGGGAATGTATCTGGACAGTTTGAGTTTTCTCATCTCCCACAGCATCTGTGAGGAAGAGGAGATTCAGATGAATTCGTTTCCACTTCATAGGCCATCAGTTCTGACTGATGGGGAGGAAGGGTCATTACAGACCCTCCTGCTGTTTTGGGATGTGCCCTGAGGTTGCCAAATTCTAAAAAGAAAGGTGTGTTTCTGTTTCCAAACTCCCAGGGGGCATCCGATGCCTGGGTGGATCAATTTGCGCGATCTGGGAACATGTCAACTCTTGATACGGAATTTGAGCAGGCAAAGGCTGCTGTGGAGGTAAAGCTGGCTGAGAAGGAGGGCTGGGGTGCCAACTGAGAGCCCGTGGTAGGGTTACCTCTGTCCTTTGCATGCTCTGAGGAGGGCTGGAAACATTCAGGAGGGACTTCTCTGGCATGGCTATAGACCTGAGTTTATGGCTGAGGTACTCCAGTCACACTTTGTTCTCCCTTCAGTCAGATGTGGAGTTTTGGGACAAACTCCAGGCAGAATGTGAGGAGATGGCCAAGAGAGATGCAGAGGCTCACCCTTGGCTCTCTGAATATGAAGACCTCAACTCCTCATCGTACGACAAGGTAGGGGAGAACAGGGTCTCTCAGCCCTAGCACTGTGGTGGGCTGCCCTGGGGAGATGGCAGTGTGTCTGCCTCGCTCTGAGCTCCACAGATTCCAAATGCTGCTGGGATTTGTTCTCACGCTGATGCTTTGCTGTCACTTACACCCTTGTCCCAGATCATCGAGGAGTTAAATACTGTTTTCACTTGGGCTTGTCTGCAAATATTTTCTGGTTCTTATCCAGCACCAAATGCCAGTGAATACAGGGATTCTTTGCAATGAGTTCAAGTGTTGCGTCTCCTGGCCCCATCCCTGCCCCTCTCCCCTGTTCTCCTCCAAGCTAATAAGATACATACTAAATGTTTTGTTTCTCTGTCAACCTACTCCGGGTTTGGTTTGGGGGATTTTTCCAGCGCAGAGCAGGCAGGAAGAACCACCCTTCTTCTGTGATCTGCTACAAATTAGCAATGAGGATGAGGTGCTGGCTGGTCTGCAGCTTGAGGGTTCCTGATGGAGCAAGACTGCACTGTGCTGCGCTGTAGAGAGTGCTCTTCTCCCTAAGCCTGTCTCCTAGCTTTAGCCCCTGTGTGTCTGTCTGTCCCGCTAGGGTTACCAGTTCGAGGAAGACAATCCCATGAGGGATCACCCGGATGCATTTGAAGAGGGGCGGAAGCGCTTGGAGCAAGGTGACCTCCCCAATGCTGTCCTGCTCTTTGAGGCTGCAGTGCAACAGAAGCCAGATCATATGGAGGTGAGTGGCAACAGAGATAACAGGCTGAGCTGTCAGGGCGTCTGTCCCTTCAGTGTTAGGACCTATGCAGGGTGTATGAAAGCACCTCATTTTTCTGTGGCCCTGGCTTTGTAGCTGATGTGTGTGAATCCTCAGGGAACCTCTGAGGAAGGAGGTTCTCAGCTTAAGCTCAGTTACAGGAAGCACAAAGTCGTCTGGCCCAGAGCTGTGTAAAACCTTTGGAGCACATGAGACTGCACATGGAGCCAAGGCAAGGAGTTCTCATCACTCAAGTTGCTTCTGTGCAAGTCTTTATTGGCATTGTAAGCTTGGAGGAGCTTTTGGTGGATCAGTGCTTTCTGTATCTGTATTAAAATCTAATTCTGAGAAGCTCATTAGACCAGGGTTCTGGCCAAGTCTTTCATCTAGGTGCTAGGAAAAGACGTGACCCAAAAGGGTCGGGTGTTTTCACAGTCTTAATTGAAGTTGTGCGCCAAAGAAGGATTTTTGCTCTGAAGGCAGAGTTCCAGCTCCTCGTTAAGTGAATACTTTTTTCCATAAATCACTTCAGCTTCTGCAGGATGAATTGAGAAATGGAATAGCCTGTGTGCCTTTTTCCAGGGGTAGAGAACACGGATATTCTCAGGAAGAATGCAAATACACTCACGTGGTGCCTTTCTGGAGTGCCTGCCTCAAGGAATCAGGGCTTCTAAATTTTCAGCATGTCTCGTTCAAGCCCTGCTAATTATATATGACTGGACATAGATAATTTGATTACCCTGAGACTTAAATATGAGTGACATTTTGGAACAGAAGTTCTTGGCTTCTGAGAATAGCCATTTAACTTTCTAGGGTACTGGTAATAGGTGAAAAGTAAGCAGAATGTTTGAAGATCTGCTTCAGCTTTAAAGTGGTCAAAAGGTGTTAATGCCTTTCTAGAACTGTTGCTTTTTTCTCCTAGGCAGTGTGGGCTGTAGGCTGAGCATGATGGAGGGGTAATTGAAACCTTAGGGGAAGAAATCTTGGGCCATTTCTGACTAGCTGTATTGGAAACATTCTGAATTCTTCAGGGAAGAAATCTTGGGCCAGTTCTGGCTAGCTGCATTAAAAACATTCTGAATTCTTCTACTGTGACTGCAAAATGTACAGGAGAAGTCAAGACTTCACAAATGGTACAGTTATCAAATAGACATGAACAATTGCTCTGAAGGAAATGTCACGTTTGCTTTGATCCAAGTCACAGCTTTACCTTGAATCTCATCAGCTCTTCTGCTGGCAGAACACTGCAGTTACTGCTGGTCAGCTCTGCTTGAATTGTTGCTAGCTATGTATGGTGAGGCACGAGAGATTCAGGGGTGTAGATTGCTTTCTGCAGGGCTTTTGTGTCTTTGCAATTTCCTCCCTTGAGGCAGTGGATACCTCATTTTGTGACTTACATTCAAAAAGCAGGTACATCATGCTGACAGTCCCACCAACTATCTAGCCTATTTTGGACCAGGGGTGTGGCTATCAACATAAAGTGAACAGATACTTTGGATTTAGTGCCTAGTTAAATACTCCTTAAATCAGCTGCTTGGAGGTGGAAGTCATTTTCATGTACTGGTGTCATGATTGGAAATTCAGTAAAAATAACAGTGCTTCTACTTTCAGGTCTGAAAGTCAACTCTCCAAGGTTACTACTTGCTAGCGGACCACTGCACAAGTACATACAGCTGCCTGCCTCGGGGGTCTCCTTATTATTAGCACTGCTGCTATGCCATTTTGTTCTTGGGAAATAGGAGATCTACAATTTCCTCCTTCCTCTGCAGTTTGACCACAGTTAGAAGTTAAAAGTGGAGATTCTGTGATCTAAAAGTGTAAAACTACCAACAGTTGCTTTATGATAGATTTCCAGGTAGACATTCACTTCTGTTCACTATAACAATGCCAATTTTACTGTCTTTGAGGACTTACGTGCCATGACATCTGTCTGTCTTTTAGGAGGAACTTAGATCTGTGGCTACTGTGTATACTTTGGTCTATTTGATAGATATATCACTCTATAACTGTGCAGGATAATATACTGGATTTAATCTCTGTGTTTGTGGCTTATTGACTGATTTTTTTCCTCTGTAAGTCTAAATTTGTACGTCTGTGTCTTCCTCAGGCCTGGCAATATCTGGGAACCACCCAAGCAGAGAATGAACAGGAGCTTTTGGCGATCAGCGCCCTCAGACAGTGAGTGTTGCTGCAGAGCTGCTGAGTGTGGCTTCTTGTTGGCTGTGTAGTGCCACGAGGACCACATGGCTGTCACGGGGTGCTCTCTATTGACTGTTTTACCTCCTGTGTCTGCAGGTCTCTTACACTGATTTAATGCTGCATTCACTTCTCTTTCTTTGCCCTGCAGGTGCCTGGAGCTGCAGCCTGGGAACCTCACAGCACTTATGGCTTTAGCAGTCAGCTTCACTAATGAGTCCCTGCAGAAGCAAGCGTGTGAGACCCTGCGGGACTGGCTGCGCCATAAACCGGACTATGCCCACTTGCTGAACAAGGAACCAGAGGAGAGTGTCTCGGGGACAAACCTGGGGCCTTCCAAGCGTGTCCTGAGTTCTCTGCTCTCTGAGTGAGTTATGGTCACAAATTGGGCTCAGACTGGTCCAGGCAGGAGCAGAGTGAGCAGCCCGAGGCTGGCTCTGTCCACAGTACACCAATATCCTGTTCTGTGCTTTTCCAGCTCGCTGTTCATGGAGGTGAAGGAGCTGTTCTTAGCAGCTGTGCGCAGCAACCCCTCAACTGTGGATCCTGATGTCCAGTGTGGCCTGGGTGTCCTTTTCAACCTCAGTGGCGAGTACGAGAAGGCTGTGGATTGCTTCAGTGCCGCGCTCAGCGTGCGCCCCAATGTAAGAAAGGGGCAGAGTGGGGGTGCTGGGGGCACTTGGAGGTTTACGGGTGAAGGTTTGGGTGGAGGTGCTGCGTGTACAAGAGGTGCATATTTGGAGTGGAGGAATAAGACAGGCGTGTGGGGAAGGAGTAGTTGGCTTGGAGCTTTAGGAGATCCAGTTCATCTCAGCCTTTTCTCTGTGCCTGTTCCTCCAGGACCACCTTTTGTGGAACAAGCTGGGTGCCACCCTGGCCAATGGGAATCGGAGCGAAGAAGCTGTGGCTGCGTATCGTCGGGCACTGGAGCTCCAGCCGGGATATATCCGCTCTCGCTACAACCTGGGCATCAGTTGCATCAACTTAGGCGCCCACCGGTGAGCACAGGATGGGCAGCTCTGCTGTGACCTGTGGGTTGTGTATGTTTGTGGGAGACAGACTGCCCTGGGTTATGAGGGCAGGGCCACACTGCCTGCAGCCTTCTCTTGGCATAGGGTGATAGGTTTCTCCTCGAGCCAGGTCTTACGAGCTCTCAGAGAACCAGTCACACCCGAGATAGCTGTGCTACCCAGAATGGCATAAAATTAGCAGGATGGCTTCTGAAGTAGTGTTGGAAACAGAAAGAGTTTTAATTAAAGGCAAAATAGCAAAGCTCTTTCAGAGAAAAACCCAAGCCAGAGGCAAGAGGTTCTTGCTCCTGCTACACAAAAGCGATTATTTCCTTTGTTCTCTTCTTTTTCTAGTGAATTACCTAGGCAGGACCTTTTGGCCTCTGTCTCATTGGTAGCCCCAGGTCTGAGGTGAAGTCCCAAAGGTCCTATGAGGTGTCTTTTTACCAAATTGAGGAGAGAAACTTCTGGGCTTTTTTCCTTTTTAAGCAGACAAAGAATAATTTGGTCACTCTGTCAACAGGGGGCACATTCCTACAATAGGAGAGCAGAGTGAGTGTGTGGATTCTGCCCAGAGATCCAAGTGTCATGCAGTTACAGGTGGAGTAGAGACCATCTGGACTCCTGATTTTTCTAGAGGGAAGAGGGGGACCTCTGGTTCTGGAGCGGGGTAGGATCTGGGAAGAGGAGGAAACTGTTTTAGTGGGGAAATACTTAGAAGCAAATAAGGAGTGTTAGATGAACCATCTTTTCCACTAAGCATGTGAATGTTCTCCTGTTGACAGTGAGGCTGTGGAGCACTTCCTGGAGGCTTTGCACATGCAGCAGAAGAGCCGAGGTCCGCGGGGGCAGCAAGGAGCCATGTCTGACAACATTTGGAGCACCCTGCGCATGGCCCTCTCCATGCTGGGGCAGAGTGACCTGTATGGGGCAGCTGATGCCCGTGACCTGCCCACACTGCTGAAAGCATTTGGCCTTCAGCAGTGACTCTGGGATAGGCTTCCCTGCGAGTGCAGTGGTTGCCAAGCCCAGCAATGACCTTTCTTAGGGAGAAAATGTTCACAAGGGTTCACACACATCTTTGCCCTGGTAGGGCAGATCATTGGCAACTGTTTATTTTTCAGTACCCCCCTGGTGAAGTGTGCAACTTCCCCAGCCTGTCTGTTGTGGCCTGAGCATTTCTGAATGGTTCACGTTATCACCTCCATGACGACTGACACTGCTGCTTCACAGATGATCAAAGTGGGGAAGACAGCAGCATCCTGCCCTCTTGCCAGACTGCATTTGCAGTAGTGCCCAGCTTGGCTGTGAGAGCCATTCTGCAGACTGCCTGCAAGGGTGTTTCTCAAGTTCAGGCTGCTTTGGAGGGATGGGACTGCTGTTTCACCCAAAAGGGTGAAAAGTTGTGGGGTTTGAGCATGCTTCCCCATGTATGTGCTTGCATGTGTGTATATGTGGGTTGCTAGGGAAAGCTGGGGCAATAGTCCCCTTTTCTGGGCGCTGGTAACTTCATGGTACAGCCAGATGCTACTTTCTCAGTGTCTCTTCATGAACCTTTTAAGACAAGCATATTGTACTGATGCTTGGGACAGGGGTGGAGGCCCTTACCCTTTCAGGATAAGGGGAGATCCCAGAGGTCAGGCTTGAGAGAAGGTGATAAGAATATAAGTCTGAAATGTAACCTCTTCCAAAATATGATGGGGAAAGGGGTGAAGTCTTAATTTTCTCTTGCTCATCTGTCATTGTTTTCCTTTGTGCAAAAGTCCCCATCTTGTGTGTAACTGAATCTTGTTAATTATAAATATCTGTATATGATTCTATTGGGGAAAATGTTTTTTAATTGTAAAGTATTTTGTATAATAAAGGTATAAGCCCACTACTTTTCAAAAGATGGATTGGACTTTGTTTCTCTCTCCTGTTTTGCTTTATTGGTAGCTCACATGCAGATGAAGCTTAAAGGACCTCTTTTTGCTGTAGCCCCAGGCTTCAGTTCAGTGAGCCAGCAGAAGAGCCTCCCTGTGCCAAAAGCTCTCTTTTTTCTTGATCAGGTTTAGAGGTCAGTGATGCACTTGTTTCCCATCTTCTGGCCCTGTGCAGAGAGGGAAGTTGTGTTACATTTTATCACCCGTTTAAGGAATCCGACTGCTGCAGTAGTCAAGGCTGGGGGCTTAAGTAGGAGGCGGTGCCCGTTCCTGTTCCATCAGGCACCTGTTTCTTCATACCTCAGCCTCACAGCCTTGTTTTCTCCCACTGCTGGAGCAGAAAGCGTGTGCAGAGAACAGTATTTGCTGTATATTTTCTGAGCTTTGTTCTCCCCTGTATTTCCCATCCAGCCCTGTGGCACTCGGACCTACATGCCCTGTTCTGAGACTGCTGTAGTGCATGCAAAACAACCTGCTGCTTTTGCTGTCTGAAAGGAAGGGAGATGCTACTTCTGTGTCCTGCTTGCCCACACAACTGGTCAGCAATGTCTTTTTGTTTTAACTTATCTCAGTCTTCCATAAGATTCTTCTCTTGGTGAAAGAAAAAGCAAATGCCTGTGCTGTGCCTCACTTGCTGTTTAGTTGTTCTCCCTTACCCAGTTCTCTGCTGTTGCTCTCACCACTGATTTCCTTTGCCTCTTTGGTGCACCACATTCTTCTCTGTTCATATTCCCATTACCATTGCTTGGCTTTCCCATGTTTTCATCCTCAGCCTTCCTTAGTGCATCTCTTCTCCTAGGTTTCCTAGTTGCCTCAATTTCCCTTGCAAAATTGCTTAACCTCTTGATTTTGTGTTGGTGTCCTTCCCTATCCCACATTTCCCCCTGTCCCTGCTGGTAGTTTGGCTGTTAACCGTTTGTTCACTTTCCCTGGAACTTGTTCTCAATTTCTTCCCCCATCCCTGTTGAATCATCTCACGGTATCTCTGCTCTACCTTTTGCTGAGGCTGAACCTTCACCTAAGCACAGTCCCTGTTTAGTCTCCCAGGGCTGAGTGAAGATTGAGCTGCCTCTGTCCAGGTCCTGTGTGACTGTCCTGTTGAGAGCTGCCTTTGGAAGTGGGGTGTTGATGCAGTGAACACCAGCTGGCTGACGGGATCTGCATTCTGGTTCCATGCACAGTTTTTGTCTGTGCTCTGCAGCCCTGTCTCTGGTGTTCAAATGCAGCTTGTGCTAATGCTCTCTATGCATTGTGATCCTCGTTTGCATTTCCAGCCACATCCATGGTTTCTGTTACCAAGCTCAGTTGTACAGCAGGGGTGGGTAGCAGGTACCAAATGTTTTGGATGAATGTAAAGGCAATGAGGGATATTTGCATGTCCCTAATCCAACCCCCTGCTCACAACAGGCCTTACCCTAATGGTAGATTGGGGAATTGAAGACCTTATAAATGATTGTGCTCTCCAATTTTTTCACTTTTCCCAGTGCTCAGAATGGTGGCAGGGCCTATCACCACTGAAAATTTGTAAGAGATCCCAGCATGACCTTTACCAAATTCCTGGGCTTACAGGACACAAACCTTTCATAGAGCCATAAGTGAGTGGTCAAAGAGGGCAGTTCAGTACATGCTTTCCCACCTATATTTCTTAATATGTTTCTGCTGTATTTCTTCCTCCAGTGTTGTATTTATTTGCTGCTTAAGACCCCAAGAAGTCATAGAATCTCTTGGTGATGGCTTTAACACCCAGCCAGAAAATGAAAATGTGCTTTCAGGTCCTTATACCTCTAGCCACAGTGTTCCTCGTTAGCTTCCATCGTTGTCAAGGAAGTGGTTGTGCTGTCATTGCTTATTCTGCTTCACCACTGCAGTTTCCTCTCCTGAACTGCTGAGCCTCATCATGATTCTGAGTCTTCTTGAGTTGCAACCCCCTGAGTTCAAGTTTTGGGTCCCGGGCTCTTACCTGTTGTGCCTGTGTGTGCTGAGGTCTTTCTGGTCTGGAAGGTGCTCAGACCAGCCCTTCTCTAGGGGAATGCTCTAGGGGTGGCGACCTGATGTGACTCTTCATGAAAAGAGCATCAGACGAGCAGATAGTGGCTACTCTCATTTTCTCTAGGAATCTGCTGTTTGAAATAATGTTGGATTCAGAAGTTGGATCAGTATGTTTGTCTTAGAGCCTTTGGTAAATTTTTTCTCTGCCTGTGACTTGTTGATTTTTAAACCACATGGTGCCTTTGGTCTTTATGATGTCTTGTGGATGTACACAAGAACTGTGTTTAAATTCCTAAAGTATTTTCTTTTGTTTTTTAAGCCCGCTGCCTCTTCCTTTCTGGTCTCCTCCTTCAGTTTCTCTAAGACATAGCAAAAAAATGGTCCTACTGCAGTCCATGTGTCCCCAGGGGGAGCCCTTTTCCCAGCCTCTGCACCCCACTTCGGTATCTTTTTTTACTGTATTCTTGCCAGTACTTCCTTCATGCCCTAGCCTGCCTCAGAGCCCTGACCACACACACTCTGCCACTTTCTCTCCTTTGAGCTGGCCCCTGCTGCTCAGAAGTCTTTTGGCAGGCAAGGAAGGACTGAAAGCAGCACAGCAGCTCTTCCACCTGCAGCAGCAAAGTGGCACCAGAGACAGGCCCATCAGACAGGCCTCTTTGCCAGAGCAGACTCTGGCAGCTTCTCTGCATTGTGGTCCCTTGCTCACGTAGGAAAGTGTTCCTTTACACCCACAGGGGAGAAGAGAAACTTTCCTCTCACTGCTGTGTTGAGTATGGCAAAGCATTGTCTAATATTTTCTGGTGTTTTTTAGATGCGTAGTTCGAGAAATGTAAAATTTTAAAACTCTGGACCTGTCCACGACTTTAGCAAGAATTGTTAGCAAGGTGCAGAAATCCCCTAAAAAAATCTGATACCTAGTGGGTTGGGTTTTTTCTGGAGTGTTGCCATTGCTCTGTCGCATTTCTGAAGCAGAGGTGACACCTAGTGTTGAGTCGAGGGCGGGTCCGTGTCTGTCACACGCGCTTGGATGGGGACACCAAAGGGTTTAGGAGCACAGCTTGCTAATTAAACACAAAAGGAACAAAATGCTGGATGAATTTTCTAAACATGCAGCTGTAGACGCAAAAAGTGGTGCTGGGAAGCTGAGACCTTTTGAGGGTCTGTGATGCCTTCCCCTGGCTTCTCCCCACTGCTGAGCATGGGTCTTTGTGTTTGTGGAGTCCAGCTTAGCAACTGTTCCGTGGAAAATGATTTGTCTCTTTTATTAAAAAACCCAAAAACCAACCCAGCTGGGTTCTGACGTTTTGAACTAGCACTTACTCACAGACAACCTGTTGCCTTTTCCTTCATCTGGGAAGAGGAGACTTGGGAAAGAAAGTAATAGTTAGAAAAGATCTTCACTTTGTTTTCTGACATCTTTGTGTTGTCAAATGGGACTTATAAGGCTTTTGTCAGTCTGTGTTTGCTGTGCCTCTCTTTCCAGCACAATTTTTTGGAGCTTACTCCCAGTGTTGTGACTGAATATGCAGCAGTCATCCAACAGGATTCTGCCATCTCTTTTTTTGCTGAAAAAGCAGTGTTCAGTTTGCTGTACTGAAGAGCGGCAGCTGGGAAGTGCAGCAAACAGAGGAAAGCAAAAAAAGGGGAGTTTGTGCGAGATAAATGCTAGGCAAAATAAGGGCCTTCCCTCCCCCTCCCCCCCAAGGGTTTGGTAGCAAATGCATTATTAGCATGTAGGCTGTTCACAGTTTTGGTTTCTGTGGTCCAGTAGCATGTTCCTATGTTGCATTTTTGGGGGCTGTTTTGCTTGAGAAATAGAAATTGGAGAGTGAAAAGTGGGAAAGAAACTTTATTTTTGCAATGAAGAATTACATTACTGGCACTAACAACTGCTAAGTGATAAAACCCCAAAACCACCTTCTCCAACTACAAAACCAAACCTTCAAAATAAAGGAACCAGTGTTCTGCTGCCTTGAGTCCAAAACTACCAGAGAAAAACAGCAGACAGAAATTGGGAGGGTATACCTCATGCGTGATTGTATTGGTTTTTTAATCCTCTTGTTTTAAAGTAAGGAGTAAAAACAGATGAGTACTGAGATACAAACTAAGATATCTGCAGTGATAGAGCAGGATAGGAGCATAAAGGATCTGGTAGTTGAAGGAGTTTGTTGTTAATTAGATTTTTCTACCGTTGTACCTTTTCCAGCTCTGTGAAGTGGGTGCATATGTGACGTCCACACCTTTAAGTGAAATTGTTTTATCACCCTGCAATCTAGTAAATAGTCTCTAAATAAAGAAAGAAAGAAAAAACCCCCAGAAAACCAGTTTTATAAAAAATATGAAAATATTTTAGTCTTTATTCTTCCCTTGCTGGAGTGTTTTTTGCATAACTGCACATTTTCAAAGAATCTGTGTGTCATCATTCATCTTGCTCCTTCTGTTGCTTTTCGTCTTCTGAGGGCAATAGAGGAAGACGGGTTTATTCTCCTTCTCTTAGCTTTTCACTTTTGTCTGACACTTTCAAATTTTGAGATATTGCTGTTTCTGCAGGAGGAGGATAAGAGAAATTTTGGGAAACATTGTTTCTCATAAATTTGCTGCACCTGAGGTGTTGTGTCCAGCTCTGGGGACCTCAGCACAAGTCTCAGGCCATGGACCAGTTGGAATGAGTTCAGAGGAAAGACATGAAACTGATCAGAGGGCTAGAGCACCTCTCCTGTAAGGAAAGGTTGAGAGATCTGTGGGTGTTCAGCCTGGAGAAAGCTGTGGGGTGACCTTGTTGTGGCCTTCTAGTACCCAGAGGGGCTAAAAGAGAGCTGGAGGGGGACTTTTCGACAAGGGCACACAGTGGGAGGACAAGAGGGAATGACTTCAAGCTGAAAGAGGGCAGGTTTAGTTTAGATATTCGGAACAATTCTTTACTGTGAGGGTAGTAAGGCTCAGGAACAGGTTGCCCAGAGGAGTTGGGAATTTGCTACCCCTGGAACAGTTCAAGGCCAGGTTGGATGGGACTTTTAGCACCTGGTCTAGTGGAAGATGTCCCTGCCCATGCCAGGGGGGTTGGAATGATCTTTAAGGTCTCTTTCAACCCAAACCATTCTGTGATCTATAAGGAATAAAAGCAAACAAACCCAACCCACAAAGAAAACTCCATAAATACTTCCAATATCAACTCCTCAACCCCACCCTGTGGTGTTCTGCATTGTTCAGTGACTTACTTCCTTGTGCATAAAGCACCATATAGGTGAGATTAACAACATTAAAAGCCATTTAGTTTTCAATCCAATAACACTAGCACAGATGGTCAATGACAACCAGGAACTCATTGCTTTCTGTGAACCTGGGAGTACAGAGATCCTTTACCAAGCTTTTGCAGTAGCACAAAAAACATGGCAAAGGATTCCATCATAGAGCATTCCATTGTACATCGCCTTCTGATTTTCCTCGAAGCCATGAAAAGCCCCACTGCCAGCTTTGGTGCTCTGCAGGGAGTACGTGCGTGGCTCAGGAGTTCACTGTTGGCTGAAATGTAAAATTGAGAAATGTAAACTACTTGTACCATAGCTGAGATAGATAAACTCAGACTCGGGCTTTGTGATGCCTTCGTGGCTCATACATTTGGTCAAAGGTGCTTTCTGAGTCTGCAGGTGGTGGGAAAGATGGGAATGTTTAGTTCATTATTAATTATGTCATTACACAATATTTGGTTGGGTTTTTTTTTCCAGAAACACAAATAATAATTTAATGAGTAAAACATATTAGCAACCTAAGAAGAATGAATGTTGTTCAATGTCAGTGTAAATCCATCCTATTCTGGGCTGTTTTAGTCCCTCTTTCAAGCATTCCTCACATTGATGTGCTCATTTTTCCTCCATTCTCTTTACCAGACAGTGGACACAATGGTTCAGGAATGGAATTGGGTCTTCCCCTTTACAACAGCACTGAACTGTTGGCTGAGGTCACTGCAACACACAAAAAACATGTCCTAAAGGTGTGATTTGCCTGTTTGGAAAAGGGACTTCTCATCTAGCTGTTGCTATAAAGTGAGGGCCTGTTTGTCTTCAAAACCCCAAAATTTCAATTTACAAATTTCAATTGCTCTGCAGAGCAGCAAAACAATGGACCACATGGAAAAACCCCCAAAGCCTCAAGTATTTTTATGCTGGCTTAGTTTTGTGATTGGCACACCATGGGCTCAGCCAAACGCCAGTGAAAGAGATACAGCATGAGGATTTGGCTGGATCTGGTGTACAGGCTGCTTGTTTTGCAGGGATGAACTATCTCCCTTCCCGGCTCCCCATCTTCTCCAGTTACTTCCTACCTGACAGAGCAGGGGTGCCTCAAATGAACTAATCCTATTGCTTTCTCCAACAGCAGAACAGCTTTCTGACATGCTAGCCAATGAACCTGTCTGAAAATATATTACAGAGTGAACCTGAAAATAAGAAAAAAGTAAAAAAATATTGCCACTGCAGCTCTGACAGAGCCTCCTGGGCCTGCTTTAGCAGCTCTGCCTCCCTGCAGCTGCTCAAGTGGCTACGTAGGTGAGAAAGAGGAAGAGAATTTAATGAAACCCTACTTAAATGTCCCCTCTGTCAAGTGGACATGTACCAACAAAACCCTTTGGAAAATTAACACTGATTATTATATTTGCTTCACAGGTAAAGAAAAATTTGAAACAGGCAGAAAAATTCTACAGCCTGTGCGTCACAAGGTACTTTGATACATTTTTATTACTGTAATTCATCTGCTTCTGGAGGAGAAGGACAAACAAGAACCAAAGTTCTAACGTTTTATCAAGGGCTTATGCTTCGACAGACTTTTGACCCAAGCAATAACATGACTGGTTGGAGATAGATCAAACTTTAAATAAAATAGTTAATGATTTTTATTCACTTATTGACCATTTCTCAGTTCTGTTGACTGGGGTGTTTCACAAGACTTCTGAGCCAGTATAAATGCAGTCAGGTGAGATGCCTTTCCCAACCCGCAGCCCTGCACCGGAGGAATTGCCCTCAGCTCTCTCCAGCCCTGCAGCTGACAGCAAGGTAAGAGGCACCCTTTGCACAGGAGAGCTGTAAGGGTTTCTTGGGCAGCTGCTGTGAAATGCAGGGCAAGGGAAGGAGGCTTTAGTGTTGGGCTGAGAGCTGCAGCCCAGCCGTGAGGGTCTGCTGTGGGCATGTGCAGAGACTGAGCCCATCTCTCAGGGCACCAGGAGATGGCTGCTGCAGGAGAAACAAACCTCACCAAGGGACAGGGTGGAGGGGGCCAGTGGTACACAATTCTCAGAGATGAAAGTGAAAATATTCTACAAATTTATCTTGGTCATGGGATCTTTATGTTGTATCAGCAAAATTAAATGGGTCATTATTCATACTTTTTGTACAGGTAGAAAGTAATTATAGTAGTGCCTAATCACTTGGCACTCATCAGTCAGTGAGTTGAAGCTCATGTCCTCTCAACTTCCATACGTGCTTTTATAACTGTGAAAAAAATACATGTTTTTAATCTCATGAAGGTTTTCTTTCAAAAAAGTAAGGTTTAAGTGATTCAGGTTTTTAAATTATGATGCCCGTCTTGCATGTTACTGCATGTTACCATATTACTATGGTTTTTAATCTTACTGGGGGATATCTGTCTTTTCCCATCCCTTCTCAGAATCAGCTGGAGGAATGGCTTTTTTAGTCCCATTTATTTGCCCTGAAATGTAAATCTTTGCTTCAGTAACTGTTACATGATTTAGAGAGGGAGCTGTTATCATAACTGACTGCTCATTACTATTCCTGCAGCTGTTACTAATAAATACTCTGGCTTTTAAACTGAACTCAGACAACTGTGGAGAATTAGATATGTGTCTTGGTAGTTGTGTTAGGAAAAGACATTTGAAACCTGAAATTTAGTCTGATTTAAAGAGCTGATGCTTACAACTTGATTGCTTCTTATGTCAAGAGAAGAAATCTCTTGATTTCACTAAAATTCCGTATAAAAAGAGAAATAAGGTGTTTCAGTGAATTTAAAGTTATATCTGCCCTTAAAAGATAGGGTTTTTTCCCCTGATTTTGTGTAAAAAATTCACTTCCTTTTAGAAATTAATTGCATGTCTCACTACTTTTATATTGCATTCTATGTGGATCATGAAACCTCCTCCAAACAAAGAGTGCCAGTTTCTAAATTATTTCTCAACTGCAGCATCAATTATCAACAGAAAGATTTATAATGAGTTGTATATTTTATTTTTTTATTATTTAGGGTACACCAATAAGATGTTAAACAAAATGCTCAGGTGTCCCTCGCATGTATACATATTAAATGAAACTGGACTGTTGTGGTGTACAGATGTCATTTTACTTTTTTCCTCCAAATTGAAATTTCTATGTCATGTCCTCACTCTTTCACAGCTGCTGCTATTTTTATCTTCTGCTAAAATTGTTTTACGTTTCCTTTTTACCTTTTGCCCCCTCTGGTTTCCAGCATTTCATGTCTGGTGTGTAAAGGCCTTTTAAAAGCATTGCTTGTTTTCTGTTTTCATTTTCTGTAGGCTGCCTTCCAACAGCAGAAAATCCAAACCCCAGAAGCCCTGCTGAGATGGGAAAAATCATTGTTTATGAGCATGCCAACTTCCAGGGTATGTCCAAAGAATTCCACACCAACATTGCCAACCTAAAAGATGCAGACTGGAATGATTGTATCTCCTCAGTGAGAGTAATTGGCCATCCTTGGGTGGCTTATCAGCATGCAGACTATAAAGGACAGTTACTGGTACTTGAGGAGGGAGATCATGACTTCGTTGGCAAAAAGATGAATGACAGGATCAGCTCCCTGCAGGTGATCCTTGAAGATCTGCACAATCCTCAGATCACTCTCTACGAGCATGCTGATTATCAAGGGAAGAGCAGAATAATAAAAGAAGCAACCAATCTGGCCAGGGGACATGACAATAACACCACATCTTCACACAAAGTCCAGAAAGGTGTCTGGCTGCTGTGTGAAAACAGCGATGGAAGTGGATTTCAGTACATTGCCCGAGAGCACGAACACCTTCCAAATTACAAGGCAATCAAGTTCAATGACAAGCTTTCTTTCCTGCGTCCCCTCCGCCCTGGCTGTGGCTGTTAGAATGCAAATCCTGCAGCGCTGAGGAAAGATGCAGCCCCAACTAGAAAACTGAGACCTCGTTCTCTGCCTCTGCTTGCGTCACTTTTCCCCCAGTGTCACAGGACCACCGAATGGGAGCGCTCTCCTGTCCCACAAATGGCTCTGCCATTGTCTGTAATCCATTTTGTGTTGGTGCCAATAAAGAATCTTTTACAATCAGCAGTGGGTTTATTTTATGAAGTGTTTAGTGTAGGTAAACATTTCGCTTTCATGGAGAGATGTCTCTGTGTATCCAGAGAATATTTTGTGGAGTCACTTGCAAACATTTTTCATGGATCTCTCCCATAGAATTTTATCTCCTTCCAGTTTCACTATCCAGAAACATTGCAACCAGACTAAAGAGCTTGGTAAGCATTTTGATTATTGCTGTGATGCTGAGCCAACTTTCACCTGTAGCCTGTATTGAACTACCCCATGAATTATTGTATCTCAAGGCATTGGCCATAGAATCCTAGAATCCTATGAAGTCTGAGGTTGGTGGGTGCCTTAAAGATCATTCCAACCCTCCTGCCATGGGCAGTGACACCTTTCACTAGACCAGGTTGTTCAAAGTCCCATCCAGCCTAGCCTTGAATACTTCAGGAAATCCACAGCCTCTCTAAACAGCTTGTTTCAGTGCCTCATCATGGCAAAGAACTTTTTCATAACATGTAATCTAAGTCTCTGCTCTTTTCATTCAAAACCATTCCATCCTCATCCTATTAATAGTTGCCCACTTAAAAAGCTGCTCCTGCTCTTTCTCATAAAGCCCCCTTCAAGAACTGGAAGGCTGCAATGAGGTCTCCCTGGAGCTTTCTCTTCTCTGGGATGAACAACCCCAGATTTCTCAACCTGTCTTCATAGGAGACGTGCTCCCACCCCATGACCATCTCCCAGTCTGTGCTCCCATGTCTGGGATTGCCCTCACTCAGGTGCAGCACCTTGCACTTGGGCTTGTTGAACTTCATGAAGTAAGTATGGAATCACTTCTCAAGTTTGTCCAGGTCCCTCTGGATGGGATCCCATCCTTTTGTTGTGTCAGCTGCACCCCTCAGTGTTATGTCATCTGCAAACTTGCTGAGGGTGTAATTGATAAAGGTCTTAAAAAGCACTGGTCCCAAAACAGAGCCCTGATGGACACCAGGTCTACTTCTGGACATGGAGCCACTGACCACAACTCTCTGGCTGTGTGGCTACTTCCCAAATAGTCCACCCTTCAAACCCCTGTATCTCAGTTTGGAGACAAGGATGCCACGTGGGACCATGTCAAAGTTCTCAAGGAAGTCGAGGTATGTGAGTGACATTGGTTGGTTTGCCCTTGTTGATGGCTGCAATCCCTCCATCGCAGATGGCCACCAGATTGGTCAGAGATAATCTGCCCTTAGTAAAGCCATGGTGTCTGAGCTGTCTTGGACCACCTTCTTGTCTTGCGTGTGCCTTAAAATTGCTTCCATGGGGATCTGCTCCATGATCTTCACATATAGAGGCAAGGTTTACTGGTTCCCCAGATCTTCCTTTCTCCCCTTTTTAAAACAAGAGTGATATTTCCCTTCTTCCATTCACCAAGGATTTCCCCTGAAGGCCATGACTCTTCAAATATGATGGAGAATGGCTTGGCAACAACACCAGCCAGTTCCCTCAGGACCCTGGGATGCATGTCACCCAGTCTCAGAGACATGTGTCTATTCAGCCTCATCAAGTGGTCTCAAACCTGCTCTTCATTTACAGTGGGAGGGACTTCTCCCCCCCAGTCACTACCTGCAGCTTCAGCGACCCCACAGACGTGGGAAACCTGACTTCCAGTGAAGACTGAGGCAAGGAACACATTGAGTACCTCAGCCTTCTCCACTTCCATTGCCACCAGCTCTTCCTTCTGTTTCTTGGTGGGGAGTGGGCATCACACTCTACTTGGCCTTGATTTTCTGCCCAGTGTTCTTGCAGAAGAAGCCCTGGTATGTCAGTCCACAGGCAGGCAACTGGGACAACTACAAGCTTGTGGCTGGAACACAAAGAGAAAAGCTATTTCCATTTCCATGGGCTTATGAGCACCCAAACTCTACAGGCCAGTTACTCTGGTGCTTGAGGAGGGAGAGCACAGCGTTGTTGGTGAAAGATGAAGGACAAGATCAGCTCTGTTCAGCTGATTGCTGAAAATCTGCACAATCCACACATGAAGCTCGGAACACGCTGTGCTATCAACTGCTGTGCTTTGTCCCACTTAGAAATAAACACTGCCGGCTGTGCCAACGTGTCAGCTATTGGTGCTCCTCAGCTTGGCTCAGGTGGGCAGATGCAATGGGAATGGCCTAGAATCCATGTGTTTTGGGGCACTTGTTACTGCTTTGCAGCCAGTTTCAGGTTTCCTTGCTCTGTTCACCAAAGTGGGATTTCCCAATTCAATTCCAAGAGCATCTGACATCCTTCCTACTCTAGAACACCTGTTTTATAGTGGCAAGTCAACCGGCAAATGTTACCTTCTGCCCAAAAGAGTGTGTGGAAGAAATTATTTTGGAAGTCTTATTAAAGTGCCTTAGTCATGTCTGAGAGATCCCTTTCAGAATCTCAGCATGATAATGATGTTACACAGGCACTGTTATTAGGAGAGAGATTATTTTGGATGTCTCTAGTTATATTTCCTAGGAAATACACTTAATGATATTTCCTTTTTGAAAACCACTATTTCTTAGAGAGGAAAGAAGATATTATCTTATTTTGTTGGCACATGTAACTGAGAAGTTCCTTACAGTCAGAAGGTCTCTAAAGCAGATATCTCTGAGTTTTTCCTCTGTTTCTCTTGAGCAAAGAAAATATTACATTACCTCCCAAAGCTGCTGTTACTCTGATTGTAATCAGTGGACATTCCTGTCTGGCTCTGTCTTTCCTGGCCACCAGAGAGGGGATTTTCTTCACTTTGGGGGTTGTGAGTAGGTGGTCTAATTGCCTTTAGGGTGCAGCGCAATGCAGACCAGCTGGCAAGATTTACACTGCTCAGATAGCAGTACCCTTGGAATCACATTCTCTGGTCAACCTCACCCCTCATGCTCATGGCAGATTTTAGGAGACCTCTCAGGAGGATACATCACCAACTATGGCATTACCTACTGTACTTCTCACATGATATTTATCCCTATAAAAGCACACTGTGAAATACTTTTGCCCAGTAAAGACTAAAGCTTTGGCACCTCAGTCTGCCTGCCAACCCAGGAATAAACAGTACCTGGAGAACCCAAACCCTGCTAAACTACATGGCATTAAAAAGAGTAAAACAACAACTGCTTGCAAAATCAACAGTCTGCAAAAAACCTTCACAGAGAGGATTATTAATCCAGAGTGCAAATGGACATTTGAAGAGGATGCAGTGTAAGGAAGGCTTGTGGTATTCCTAAAGGAGATGTCTAAACAAGAAAGCTTAGACACTATGGCTGTGACAGAGGGGTCATACATACACAGACTCAACTTTTCTTGGCTTGATCAGAAGTATCCGCAGAACAGGTTCAGGCGTGTTTGAGTAAACATGGAACATAAAACGTGGGCTTAAAGTCATGTCTTGTATGCCCAGTAAAAGGTGATGTTACACATTAACCAGTTCTGTGTTAATGATGCCTTTGTTTCCGTGTTTCAGGGCTCTGGTGCAGCTCCTTTGGGTCAGCTTTGTGAATGAGCCACTGTGACTCTTCACCTGCAGGGCAGCTCCATTGCCCAGGCAACCTTCCATCAGAGGAGTGGAGGGAAACCAGCAGACAGGATGTGCTGCTGCACATGCCTTAATCTATGTCTTTTTGGCTAGATGATTTAACATGCACTTGGGGAAACTCAAGCTCTTTGCCAAGTACAGAAGTCTCAAACTCACTGTTTGCAAGCTAGCAAGTTTTTACTGTACCTTTCTTCCCTACTCATTTCATCGGCTACTGGAATTCCCACAGCATGAATTTACAGCATCTTTTAATGTATCCAACACTGAAAAGCCCTCTGAAATTGTGGGAAGCAGGGCTGAAGCCATTTATTTTCTTCCCTATATGCAGCTTCAACCACATCTTCCCTTTAACCCAACAACAGAGCTGCCCCACTTTCAATTCAGTTCCTGATGCTTCCTTTAATTTTTTCTTTCTTTCCTTGTCAGAGTATTCCTCCCCCTTATGCTGCCGAGTTTCCTTGGAAGTGCTTTATTGTCTCTGTGTTAATCAGAGCAATACTATGGCAAAGCTTAAATGAGATTCTCCATCCCTGTAAATCAAATCTGCAAAATGCAAAGTGTGCTGCTGACAAAAGCAGTAATGAGAGACTTCCCTTCAGAGATCTGTAGAGGTCATCAGGAAAATAAATGTGACACAGTGAAATGTGTGCAGCTGGTTGTTCCTATAAGGAATTCCCTTCCCTGGAGCAAACTTGTTTTTGTCATTTACACGGTCCCAAAGCCCAGTCCACTGAACAGTCTCCCCATCAAATCCTTATGTTTCCAATTTAGAAAGAAGGAAGTTGTGGGGACCATGTCAGAGGCCAGGCAGAAATCCAGGTAGATGACATCTGTGGCCCTTCCCTTTTCCACTGAAGTAGTCAGCCCATTGTATAAGGCCAGTAGGTTATTTGAACTGGACTTCCCTTTGCTGAAGCTGGGCTGGCTCTCTCAAACCACTTCCCTGACGTGCCTTTCTTTCATGTGCCCACAAACACAGAAAGAGATAAGCAGGAAGCAGTTGGAGTTCCTTAGCTGTTAACACACCTCCTTGCTGAATCACCCTAACTGAGCAAGCCAATGGTCAAGTGAAAAGGTGACTACTCTCATAAAAGAGAAGAAATCTTTCTAGATCTCTTCTCCCTTGAGGAAGTACCATCTCTTGGAGCAGAAGTGCTGTGCTGCTGGCACCTAAATGCCTGTGCTTGCATTCACACAGTGAGTACATGATAACCCTTATCATGTACTGGATCAATGGAAACCGTGAACAAATGGTGACCCCCAAGGGCCTGTTGTGCCACCAATGCTATTAAATACCTTCCTTGATGTCACAGACATGGGGTCAGGTGCACCCTCAGCAAGTCTGCAGATGACACCAAGCTGAGAGGTGCTGTGTTGTGCTGGAAGGAAGGGACTGTTAAGAAGGGCCTAGAGAAGCTTGAGAAATGGCCCGATGCGAACCCCATAAATTTCAGCAAGGCTGAGTGCAAGACCCTGCAACTGGATGTCAGAGCAATCGCCAGGAGCAGCGCAGGCTGAGGAATGAATGGGCCGAGGGCAGCCCTGTAGAGAAGGAACTGAGAGCACTGGTGGATGAGAAACTGGACATGACCTGGCACTGGCCACCTAGAAAGCCAACTGTATCCTGGGCTGCATAAAGTGTAGTTTGCAGGATGAGGGAGATGATTCTTCCCTTCTAATCTGCTGTGGTGAGACTCTACCTGGCGTACTGCAGGCAACCGTGGGGTTTCCTGAACAAGAGAGACACAGACCCGTTACAGCAGGCCTAGAGGTGGGCCATGAAAATGGGCAGATGGCTGGAGAACCTCCTACAAAGAAAGGCTATCCAAAGACACTTGGAGTTGTTCAGCCTAGAGAAGACAAGGCTCCTGGGAGACCTTATTGCAGCATTTCAAAAAGTAAAGAGGCTTATAAGAAAGGCAGAGAGAGAGACTTTTTCCTATGGTCTTTCAAGCTGAAAGAGCGTAGGATCAGACTAGACATTAGGAAGAAATGAGGGTGGTGAGGCACTGGAAGAGGTTCTCTAGAGAAGACGTGGGTGCCCCATGCTTGGATCTCCCCCCTTAGTCAGTCAGTCTGTAGGCAAGACCAGCTTGGGTGTGAGTGCTGTGTGCTGGAGGGTAAGGAGGCTCTGCCGAGGGATCAGTGGGCTGAGGCCGATGCTATGAAGTTCCACAAGGCCGAGGGCTGAGTCCTGCCCTGCGGTCACAAAAGCCCCACACGTGGTAGACAGCAGTTGAACATGAGCCAGCTGTGCCCAGGTGGCCAGGAAGGACAATGGCATCGTGGTCTGTAAGAGCAATGGTGTGGCCAGCAGGAGCAGGGCAGGGATTGTCCCCCTGCACTCAGCACTGGTGAGGCCACACCTCGAGGGCTGTGTCCAGTTCTGGGCCCCTCACTGAAGGAAAGATGTGGAGGGGCTGGAGTGAGTCCAGAGAAGGGAAATGAGCTGTGGAGGGATCTGGAGGACAGGTCTGATGAGCCGCGGCCAAAGGAGCTGGGGTTGCTCCAATTACTGTGGTTCAGACGGCTTCTGAAGGGGGACAAAGACAAAGCCAAGTTCTAAGGTTATCAGGTCACACACTTCAATGAACTTTTGACCCAGAGCAATGAGATGTCTGGTTGTAGGGCATCGAAACCGAGATAGAATCTTATTGAGTTTTGATCCCCGGGCATGACATCGACCATCCCCACTTCCTTGGAACTGGGTGATTCACACTTTCACTTCTGTGCCAGTATAAATCCAGTCAGGTGAGATGCCTTTCCCAACCCGCAGCCCTGCACTGGAGGAATTGCCCTCAGCTCTCCCCAGCCCTGCAGCTGACAGCAAGGTAAGAGGCACCCTTTGCACAGGAGAGCTGGAAGGGTTTCTTGGGCAGCTGCTGTGAAATGCAGGGCAAGGGAAGGAGGCTTTAGTGTTGGGCTGAGAGCTGCAGCCCAGCCGTGAGGGTCTGCTGTGGGCATGTGCAGAGACTGAGCCCATCTCTCAGGGCATGAGGAGATGGCTGCTGCAGGAGAAACAAACCTCACCAAGGGACAGGGTGGAGGGGGCCAGTGGTACACAACTGTGAGAGGTGCATGGGGCAGTCTTTACAACTTAATCTTGGGTATGCAGCTGAACCAACACACACAACTAATTTGAAATGAGTAGTTGTGGGCACATGTCTTCTTTTATGTTTTCCCTCAAAACTGAAATTTCTATGTCATGCCCTCACTCCTTTCCAGCTGCTGCTATGTTTATATTCTGCTAAAAACATTCTACTTTTCCTTTTGTCCACCACACTTGCCCTGATTTTGTGTCTGCAGTATAAAGTCTTCTTACAAGCATTGCTTGGTTTTTGTCTTCCTTTTGTGCAGGCTGTCATCCAGCTCCTATAGGAAGAAATCTGCACTCCAGAAGTCCTACTGAGATGGGCAAAATCATCATTTACGAGCATGCCAACTTCCAGGGTTTGTCCAGAGAATTCACCACTAACATTTCCAATCTGAAAGATGTAGATTGGAATGATGTTGTCTCCTCAGTGAAAGTAATTGGCCAGCCTTGGGTGGCTTATGAGCATATAAATTACACAGGCCGATTTCTGGTATTTGAGGAGGGAGAACATAACTTTGTAGGCAAAGAGATGAATGACAAGATCAGCTCCCTGCAGCTGATCACTGAAAATCTGCACAATCCCCAGATCACTCTCTATGAACACATTAATTACCAAGGGAAGAGCAGAATAATAAAACAAGCAACCAACCTGGGTGCAGGACATGACAATGACATCATGTCTTCCCACAAAGTCCAGAGAGGTGCCTGGCTGCTGTGTGAGCACAGTGATGGAAGTGGAATTCAATACCTTGCTCGAGAGCACGAACACCTTCCAAATTACAAGGCAATCGATTTCAACGACAAGCTTTCCTTCCTGCGTCCCCTCCGCCCCGGCTGTGGCTGTTAGAATGCAAATCCTGCAGCGCTGAGGAAAGATGCAGCCCCGGCAAGAAATCTGAGACCTGATCTCTGCCTCCGCCTGTGCTGCCTTTTCCCCCAGTGTCACAGGACCACCGAATGGGAGCGCTCTCTGCTGTGCTGCACTGCAGATCTGTACTTCTCTCTCCTGCCTTGCACTCTTCTCCCACCCCACGAATGCAAGAATCATCACGCTTGATCGTACGAAAGAGTGTCCAAGCTAGAGGAGGCATGCCAGATGTGTGAAATCCGTACCCTCAGGTGGCATTCCGGAGTCCTGGGCGATGAATGTAGAAGCATTGCATGTTGCTTCTGTTGCTAAGTGAAGCAGAAAGTGTTAGTGCAGAACCTGCATCACTTCCTTTGTAATTTGCTTTGCAATGCCCTCGTGGTACTGTGGCCTCTGCCATTGTCTGTCATCTGTTTTGTGTTGGTGCCATTAAAGAATCTTTTGCAATCAGCAGTGGCTCTGTTTCGTGCATCTTTAGAATAGGTAAATATTGCTCTTTCATGCTGAGATGTCTCTGTGTACCCAGAGAATGGTCCATGCAGTCACTTGCAAACATTTTTCCTGGATGGCTGCTGGAGAAGTCAGTCTCCTTCCGGTTTAACTGGTGATTAACAGTGGGGTCAGGCTTGTCTCAAAATGTCTTGGAGAGCGTGTAGATCATTGCTGATCCTAGCCAAACACTCACCTCCAGATTGTACCTAGCTCTCACAGGCTTGGTTGGATCTCAAGGCAGTGATTGTAGCGATGATGCAGTCTTCTACTGCCCTTAATCACATAATAAACAGAGTGTTTTCACTAATTGGAATTCTTTCATCCTTACGGTAAAACCTGCCTTGTTTTTTCAAACTGTAATATCCTGATAAGGAAGGAGGCATGACAAGGTATATCAGGAACTGGTTAGTCATGTGCAAGTTCACCTGGATGAGCAGGGTCTCAGCCCTCCTCCACCCCTGCCTAATGCAGCTGCACGCCCTGAGCTGTGGACTGTGGCAGCTGTCCCATGGCAGCTCTGCACTGCAGTGTCCATCTCCTCTGTGCCGACCTGCTGTGTGCCCTGATTGCCTTGCCCTGGTCTCTGGGCATGGAAATTGGGGTCAGACAGGAGCTGCACTTGCCCTCTCTGAACCTCATGAGGTGCACATGGTGCCACAGTGCTGAAGCTGGCCAAGGTGCCTTTGGATGGTCCCTGAGGACTGTTCTGTCTGTCTGTCTGTGGCTGCCATGCCCAGCTGAAGCTGTGTTACCTGTGCTGAGACTCACTGCCCCTCTCAGCTCCCTGTGCCTTCCTGCAGCCTCTCTCCTCCTGTTCTCACCCAGCGACACAGCCGTGGCCACTTTCCCAACGCTTCCTGTTCCCTCAGCCCCCTGCAGGAAATATTCCACAGCTGCACAGGAACAAACCTTCCTGCCCCACACTGCTGTCTCTGCCCCGGCTTCATAACCAGCATGGGACAGCATCTTCCCATTCTCCATCCTGCCATGAGCAGCAGCTTGAAGTAGAAGGACTTGGAGGCTCCTTCCAGCCTAAATTCTTCTAGGAGTCCATACAGTCTGCTTGGAATGGCATAGGCACAGCTACCCCTGGCCCAGAGAGGAGTGCAATCCTACAGAACAGCCAAGGAATGCTTCAAGGATGGATATGGATGGGGTGGTTTCAGGAACTTTTACATTGGCTATTGCAAAGATTTATTTATTTTTTTTAATAGCAAAGGATTCTTGTAGGTTTTTCAGTAATCAGAAGATGAAGTAAAGATGGAGAAGGACTTTGAGCCTTCAGTGGAGGGGGTTATGTTTGACAACAGAGCCAAGTAAGAGCTGCTGCTGAATTGGCAGGGAAGTCTGACGTTGTGGAAATGGAATTTATAAATCTCCAACAAGTAATCTCCAAGTCATTGCACACATGGCTTGATGATGACACTTTTTCATTGAAATTGCACAATGGATGCAATTGGGCAGAAAGTGACAAAGGTTTTTAAATCTTCCTTAGAATTACTGACAGAAAGATTTATTCTGGAAGGGACTTCCCTAGTCCAAGACCTTTTTCACAGCAGAGATACTGCCAAAGGAAAACAGGTTACTCATGGCCATCCTCAAGGGATTTCTGAATAACCACACGGATGGAGATTCCCCAGGATCTCTGCCCTTATTAAGCAGCAGAATGGACCAGAAGGCATCCTAAGGTCACTTTCAACCTGAATAGTCTTGTTATCCCACAATCCTCCTGCCTTGCAGCATCACTCAAGCTCATGATTCATGGATCAGGACTGGCACATCCTAGTATTACCTGAGCTATATTGCTCCTGAGGAATCTTGCTCTAAAGGAAGGGTCTCAGCTGATTATCTCACATTACAGACATGCTTGCTCACAGTGAATTTACTGGCTAGTCTGTTCTGGAAATACCTGTCTCTCTCCCTCCCTCTGTCTTCACAGTTTCTCAGGAAAAACACACATGCACCTCCCTCCCACAAAACACTTACATCCTGCTCTCAATGTCTTCTGGATTTCTGACTCATTTAGAGTAAGAACCACATCTAGGACACATCACAGGTGCTATCCACAATTTCATTTCTGGCCCTCAGCTTCTTTCAGAATTCCTGAAAAATTGTCTGTCAGGGAAAGAAAATCTTTCTGGGAACGAAACTCAGAGTATTGTGAAAGGATCAGAGAAAAGAGTAACTGCAGCCTCTCACAACAAATTTCCCTGCTTTCCCCAAATAGAAAAGTTACCCTATTCCTCTGTGCATACAGCAGCTTTATTACTCATTTCACTGCATAGAATAATTCATTGTTTGAAGCACTTGAGATCCAAGAGGTCTGCCCCATTTCTTGATTTTCTTTGTCCTGTCTCATCAGTGATTGAACTTCTAAGCAAACTTTCACTGTAGGTTTGCCAGTTTGGAGAGCAGTTGGCGGCCAAGCCAAGAGCAGCACAAGAAGATTGCAAATTGATTCTTTCAGGAGGTGCATTTGCAGGAGGGATCCCGTGTTTCATTGATGTTATCTCACATGCTTCTGTCAACACTGAGGTTGCTTGGCCATTGTAGTTTTCCTAATGATTTCAGCCCACTGCCCCCTCACACTCACAGAGCTGGCTCACTTGACTCACACATCTAAACTCTTGGGAGCATGGTCAGAGGAAGGGAAAAGCATCCTGGTCACCTATCTCCAACTTTCATGTACTCTGTCAGCAAGGATTTTCCTGTTTTGTTCTTTTCAAGCCAACTAGCTCTTTTTTAAACTCATTTTGAGGAGGAGCTCTTCTAGTCAATACTTCTGTACAGGTGTTACCCTACCTCCGGCATGACAGTACTGAGTATATGCAACCACTGGGAAATTAATTGCAGTCCTGTCAGAATGGCTTCTCTCTCTCTCCTTTCTGTTGGTGGATAAGAAGTTGAAGGGCAGTTGCATCCTGCACAGCATGAGAATTGGAGGAGCAGGGTAAAGGAAGAGTTTATTCCCATTTCCTCTGAACAGAGGGCGCACCTGGAATACTGGATCTGTTCCAGATGCCCTGTTGAAAGGTCAATGTGAACAAAATGGTGGAGCCCCATGCAGTGCCTGGATGGCACAGGAGCATCCCATGAACCAGGAGAGTCTGAGGGGCCTGGTCCTGTCCAGCCTGGAGAAGACAAGGCTCACTGTTATCAGAGGGGCTCAGCAAAGGACATCTGGAGAGAGTCTTAGATGGCAACAGGGAAATTCAGACATAAAAGAAGGAATAAAAAACTCATGCCAAGGATTGTTCAGCGCTGGCAGAGAGGCCAGAGACCCTGGGGAATCTCCACCCCCTGAGTTGTTCTAAAATCTCCTGAAGACAGCCATGAGCAACCTGTTTGGTGGCCTTTGGTGGTGTCTCTGCTGTGAAAAAGGCCTTGGACTAGGGAAGTCCTTTCCAGGATAAATCTATCTTTCTGTCAGTAATGTTAAGGAAGATTTAAAAACCTTTGTCACTTTCTGCCCAATTGCATCCATTGTGCAATTTCAATGAAAAAGTGTCATCATCAAGCCATGTGTGCAATAACTTGGACATTACTTGTTGGAGATTTACAAATTCCATTTCCACAACGTCAGACTTCCCACCCAATTCAGCAGCAGCTCTTACCTGGCTCTGTTGTCAAACATAATCCCCTCCACTGAAGGCTCAAAGTCCTTCTCCATCTTTACTTCATCTTCTGATTACTGAAAAACCTACAAGAATCCTATCCTAGAATTTTGGACCTGACATTTCTGCATTTTTTTAGATTCTGTCTTTGATTTAAAAAAAAAACAAAACCAAAAGAAACCCATGCAATAGCCAATGCAGAGTTTCTGACACATTCCCATCCATATCCATCCTTGAAGCATTCCTTGGCTGTTCTGTAGGATTGCACTCCTCTCTGGGCCAGGGGTAGCTGTGCCTATGCCATTCCAAGCAGGCTGTATGGACTCCTAGAAGAATTTAGGCTGGAAGGAGCCTCCAAGTCCTTCTACTTCAAGCTGCTGCTCATGGCAGGATGGAGAATGGGAAGATGCTGTCCCATGCTGGTTATGAAGCCGGGGCAGAGACAGCAGTGTGGGGCAGGAAGGTTTGTTCCTGTGCAGCTGTGGAATATTTCCTGCAGGGGGCTGAGGGAACAGGAAGCGTTGGGGAAGTGGCCACGGCTGTGTTGGTGGGTGAGAACAGGAGGAGAGAGGCTGCAGGAAGGCACAGGGAGCTGAGAGGGGCAGTGAATCTCAGCACAGGTAACACAGCTTCAGCTGGGCATGGCAGCCACAGACAGACAGACGGACAGACAGACAGACAGCCCTGTCCTCAGCTGATGGGGTGTTAGTGCAACAGAGGAAGGACTCAGCAGGTGGCTGAGGAAATGCCTCTCCGGGAGAACGGACTGTTAGACAGTCACAGGTGTTTGGAATTAAGCTCTGGATGTTCCCTCCTTTGTCTTCCTTTCTGGAGTTCTCTTTTCTTCCTTTCATGAGAGTAGGGTTCCCTAAGCCATGTGTTTCATGCCTTCAGATGTGGGAAATGAGCTAGCTGGCTGCCCAAAAGCTTTCTTGACTTTTTCCAGGTTTCCAGGTAAATCTTCTGCTCATAGCAACTTCTTCAGGATTTCTCCAGGACCTTGCTCATCTTGACAGAGGAGTTATGTTTACAACTGCCACGGAAAGGAAACAAAACATAGAAGAAATAAGGCAGGGAAGAGGAGACAGCTGGAGCAATGCATAACAACCCAATCAAACGGGGAGTTGTAGGAGTTTTTTTTTTTAAATTGGAATGTAAGTGACTTGGTTTTCATCTGATAAGTAAAAAGACAAGGATTGATTATAGAGATTAAATGTAAGTGACAGAAATCTCCACGTCCCTCCCTCTCTTTGTCCCTCCTTCACTAAATGTTTTCTACACTTTCTTAGACAGTACAGCAGGAGTAGGTATAGTCTTTTATAAGTATAGGAAACATTTTTGAAGTCAAAGAAAGCCAGGCTCCAATAAGCCTAAAGAAAAATAAATCCCTTTACCTGGGTTTTGCCAGATTAACCACAACACACTTCTTTGGCCTTCTTTATCTTCAGCTTATGAGAAGGAGAAAGAAGCCCAAAGCACCAATTTCAGGGCAGTTTCTACTATCAAGAAAGGAAAAAATGATTAACTGGGTGCTTATATGTTAGGAGACATTGCAAGAATCTTCATGTCATAGTGTCAGAGACAAAAAAATAACATCAACAGAAATGTTCTTACATTTCCTTTTTTTTCATTGCATGAAAGCACTCCATAATCTTGAATTCTTTCATATATGTGTTGGTTTGACATTGTGCTTCACGACATTCAGGCATTATCCACTAGATGCCTGAGAAGCAGCTGGAAAGGCACTGTTCTTCTACCCTTTCATGCCACAGCCATAAACCATCCAGCCTTAGCTGTAAACATGCTAAAGCTTTAGCAGAGACTTCCGTCTACACAGCCCTACACAGTAGGACAGGGCAGATTTGCTCCTCAGCCAGCCTTGCAAAGCACAGGATTTTGCTGGGACTTGGAGCCAGATAGACTCATTGTGCTGATATTCAAAATGTGTGAGTGTTGCTGGAAAAAGAGGCACTGTCGATGTAAAAGGAGGAACATGAAACTGAGAGACTGGGACCTGAAACCACGGCAAGGTTGACTGTATTGCTGAATTTGCACATCCTAGAATCACAAAATGACAGAATGATTTTGGCTGAGAGGGGTCTTAAACACCATCTAGTTGCAACCTCCTGCCATGAGCAGGGAGATTTTCCACTAGAGCAGGTTGCTCAAAGCTGTGTCCAGCCTGGCCTTGAGCACTCTGAGGGATGGGTCAACCCCGGCTTCTCTGGCAACCTGCGCTAATAACTTATCACCCTCAACACAAAAAATTGCTGTCAAATGTACAATTGAAGTCTCCTCTCTGTAGGTTTGAAAGGCCCCAGTAAAAATCTGCAGAGCTGCCCGCAGTACTCCAGGTGGGATCTCGCCATAGTGGATACAGGGGAAGAAGCCCCTCCCTTGACCTGCTGAGCACAGCTTTGGCAGCCCAGGATAGGGTTGGCTTTCCAGGCTGCAAGCTCAAGGTGCTGGCTCATGTCCAGCTTTTCATCCAGCACTGTCCCCAGTTCCTTCTCTGCAGGGCTGCTCCCAGTGCACTCATCCCCAGACGGGTCTGATCCCGCAGATCTGGAGGTGAAGGCTTTACTGAAGCTGTGCTGGCTGTCTCCAATCACCCCCCTGGCCACCATGTGCCTGCAAATCCCAACACAGAAGTGGAAAATGCAGGGAGCAGTTAGGTCAATGGAATTGTTAGCCACACACACATGAAAGACCCTGTCAGGATCAATGGAAACCAGTAACAAATGGGGTCCCTCGAGGGTCCCTGCTGGCACCAGTAGTGCTCCGTGTCTTCATGTGTGGCACAGGCAGTGGGATGCAGTGCACCCTGGGCAGGTTTGCAGATGACTCCGAGCTGAGGGGGGCGTTTGATAAAGCTGAGGGAAGGGGCCATGCACAGGGACCTTGGCAAGCTTCAGCACTGCCCTAAAGTCATATCTTGTATGCCCAGTAAAAGGTGATGTTACACATTAACCAGTTCTGTGTTAATGATGCCTTTGTTTCCGTGTTTCAGGGCTCTGGTGCAGCTCCTTTGGGTCAGCTTTGTGAATGAGCCACTGTGACTCTTCACCTGCAGGGCAGCTCCATTGCCCAGGCAACCTTCCATCAGAGGAGTGGAGGGAAACCAGCAGAGATGTGCTGCTGCACATGCCTTAATCTATGTCTTTTTGGCTAGATGATATAACATGTACTTGGGGAAACTCAAGCTCTTTGCCAAGTACAGAAGTCTCAAACTCACTGTTTGCAAGCTAGCAAGTTTTTACTGTGCCTTTCTTCCCCACTCATTTCATCGGCTACTGGAATTCCCCACAGCATGAATTTACAGCATCTTTTAATGCATCCAACACTGAAAAGCCCTCTGAAATTGTGGGAAGCAGGGCTGAAGCCATTTATTTTCTTCCCCATATGCAGCTTCAAACACATCTTCCCTTTAACCCAACAACAGAGCTGCCCCACTTTCAATTCAGTTCCTGATGCTTCCTTTAATTTTTTCTTTCTTTCCTTGTCAGAGTATTCCTCCCCCTTATGCTGCTGAGTTTCCTTGGAAGTGCCTTATTGACTCTGTGTTAATCAGAGCAATACTATGGCAAAGCTTAAATGAGATTCTCCATCCCTGTAAATCAAATCTGCAAAATGCAAAGTGTGCTGCTGACAAAAGCAGTAATGAGAGACTTCCCTTCAGAGATCTGTAGAGGTCATCAGGAAAATAAATGTGACACAGTGAAATGTGTGCAGCTGGTTGTTCCTATAAGGAATTCCCTTCCCTGGAGCCAACTTGTTTTTGTCATTTACACGGTCCCAAAGCCCAGTCCACTGAACAGTCTCCCCATCAAATGCTTATGTTTCCAATTTAGAAAGAAGGAAGTTGTGGGGACCATGTCAGAGGCCACGCAGAAATCCAGGTAGATGACATCTGTGGCCCTTCCCTTTTCCACTGAAGTAGTCAGCCCATTGTATAAGGCCAGTAGGTTATTTGAACTGGACTTCCCTTTGCTGAAGCTGGGCTGGCTCTCTCAAATCACTTCCCTGACGTGCCTTTCTTTCATGTGCCCACAAACACAGAAAGAGATAAGCAGGAAGCAGTTGGAGTTCCTTAGCTGTTAACACACCTCCTTGCTGAATCACGCTAACTGAGCAAGTCAATGGTCAAGTGAAAAGGTGACTACTCTCATAAAAGAGAAGAAATCTTTCTAGATCTCTTCTCCCTTGAGGAAGTACCATCTCTTGGAGCAGAAGTGCTGTGCTGCTGGCACCTAAATGCCTGTGCTTGCATTCACACAGTGAGTACATGATAACCCTTATCATGTACTGGATCAATGGAAACCGTGAACAAATGGTGACCCCCAAGGGCCTGTTGTGCCACCAGTGCTATTAAATACCTTCCTTGATGTCACAGACATGGGGTCAGGTGCACCCTCAGCAAGTCTGCAGATGACACCAAGCTGAGAGGTGCTGTGTTGTGCTGGAAGGAAGGGACTGTTAAGAAGGGCCTAGAGAAGCTTGAGAAATGGCCCGATGTGAACCCCATAAATTTCAGCAAGGCTGAGTGCAAGACCCTGCAACTGGATGTCAGAGCAATTGCCAGGAGCAGCGCAGGCTGAGGAATGAATGGGCCGAGGGCAGCCCTGTAGAGAAGGAACTAAGAGCACTGGTGGATGAGAAACTGGACATGACCTGGCACTGGCCACCTAGAAAGCCAACTGTATCCTGGGCTGCATAAAGTGTAGTTTGCAGGATGAGGGAGATGATTCTTCCCTTCTAATCTGCTGTGGTGAGACTCTACCTGGCATACTGCAGGCAACCGTGGGGTTTCCTGAACAAGAGAGACACAGACCCGTTACAGCAGGCCTAGAGGTGGGCCATGAAAATGGGCAGATGGCTGGAGAACCTCCTACAAAGAACGGCAGAGATACTTGGAGTTGTTCAGCCTAGAGAAGACAAGGCTCCTGGGAGACCTTATTGCAGCATTTCAAAATGTAAAGAGGCTTATAAGAAAGGCAGAGAGAGAGACATTTTCCTATGGCCTTTCGAGCTGAAAGAGCGTAGGTTTAGGATAGACATTAGGAAGAAATGAGGGTGGTGAGGCACTGGAAGAGGTTCTCTAGAGAAGATGTGGGTGCCCCATGCTTGGATCTCCCCCCTTAGTCAGTCAGTCTGTAGGCAAGACCAGCTTGGGTGTGAGTGCTGTGTGCTGGAGGGTAAGGAGGCTCTGCCGAGGGATCAGTGGGCTGAGGCGGATGCTATGAAGTTCCACAAGGCCGAGGGCTGAGTCCTGCCCTGCGGTCACAAAAGCCCCACACGTGGTAGACAGCAGTTGAACATGAGCCAGCTGTGCCCAGGTGGCCAGGAAGGACAATGGCATCCTGGTCTGTAAGAGCAATGGTGTGGCCAGCAGGAGCAGGGCAGGGATTGTCCCCCTGCACTCAGCACTGGTGAGGCCACACCTCGAGGGCTGTGTCCAGTTCTGGGCCCCTCACTGCAGGAAAGATGTGGAGGGGCTGGAGTGAGTCCAGAGAAGGGAAATGAGCTGTGGAAGGATCTGGAGGACAGGTCTGATGAGCCGCGGCCAAAGGAGCTGGTGTTGCTCCAGTTACTGTGGTTCAGACGGCTTCTGAAGGGGGACAAACATGAAGCCGTGTTCTAAGGTTATCAGGTCACACTTCAATGAACTTTTGACCCAGAGCAATGAGATGTCTGGTTGTAGGGCATCGAAACCGAGATAGAATCTTATTGAGTTTTGATCCCCTGCCATGACATCGACCATCCCCACTTCCTTGGAATTGGGTGATTCACACTTTCACTTCTGTGGCAGTATAAATGCAGGCAGGTGAGATGCCCTTCCCAACCCGCAGCCCTGCACTGGAGGAATTGCCCTCATCTCTCTCCAGCCCTGCAGCTGACAGCAAGGTAAGAGGCACCCTTTGCACAGGAGAGCTGGAAGGGTTTCTTGGGCAGCTGCTGTGAAATGCAGGGCAAGGGAAGGAGGCTTTAGCGTTGGGCTGAGAGCTGCAGCCCAGCCGTGAGGGTCTGCTGTGGGCATGTGCAGAGACTGAGCCCATCTCTCAGGGCACCAGGAGATGGCTGCTGCAGGAGAAACAAACCTCACCAAGGGACAGGGTGGAGGGGGCCAGTGGTACACAACTGTGAGGGGTGCATGGGGCAGTCTTTACAACTTAATCTTGGGTATGCAGCTGAACCAACACACACAACTAATTTGAACTGAGTAGTTGTGGGCACATGTCTTGTTTTGTGTTTTCCCTCAAAACTGAAATTTCGATGTCATGCCCTCACTCCTTTCCAGCTGCTGCTATGTTTATATTCTGCTAAAAACATTCTACTTTTCCTTTTGTCCACCACACTTGCCCTGATTTTGTGTCTGCAGTATAAAGTCTTCTTACAAGCTCTGCTTGGTTTTTGTCTTCCTTTTGTGCAGGCTGTCATCCAGCTCCTATAGGCAGAAATCTGCACTCCAGAAGTCCTACTGAGATGGGCAAAATCATCATTTACGAGCATGCCAACTTCCAGGGTTTGTCCAGAGAATTCACCACTAACATTTCCAATCTGAAAGATGTAGATTGGAATGATGTTGTCTCCTCAGTGAAAGTAATTGGCCAGCCTTGGGTGGCTTATGAGCATATAAATTACACAGGCCGATTTCTGGTATTTGAGGAGGGAGAACATAACTTTGTTGGCAAAGAGATGAATGACAAGATCAGCTCTCTGCAGCTGATCACTGAAAATCTGCACAATCCCCAGATCACTCTCTATGAACACATTAATTATCAAGGGAAGAGCAGAATAATAAAACAAGCAACCAACCTGGGTGCAGGACACCACAATGACATCATGTCTTCCCACAAAGTCCAGAGAGGTGCCTGGCTGCTGTGTGAGCACAGTGATGGAAGTGGAATTCAATACCTTGCTCGAGAGCACGAACACCTTCCAAATTACAAGGCAATCGATTTCAACGACAAGCTTTCCTTCCTGCGTCCCCTCCGCCCCGGCTGTGGCTGTTAGAATGCAAATCCTGCAGCGCTGAGGAAAGATGCAGCCCCGGCATGAAATCTGAGACCTGATCTCTGCCTCCGCCTGTGCTGCCTTTTCCCCCAGTGTCACAGGACCACCGAATGGGAGCGCTCTCTGCTGTGCTGCACTGCAGATCTGTACTTCTCTCTCCTGCCTTGCACTCTTCTCCCACCCCACGAATGCAAGAATCATCACGCTTGATCGTACGAAAGAGTGTCCAAGCTAGAGGAGGCATGCCAGATGTGTGAAATCCGTACCCTCAGGTGGCATTCCGGAGTCCTGGGCTATGAATGTAGAAGCATTGCATGTTGCTTCTGTTGCTAAGTGAAGCAGAAAGTGTTAGTGCAGAACCTGCATCACTTCCTTTGTAATTTGCTTTGCAATGCCCTCGTGGTACTGTGGCCTCTGCCATTGTCTGTCATCCGTTTTGTGTTGGTGCCATTAAAGAATCTTTTGCAATCAGCAGTGGCTCTGTTTCGTGCATCTTTAGAATAGATAAATATTGCTCTTTCATGCTGAGATGTCTCTGCGTACCCAGAGAATGGTCCATGCAGTCACTTGCAAACATTTTTCCTGGATGGCTGCTGGAGAAGTCAGTCTCCTTCCGGTTTAACTGGTCATTAACAGTGGGGTCAGGCTTGTCTCAAAATGTCTTGGAGAGCATGTAGATCATTGCTGATCCTAGCCAAACACTCACCTCCAGATTGTACCTAGCTCTCACAGGCTTGGTTGGATCTCAAGGCAGTGATTGTAGCGATGATGCAGTCTTCTACTGCCCTTAATCACATAATAAACAGAGTGTTTTCACTAATTGGAATTCTTTCATCCTAACGGTAAAACCTGCCTTGTTTTTTCAACCTGTAATATCCTGATAAGGAAGGAGGCATGACAAGGTATATCAGGAACTGGTTAGTCATGTGCAAGTTCACCTGGATGAGCAGGGTCTCAGCCCTCCTCCACCCCTGCCTAATGCAGCTGCACGCCCCGAGCTGTGGACTGTGGCAGCTGTCTCATGGCAGCTCTGCACTGCAGTGTCCATCTCCTCTGTGCCGACCTGCTGTGTGCCCTGATTGCCTTGCCCTGGTCTCTGGGCATGGAAATTGGGGTCAGAAAGGAGCTGCACTTGCTCTCTCTGAACCTCATGAGGTGCACATGGTGCCACAGGGCTGAAGCTGGCCAAGGTCCCTTTGGATGGTCCCTGAGGACTGGGCTGTCTGTCTGTCTGTGGCTGCCATGCCCAGCTGAAGCTGTGTTACCTGTGCCGAGACTCACTGCCCCTCTCAGCTCCCTGTGCCTTCCTGCAACCTCTCTCCTCCTGTTCTCACCCACCAACACAGCCGTGGCCACTTCCCCAACGCTTCCTGTTCCCTCAGCCCCCTGCAGGAAATATTCCACAGCTGCACAGGAACAAACCTTCCTGCCCCACACTGCTGTCTCTGCCCCGGCTTCATAACCAGCAAGGGACAGCATCTTCCCATTCTCCATCCTGCCATGAGCAGCAGCTTGAAGTAGAAGGACTTGGAGGCTCCTTCCAGCCTAAATTCTTCTAGGAGTCCATACAGTCTGCTTGGAATGGCATAGGCACAGCTACCCCTGTCCCAGAGAGGAGTGCAATCCTACAGAACAGCCAAGGAATGCTTCGAGGATGGATATGGATGGGGTGGTGTCAGGAACTTTTACATTGGCTATTGCAAAGATTTATTTATTTTTTTTTAATAGCAAAGGATTCTTGTAGGTTTTTCAGTAATCAGAAGATGAAGTAAAGGTGGAGAAGGACTTTGAGCCTTCAGTGGAGGGGGTTATGTTTGACAACAGAGCCAAGTAAGAGCTGCTGCTGAATTGGCAGGGAAGTCTGACGTTGTGGAAATGGAATTTATAAATCTCCAACAAGTAATCTCCAAGTCATTGCACACATGGCTTGATGATGACACTTTTTCATTGAAATTGCACAATGGATGCAATTGGGCAGAAAGTGACAAAGGTTTTTAAATCTTCCTTAGAATTACTGACAGAAAGATTTATTCTGGAAGGGACTTCCCTAGTCCAAGACCTTTTTCACAGCAGAGATACTGCCAAAGGAAAACAGGTTACTCATGGCCATCCTCAAGGGATTTCTGAATAACCACACGGATGGAGATTCCCCAGGGTCTCTGCCCTTATTAAGTAGCAGAATGGACCAGAAGGCATCCTAAGGTCACTTTCAACCTGAATAGGCTTGTGATCCCACAATCCTCCTGCCTTGCAGCATCACTCAAGCTCATGATTCATGGATCAGGACTGGCAAATCCTAGTATTACCTGAGCTATATTGCTCCTGAGGAATCTTGCTCTAAAGGAAGGGTCTCAGCTGATTATCTCACATTACAGACATGCTTGCTCACAGTGAATTTACTGGCTAGTCTGTTCTGGAAATACCTGTCTCTCTCCCTCCCTCTGTCTTCACAGTTTCTCAGGAAAAACACACATGCACCTCCCTCCCACAAAACACTTACATCCTGCTCTCAATGTCTTCTGGATTTCTGACTCATTTAGAGTAAGAACCACATCTAGGACACATCACAGGTGCTATCCACAATTTCATTTCTGGTCCACAGCTTCTTTCAGAATTCCTGAAAAATTGTCTGTCAGGGAAAGAAAATCTTTCTGGGAACGAAACTCAGAGTATTGTGAAAGGATCAGAGAAAAGAGTAACTGCAGCCTCTCACAACAAATTTCCCTGCTTTACCCAAATAGAAAAGTTACCCTATTCCTCTGTGCATACAGCAGCTTTATTACTCATTTCACTGCATAGAATAATTCATTGTTTGAAGCACTTGAGATGCAAGAGGTCTGCCCCATTTCTTGATTTTCTTTGTCCTGTCTCATCAGTGATTGAACTTCTAAGCAAACTTTCACTGTAGGTTTGCCAGTTCGGAGAGCAGTTGGCCACCAAGCCAAGAGCAGCACAAGAAGATTGCAAATTGATTCTTTCAGGAGGTGCATTTGCAGGAGGGATCCCGTGTTTCATTGATGTTATCTCACATGCTTCTGTCAGCACTGAGGTTGCTTGGCCATTGTAGTTTTCCTAATGATTTCAGCCCACTGCCCCCTCCCACTCACAGAGCTGGCTCACTTGACTCACACATCTAAACTCTTGGGAGCATGGTCAGAGGAAGGGAAAAGCATCCTGGTCACCTATCTCCAACTTTCATGTACTCTGTCAGCAAAGGATTTTCCTGTTTTGTTCTTTTCAAGCCAACTAGCTCTTTTTTAAACTCATTCTGAGGAGGAGCTCTTCTAGTCAATATTTCTGTACAGGTGTTACCCTACCTCAGGCATGACAGTACTGAGTATATGCAACCACTGGGAAATTAATTGCAGTCCTGTCAGAATGGCTTCTCTCTCTCTCCTTTCTGTTGGTGGATAAGAAGTTGAAGGGCAGTTGCATCCTGCACAGCATGAGAATTGGAGGAGCAGGGTAAAGGAAGAGTTTATTCCCCTTTCCTCTATACAGAGGGCGCACCTGGAATACTGGATCTGTTCCAGATGCCCTGTTGAAAGGTCAATGTGAACAAAATGGTGGAGCCCCATACAGTGCCTGGATGGCACAGGAGCATCCCATGAACCAGGAGAGTCTGAGGGGCCTGGTCCTGTCCAGCCTGGAGAAGACAAGGCTCACTGTTATCAGAGGGGCTCAGCAAAGGACATCTGGAGAGAGTCTTAGATGGCAACAGGGAAATTCAGACATAAAATAAGGAATAAAAAACTCATGCCAAGGATTGTTCAGCACTGGCAGAGAGGCCAGAGACCCTGGGGAATCTCCACCCCCTGAGTTGTTCTAAAATCTCCTGAAGACAGCCATGAGCAACCTGTTTGGTGGCCTTTGGTGGTGTCTCTGCTGTGAAAAAGGCCTTGGACTAGGGAAGTCCCTTCCAGGATAAATCTATCTTTCTGTCAGTAATTCTAAGGAAGATTTAAAAACCTTTGTCACTTTCTGCCCAATTGCATCCATTGTGCAATTTCAATGAAAAAGTGTCATCATCAAGTCATGTGTGCAATGACTTGGAGATTACTTGTTGGAGATTTATAAATTCCATTTCCACAACGTCAGACTTCCCTCCCAATTCAGCAGCAGCTCTTACCTGGCTCTGTTGTCAAACGTAATCCCCTCCACTGAAGGCTCAAAGTCCTTCTCCACCTTTACTTCATCTTCTGATTACTGAAAAACCTACAAGAATTCTTTCCTAGAATTTTGGACCTGACATTTCTGCATTTTTTTAGATTCTGTCTTTGATTTAAAAATAACAAAACCAAAAGAAACCCATGCAATAGCCAATGCAGAGTTTCTGACACATTCCCATCCATATCTCTCCTCAAACCATTCCTTGGCTTTTCTGTAGGGTTGCACTCCTCTCTGGGCCAGGGGTAGCTGTGCCTATGCCATTCCAAGCAGACTGTATGGACTCCTAGAAGAATTTAGGCTGGAAGGAGCCTCCAAGTCCTTCTACTTCAAGCTGCTGCTCATGGCAGGATGGAGAATGGGAAGATGCTGTCCCATGCTGGTTATGAAGCCGGGGCAGAGACAGCAGTGTGGGGCAGGAAGGTTTGTTCCTGTGCAGCTGTGGAATATTTCCTGCAGGGGGCTGAGGGAACAGGAAGCATTGGGAAAGTGGCCACGGCTGTGTTGGTGGGTGAGAACAGGAGGAGAGAGGCTGCAGGAAGGCACAGGGAGCTGAGAGGGGCAGTGAGTCTCGGCACAGGTAACACAGCTTCAGCTGGGCATGGCAGCCACAGACAGACAGACGGACAGACAGACAGACAGCCCTGTCCTCAGCTGATGGGGTGTTAGTGCAACAGAGGAAGGACACAGCAGGTGGCTGAGGAAATGCCTCTCCGGGAGAACGGACTGTTAGACAGTCACAGGTGTTTGGAATTAAGCACTGGATGTTCCCTCCTTTGTCTTCCTTTCTGGAGTTCTCTTTTCTTCCTTTCATGAGAGTAGGGTTCCCTAAGCCATGTGTTTCATGCCTTCAGATATGGGAAATGAGCTAGCTGGCTGCCCAAAAGCTTTCTTGACTTTTCCCAGGTTTCCAGGTAAATCTTCTGCTCATAGCAACTCCTTCAGGATTTCTCCAGGACCTTGCTCATCTTGACAGAGGAGTTATGTTTACAACTGCCACGGAAAGGAAACAAAACATAAAAGAAATAAGGCAGGGAACAGGAGACAGCTGGAGCAATGCATAACAACCCAATCAAATGGGGAGCTGTAGGAGTTTTTTTTTAAATTGGACTGTAAGTGACTTTGTTTTCATCTGATAAGTAAAAAGACAAGGAATGATTATAGAGATTAAATGTAAGTGACAGAAATCTCCACGTCCCTCCCTCTCTTTGTCCCTCCTTCACTAAATGTTTTCTACACTTTCTTAGACAGTACAGCAGGAGTAGGTATAGTCTTTTATAAGTATAGGAAACATTTTTGAAGTCAAAGATAGGCAGGCTCCAATATGCCTAAAGAAAAATAAATCCCTTTACCTGGGTTTTGCCAGATTAACCACAACACACTTCTTTGGCCTTCTTTATCTTCTGCTTCTGAGAAGGAGAAAGAAGCCCAAAGCACCAATTTCAGGGCAGTTTCTACTATCAAGAAAGGAAAAAAAAGATTAACTGGGTGCTTATATGTTAGGAGACATTGCAAGAATCTTCATGTCACAGTGTCAGAGACAAAAAAATAATATCAACAGAAATGTTCTTACATTTCCTTTTTTTTCATTGCATGAAAGCACTCCATAATCTTGAATTCTTTCATATATGTGTTGGTTTGACATTGTGCTTCACAACATTCAGGCATTACCCACTAGATGCCTGAGAAGCAGCTGGAAAGGCACTGTTCTTCTACCCTTTGATGCCACAGCCATAAACCATCCAGCCTTAGCTGTAAACATGCTAAAGCTTTAGCAGAGACTTCTGCCTACACAGCCCTACACAGTAGGACAGGGCAGATTTGCTTTTTAGCCAGCCTTGCAAAGCACGGGATTTTGCTGGGACTTGGAGCCAGATAGACTCATTGTGCTGATATTCAAAATGTGTAAGTGTTGCTGGAAAAAGAGGCACTGTCGATGTAAAAGGAGGAACATGAAACTGAGAGACTGGGACCTGAAACCACGGCAAGGTTGACTGTATTGCTGAATTTGCACATCCTAGAATCACAAAAAGACAGAATTATTTTGTCTGGGAGGGGTCTTAAACACAATCTAGTTGCAACCTCCTGCCATGAGCAGGGAGATTTTCCACTAGACCAGGTTGCTCAAAGCTGTGTCCAGCCTGGGCCTGAGCACTCTGAGGGATGGGTCAACCCCGGCTTCTCTGGGCAACCTGTGCTAATGACTCATCACCCTCATCACAAAAAATTGCTGTCAAATGTACAATTGAAATCTCCTCTCTCTAGGTTTGAAAGGCCCCAGTAAAAATCTGCAGAGCTGCCCGCAGTACTCCAGGTGGGACCTCGCCATAGTGGATACAGGGGAAGAAGCCCCTCCCTTGACCTGCTGAGCACACCTTTGGCAGCCCAGGATACGGTTGGCTTTCCAGGCTGCAAGCTCAAGGTGCTGGCTCATGTCCAGCTTTTCATCCAGCACTGTCCCCAGCTCCTTCTCAGCAGGGCTGCTCCCAGTGCACTCATCCCCAGACGCGTCTGATCCTGCAGATCAGGAGGTGAAGGCTTTGCTAAAGTTGTGCTGGCTGTCTCCAATCACCCCCCTGGCCTCCATGTGCCTGCAAATCCCAACACAGAAGTGGAAAATGCAGGGAGCAGGTTTGTCAGTGGAATTGTTAGCCACACACACATGTGTGTCCCTGCTGGCACCAGTAGTGCTCCGTGTCTTCATGTGTGGCACAGGCAGTGGGATGCAGTGCACCCTGGGCAGGTTTGCAGATGACTCCGAGCTGAGGGGGGCGTTTGATAAAGCTGAGGGAAGGGGCCATGCACAGGGACCTTGGCAAGCTTCAGCACTGCCTTAAAGTCATGTCTTGTGTGCCCAGTAAAAGGTGATGTTACACATTAACCACTTCTGTGTTAATGATGCCTTTGTTTCCGTGTTTCAGGGCTCTGGTGCAGCTCCTTTGGGTCAGCTTTGTGAATGAGCCACTGTGACTCTTCACCTGCAGGGCAGCTCCATTGCCCAGGCAACCTTCCATCAGAGGAGTGGAGGGAAACCAGCAGACAGGATGTGCTGCTGCACATGCCTTAATCTATGTCTTTTTGGCTAGATGATTTAACATGCACTTGGGGAAACTCAAGCTCTTTGCCAAGTACAGAAGTCTCAAACTCACTGTTTGCAAGCTAGCAAGTTTTTACTGTGCCTTTCTTCCCCACTCATTTCATCGGCTACTGGAATTCCCACAGCATGAATTTACAGCATCTTTTAATGTATCCAACACTGAAAAGCCCTCTGAAATTGTGGGAAGCAGGGCTGAAGCCATTTATTTTCTTCCCCATATGCAGCTTCAACCACATCTTCCCTTTAACCCAACAACAGAGCTGCCCCACTTTCAATTCAGTTCCTGATGCTTCCTTTAATTTTTTCTTTCTTTCCTTGTCAGAGTATTCCTCCCCCTTACGCTGCCGTGTCTCCTTGGCAGTGCCTTATTGACTCTGTGTTAATCAGAGCAATACTATGGCAAAGCTTAAATGAGATTCTCCATCCCTGTAAATCAAATCTCCAAAATGCAAAGTGTGCTGCTGACAGAAGCAGTAATGACAGACTTCCCTTCAGAGATCTGTAGAGGTCATCAGGAAAATAAATGTGACACAGTGAAATGTGTGCAGTTGGTTGTTCCTATAAGGAATTCCCATCCCTAGAGCCAACTTGTTTTTATCATTTACACGGTCCCAAAGCCCAGTCCACTGAACAGTCTCCCCATCAAATCCTTATGTTTCCAATTTAGAAAGAAGGAAGTTGTGGGGACCATGTCAAAGGCCATGCAGTAATCCAGGTAGATGACATCTGTGGCCCTTCCCTTTTCCACTGAAGTAGTCAGCCCATTGTATAAGGCCAGTAGGTTATTTGAACTGGACTTCCCTTTGCTGAAGCTGGGCTGGCTCTCTCAAATCACTTCCCTGACGTGCCTTTCTTTCATGTGCCCACAAACACAGACAGAGATAAGCAGGAAGCAGTTGGAGTTCCTTAGCTGTTAACACACCTCCTTGCTGAATCACCCTAACTGGTTAAGTGAAAAGGGGTCTACTCTCATAAAAGAGAAAAATCTTTCTAGATCTCTTCTCCCTTGAGGAAGTACCATCTCTTGGAGCAGAAGTGCTGTGCTGCTGGCACCTAAATGCCTGTGCTGGCATTCACACAGTGAGTACATGATAACCCTTATCATGTACTGGATCAAAGGAAACCGTGAACAAATGGTGACCCCCAAGGGCCGGTTGTGCCACCAGTGCTATTAAATACCTTCCTTGATGTCACAGACATGGGGTCAGGTGCACCCTCAGCAAGTCTGCAGATGACACCAAGCTGAGAGGTGCTGTGTTGTGCTGGAAGGAAGGGACTGTTAAGAAGGGCCTAGAGAAGCTTGAGAAATGGCCCGATGTGAACCCCATAAATTTCAGCAAGGCTGAGTGCAAGACCCTGCAACTGGATGTCAGAGCAATCGCCAGGAGCAGCGCAGGCTGAGGAATGAATGGGCTGAGGGCAGCCCTGTAGAGAAGGAACTGAGAGCACTGGTGGATGAGAAACTGGACATGACCTGGCACTGGCCACCTAGAAAGCCAACTGTATCCTGGTCTGCATAAAGTGTAGTTTGCAGGATGAGGGAGATGATTCTTCCCTTCTAATCTGCTGTGGTGAGACTCTACCTGGCATACTGCAGGCAACCGTGGGGTTTCCTGAACAAGAGAGACACAGACCCTTTACAGCAGGCCTAGAGGTGGGCCATGAAAATGGGCAGATGGCTGGAGAACCTCCTACAAAGAAAGGCTATCCAAAGACACTTGGAGTTGTTCAGCCTAGAGAAGACAAGGCTCCTGGGAGACCTTATTGCAGCATTTCAAAATGTAAAGAGGCTTATAAGAAAGGCAGAGAGAGAGACATTTTCCTATGGTCTTTCAAGCTGAAAGAGCGTAGGTTCAGGCTAGACATTAGGAAGAAATGAGGGTGGTGAGGCACTGGAAGAGGTTCTCTAGAGAAGACGTGGGTGCCCCATCCTTGGATCTCCCCGCTTAGTCAGTCAGTCTGTAGGCAAGACCAGCTTGGGTGTGAGTGCTGTGTGCTGGAGGGTAAGGAGGCTCTGCCGAGGGATCAGTGGGCTGAGGCCGATGCTATGAAGTTCCACAAGGCCGAGGGCTGAGTCCTGCCCTGCGGTCACAAAAGCCCCTCACGTGGTAGACAGCAGTTGAACATGAGCCAGCTGTGCCCAGGTGGCCAGGAAGGACAATGGCATCCTGGTCTGTAAGAGCAATGGTGTGGCCAGCAGGAGCAGGGCAGGGATTGTCCCCCTGCACTCAGCACTGGTGAGGCCACACCTCGAGGGCTGTGTCCAGTTCTGGGCCCCTCACTGCAGGAAAGATGTGGAGGGGCTGGAGTGAGTCCAGAGAAGGGAAATGAGCTGTGGAGGGATCTGGAGGACAGGTCTGATGAGCCGCAGCCAAAGGAGCTGGGGTTGCTCCAGTTACTGTGGTTCAGATGGCTTCTGAAGGGGGACAAACATGAAGCCGTGTTCTAAGGTTATCAGGTCACACACTTCAATGAACTTTTGACCCAGAGCAATGAGATGTCTGGTTGTAGGGCATCGAAACCGAGATAGAATCTTATTGAGTTTTGATCCCCTGCCATGACATCGACCATCCCCACTTCCTTGGAATTAGGTGATTCACACTTTCACTTCTGAGCCAGTATAAATGCAGGCAGGTGAGATGCCTTTCCCAACCCGCAGCCCTGCACTGGAGGAATTGCCCTCAGCTCTCTCCAGCCCTGCAGTTGACAGCAAGGTAAGAGGCACCCTTTGCACAGGAGAGCTGGAAGGGTTTCTTGGGCAGCTGCTGTGAAATGCAGGGCAAGGGAAGGAGGCTTTAGTGTTGGGCTGAGAGCTGCAGCCCAGCCGTGAGGGTCTGCTGTGGGCATGGGCAGAGACTGAGCCCATCTCTCAGGGCACCAGGAGATGGCTGCTGCAGGAGAAACAAACCTCACCAAGGGACAGGGTGGAGGGGGCCAGTGGTACACAACTGTGAGGGGTGCATGGGGCAGTCTTTACAACTTAATCTTGGGTATGCAGCTGAACCAACACACACAACTAATTTGAACTGAGTAGTTGTGGGCACATGTCTTGTTTTGTGTTTTCCCTCAAAACTGAAATTTCTATGTCATGCCCTCACTCCTTTCCAGCTGCTGCTATGTTTATATTCTGCTAAAAACATTCTACTTTTCCTTTTGTCCACCACACTTGCCCTGATTTTGTGTCTGCAGTATAAAGTCTTCTTACAAGCATTGCTTGGTTTTTGTCTTCCTTTTGTGCAGGCTGTCATCCAGCTCCTATAGGAAGAAATCTGCACTCCAGAAGTCCTACTGAGATGGGCAAAATCATCATTTATGAGCATGCCAACTTCCAGGGTTTGTCCAGAGAATTCACCACTAACATTTCCAATCTGAAAGATGTAGATTGGAATGATGTTGTCTCCTCAGTGAAAGTAATTGGCCAGCCTTGGGTGGCTTATGAGCATATAAATTACACAGGCCGATTTCTGGTATTTGAGGAGGGAGAACATAACTTTGTTGGCAAAGAGATGAATGACAAGATCAGCTCTCTGCAGCTGATCACTGAAAATCTGCACAATCCCCAGATCACTCTCTATGAACACATTAATTATCAAGGGAAGAGCAGAATAATAAAACAAGCAACCAACCTGGGTGCAGGACACCACAATGACATCATGTCTTCTCACAAAGTCCAGAGAGGTGCCTGGCTGCTGTGTGAGCACAGTGATGGAAGTGGAATTCAATACCTTGCTCGAGAGCACGAACACCTTCCAAATTACAAGGCAATCGATTTCAACGACAAGCTTTCCTTCCTGCGTCCCCTCCGCCCTGGCTGTGGCTGTTAGAATGCAAATCCTGCAGCGCTGAGGAAAGATGCAGCCCCGGCAAGAAATCTGAGACCTGATCTCTGCCTCCGCCTGTGCTGCCTTTTCCCCCAGTGTCACAGGACCACCGAATGGGAGCGCTCTCTGCTGTGCTGCACTGCAGATCTGTACTTCTCTCTCCTGCCTTGCACTCTTCTCCCACCCCACGAATGCAAGAATCATCACGCTTGATCGTACGAAAGAGTGTCCAAGCTAGAGGAGGCATGCCAGATGTGTGAAATCCGTACCCTCAGGTGGCATTCCGGAGTCCTGGGCTATGAATGTAGAAGCATTGCATGTTGCTTCTGTTGCTAAGTGAAGCAGAAAGTGTTAGTGCAGAACCTGCATCACTTCCTTTGTAATTTGCTTTGCAATGCCCTCGTGGTACTGTGGCCTCTGCCATTGTCTGTCATCCGTTTTGTGTTGGTGTCATTAAAGAATCTTTTGCAATCAGCAGTGGCTCTGTTTCGTGCATCTTTAGAATAGATAAATATTGCTCTTTCATGCTGAGATGTCTCTGTGTACCCAGAGAATGGTCCATGCAGTCACTTGCAAACATTTTTCCTGGATGGCTGCTGGAGAAGTCAGTCTCCTTCCGGTTTAACTGGTCATTAACAGTGGGGTCAGGCTTGTCTCAAAATGTCTTGGAGAGCGTGTAGATCATTGCTGATCCTAGCCAAACACTCACCTCCAGATTGTACCTAGCTCTCACAGGCTTGGTTGGATCTCAAGGCAGTGATTGTAGCGATGATGCAGTCTTCTACTGCCCTTAATCACATAATAAACAGAGTGTTTTCACTAATTGGAATTCTTTCATCCTAACGGTAAAACCTGCCTTGTTTTTTCAACCTGTAATATCCTGATAAGGAAGGAGGAATGACAAGGTATATCAGGAACTGGTTAGTCATGTGCAAGTTCACCTGGATGAGCAGGGTCTCAGCCCTCCTCCACCCCTGCCTAATGCAGCTGCACGCCCTGAGCTGTGGACTGTGGCAGCTGTCCCATGGCAGCTCTGCACTGCAGTGTCCATCTCCTCTGTGCCGACCTGCTGTGTGCCCTGATTGCCTTGCCCTGGTCTCTGGGCATGGAAAATGGGGTCAGACAGGAGCTGCACTTGCCCTCTCTGAACCTCATGAGGTGCACATGGTGCCACAGTGCTGAAGCTGGCCAAGGTGCCTTTGGATGGTCCCTGAGGACTGTTCTGTCTGTCTGTCTGTGGCTGCCATGCCCAGCTGAAGCTGTGTTACCTGTGCTGAGACTCACTGCCCCTCTCAGCTCCCTGTGCCTTCCTGCAGCCTCTCTCCTCCTGTTCTCACCCACCAACACAGCCGTGGCCACTTCCCCAACGCTTCCTGTTCCCTCAGCCCCCTGCAGGAAATATTCCACAGCTGCACAGGAACAAACCTTCCTGCCCCACACTGCTGTCTCTGCCCCGGCTTCATAACCAGCATGGGACAGCATCTTCCCATTCTCCATCCTGCCATGAGCAGCAGCTTGAAGTAGAAGGACTTGGAGGCTCCTTCCAGCCTAAATTCTTCTAGGAGTCCATACAGTCTGCTTGGAATGGCATAGGCACAGCTACCCCTGGCCCAGAGAGGAGTGCAACCCTACAGAACTGCCAAGGAATGGTTCAAGGATGGATATGGATGGGAATGTGTCAGAAACTTTACATTTGCTATTGCACAGTTTTTTTCTTCCTAATCAAAGACAGATCAAAAAAACTGTCAAAATGTCGGGTCCAAAAATTCAGCAAGGGATTCTTGAAATTTTTTTAGTAATCAGAAGATGAAGTAAAGGTGGAGAAGGACATTGAGCCTTCAGTGGAGGGGATTACATTTGACAACAGAGCCAGGTAAGAGCTGCTGTTGAATTGGGAGAGAAGTGGGACGTTGCGGAAACCGAAGTTATAGATCTCCAACAAGTAATCTCCAAGTCATTGCACACATGGCTTGATGATGACACTTTTTCATTGAAATTGCAGAATGGATGCATTTGGGCAGAAAGTGACAAAAGTTTTTAAATCTTCCTTAGAATTACTGACAGAAAGATTTATTCTGGAAGGGATTTCCTTAGACCAAGGCCTTTTTCACAGCAGAGATACCGCCAAAAAAAAAGAGGTCTGGACTGGTTTGAACTGGTCTGGACTGGTCTGGACTGAATGGTTAAATGTTACACCCCAAGAGACATTGCAAGAATCTTCTGGTCACAGTGTCAGAAACAAGGAAAATCATCAGCAATGATGTTCTTGCATACTTATTTTTTTCCGTTGCATGAATCCGCTCCAGAATCTCGAGCTCCTTCCACATGTTTGGTGTTCTTTCACTGTCCTTCACGACATTCAGGAGTTACCCACTACATGCCTGAGAAGCAGCTGGAAAGGCACTGTTCTTCTACCCTTTCATGCCACAGCCATAAACCATCCAGCCTTAGCTATAAACATGCTAAACGTTTAGCAGAGACTTCTGTCTACACCGCCCTACACAGTAGGACAGGGCAGATTTGCTCCTCAGCCAGCCTTGAAAAGCACAGGATTTTGCTGGGACTTGGAGCCAGATAGACTCATTGTGCTGATATTCAAAATGTGTGAGTGTTGCTGGAAAAAGAGGCACTGTAGATGTAAAAGGAGGAACATGAAACTGAGAGACTGGGACCTGAAACCACGGCAAGGTTGACTGTATTGCTGAATTTGCACATCCTGGAATCACAAAATGACAGAATGATTTTGGCTGGGAGAGGTCTTAAACACAATCTAGTTGCAACCTCCTGCCATGAGCAGGGAGATTTTCCACTAGACCAGGTTGCTCAAAGCTGTGTCCAGCCTGGGCCTGAGCACTCTGAGGGATGGGTCAACCCCGGCTTCTCTGGGCAACCTGTGCTAATGACTCATCACCCTCATCACAAAGAATTGCTGTCAAATGTACAATTGAAATCTCCTCTTTCTAGGTTTGAAAGGCCCCAGTAAAAATCTGCAGAGCTGCCCGCAGTACTCCAGGTGGGACCTCGCCATAGTGGATACAGGGGAAGAAGCCCCTCCCTTAACCTGCCGAGCACACCTTTGGCAGCCCAGGATACGGTTGGCATTCCAGCCTGCAAGCTCAAGGTGCTGGCTTATGTCCAGCTTTTCATCCAGCACTGTCCCCAGTTCCTTCTCAGCAGGGCTGCTCCCTGTGCACTCATCCCCAGACGGGTCTGATCCCGCAGATCAGGAGGTGAAGGCTTTGCTGAAGCTGTGCTGGCTGTCTCCAATCACCCCCCTGGCCTCCATGTGCCTGCAAATCCCAACACAGAAGTGGAAAATGCCGGAAGCAGTTTGAGCTATGAAATTGTTGGCCCTGTCAGGGTCAATGGAAACCAGCAACAAATGGGGTCCCTCGAGGGTCCCTGCTGGCACCAGTAGTGCTCCGTGTCTTCATGCGTGGCACAGGCAGTGGGATGCAGTGCACCCTGGGCAGGTTTGCAGATGACTCCGAGCTGAGGGGGGCGTTTGATAAAGCTGAGGGAAGGGGCCATGCACGGGGACCTTGGCAAGCTTCAGCACTGGCACCATGTGCACCCCATGGGGTTCAAAGAGGCCAAGGGCAGCTCCTGTCTGAGCAGCCCAGTGAGCAGGGCAAGGCAATCAGGGCACACAGCTCAGCACTGACAAGATGGACACGGCAGTGCAGAGCTGCCATGGGACAGCTGCCACAGTCCACAGCTCAGGGCGTGCTGCTGCATTAGGCAGGGGTGGAGGAGGGCTGAGACTCTGCTCATCCAGGTGAACGTGCACATGGCAAAACAGATCATGGAATACCTTGTCATTCCTCCTCCTTTTTCAAGGTAGTACAGGTTTAAAAACACAAGACAGTTGTTTCCGCAGGGAGCAACCAATCTGTCAGTTCAAAGTTAGGAAAACGTACTGTTTGATTATGTGATTTGGGCAGTGGCGCATCGTATCACCAGCATGATCCGTGGCTATGATTGATTGTATAAGGTACAATCAAACACCTGATATTTTTGAAAAGTCTGCATGGCAGAGTCACGGCAACTATCAACATGCTCACCAAAACTGGCACTGGTTGAGTCAAGTCTGAACCCACTGTTACTCAGCAGTGGAACTGGAAGGGATAAATCCTTTCCAGACAGATCCATGAAAAACATCTCAAAGAGACTGCACAACACATTTTCTGAGATACACACACATGCATCTCTTCCGGAAAGGGCAATATTTATCTACACTGAACAGTCCATAAAACAGACCCACTGCTGCTTGCAAGAGAGTCTTTATTGGCACCAACCCAAAAGAGCTTACAGACAATGGAACAGGCCAAGGTACCACCAGGGCCTTGTAAAGCAAATCACAGAGAGGCAGAGATCAGAGATTTTTTGCTGGGACTGCCCCTTCCCTCAGGGCCACAGGCTCTGCAGTCTAAGAGTCATGGCCAGGGCGAAGGGGGCGCAGGAAGGAAAGCTTGTCATTGAAGTCAATTTCCTTGTAATTGGGAACGTCCTCATGCTCTCGGGCAAGGTGCCGAGGCCCACTTCCATCGCTGTTTTCACACAGCAGCCAGACACCTCTCTGGACTTTGTGAGAAGACACGACATTATCATCTTCTCCCCCAGCCAGGCTGGTTGCTTCTCTTACTATTCTGCTCCTCCCTTTATATTCAACATGTTCGTAGAGAGTGATCTGGGGATTGTGCAGATCTTCTGTGATCAGCTGCAGAGAGCTGATCTTGTCATTCATCTCTTTGCCAACAGAATCGTATTCTCCCTCCTCAAATACCAGAAACTGACCCTTGTACTCGACGTGCTCATAAGCCACCCAAGGCTGGCCAATTACTTTCACTGAGGAGACAATATCATTCCAACCCACAGCTGTTAGGTTGGGAGTGTCAGTGGTGAATTCTTTGGACATGCCCTGGAAGTTGACATGCTCGTAAATGATGATTTTGCCCATCTCAGTAGGACTTCTGGTGTTTGCAGATTTCTTCCTATAGGAGCTGGATGACAGCCTGCACAAAAGGAAGACAAAAACCAAGCAATGCTTGTAAGAAACCTTTACATACCAGACACAAAAGGATGGAAAGTGTGGAGGGGGGAAACAGCAGGAAGGGAAAGCAACACATTTTGAACAAAGAATAGACACAGCAGCAGCTGGAAAGGAGTGAGGGCATGACATCGAAATTTCAGTTTTGAGGGAAAACACAAAACAAGACATGTGCCCACAACTACTCAGTTCAAATTAGTTGTGTGTGTTGGTTCAGCTGCATACCCAAGATTAAGTTGTAAAGACTGCCCCATGCACCTCTCACAGTTGTGTACCACTGGCCCCCTCCACCCTGTCCCTTGGTGAGGTTTGTTTCTCCTGCAGCAGCCATCTCCTGGTGCCCTGAGAGATGGGCTCAGTCTCTGCCCATGCCCACAGCAGACCCTCACGGCTGGGCTGCAGCTCTCAGCCCAACACTAAAGCCTCCTTCCCTTGCCCTGCATTTCACAGCAGCTGCCCAAGAAACCCTTCCAGCTCTCCTGTGCAAAGGGTGCCTCTTACCTTGCTGTCAGCTGCAGGGCTGGGGAGAGCTGAGGGCAATTCCTCCAGTGTAGGGCTGCTGTTTGTGCAGGGCTGCAGGTTAGGAAGGGCATCTCACCTGCCTGCATTTATAGCTGGCTCAGAAGTCTTGTGCAACACCCTAGGTGACAGCATGAAAAGTGACCAAAACTCTCCAAAAGCCAGATCAGCCACAGTAATTCAGACACACCAAAGTACATTGTGACACAGGGGCTGTGGAAGTTTCCTGCTTGTGGCAATTTATATTCTTGCCCTCCTGGGAAGTGCTTAAAATGCACAAGGACTTTTTATGGGATATATCCAAGTCACAGAGATGGCATTTGGGCACTAGCTTTTGAAAAAAAATTCCTTTTTTCCTTAGAGACATGGAATCAATAATTTTGGAAAAAGTCTCCACGATCATCAAGTCCAATCATTGACTGTGTACCACTATGCCCAGTAAACCACATTCCAAATGTCATTTCTCCTTGTGTTTTGAATATTTTAATGGAAGGTGACTCCACCACTTCCCTGGGTCATGCATTCCAAAGCTTAACTACTCTTGCAGTAAAGAGGTTTTCCTTAATCGCCTACCTGAACCTCTCCATACACAAGTTGAGGACATTTCCCCTTGCCCCGTCATTGGTTGACTGCAGAACAGAGCGACCCACCTGGCTACATCCTCCTCTCTTGGAGTTTTGGAGAGATATAAGGTCTCACCTGAGCCTCCTTTCCTCCAGGATAAACATCTCCAGCTCCCTCAGCTCATCCTCATCAGACCTGTGCTCCAGACTCTTCAACAGCCTTGCTGCCCTTCTCTGGACTCACTCCAGCACCTCAATGTCTTTCTTACAGTGAGGTGCCCAAAATGAACACTGGATTCCAGGTGTGGCCTCACCAGTGCTGAATACAGGGGGAAAAGTCACTGCCCTGGTCCTGCTGGCCACACCATTGCTGATGCAGGCCAGCTGCCATGGGCCTTCTTGGCCACCTGGGAACACTGTTGGCTCATGTTCAGCCCTCTGAAGGTGTGCATGCCCCATCCCTCAAAGGGTTCTTTAGGGTCCCTTGCAGCCCAAACCATTCTCTGATTCTGTGCCATATGTATTCATGTATACATTTATGTATAGTAACCAATGTTGTTGCCTCAAAAGCAGACAGAAGATCACAGTGAAGAACCCAGAAACTGAGGGTAAGTAGGGACCACCTAATATGGTGTTCAACCAGCTTCAAAGTCAGAATTCTAAAGCAGAGGCATGGCAAAAGACCGCCATAGATCTTTGCAGATACTTATTTTGTGCAAAATACTGAATATTGCAAATTGTGCTTTATACTGTCAGTTTTGTAATTAAACACTTGAATCTGTTAAGAGATGGTGTTCCACACTTGTCAAGCTGCAATCTTGTGCTAAATATGGCTCTAAGCATTTCCCTAGTTCAGGCTGAAGTAAATGTTTCAAATAATATTTCTTTTTAATATTTTTCTTGCATCAACTGTTTCTATTTCTTTCTATGGAACAAGAAAGCAGAGACTGTGCTGCCCCAGCTTATTTTTGCTTTTGTAATCTTTGATCCAGAGATCTTGGTTCTCCTCACTTCTTGATCCTCCTTTATTTTCTTCACTACATGGGCACAAATTATGTCCTACCTCAAGTTATTCTCCCTGATGCCAGACTTTGCTGTCAACCACGAGCGCTCTTTGCAGTGCACTGAAAGATCTCATGGTCACAGGATACAAACTGATACTGACACAGAGGTCATATAGCAAATAATTTCTTCTGTGATCACACAAGTGACAAAACTTTGGTGTGCTCTTGAAAACTCCATCTCTGTGATTCCTGGGATCTGAGACTGTGTAACACTCAGGATAGCCATTTTCAGTGGTGCTTCTCCAGAAAACGGCTGGACTTGGTGAACAACCTACAGGGAGCACTGAAGGAAAATAATTTGTTGGAGTGGGGAGAGTGTCATTCCTTGGTCACATGCTTTGAGTGCTCCTGGGATTCTGCAGAGTTGCAGAACACAGCATTCGATAAGCTCTGCAAGAATTAGTTCAGTGGAAGGGGCGTCCTTCTTCATTCACCAGCTCTACAGATGTCTCCTCCTGTCCCACTAAGACCTATCTTACTCTTTGTGTCTGCAGGCTTCCATCACATGGAAATTTAAAGTGTGGGAAGACAAGCTTGTAAGGGTATGTGAAATACAATAGCATCTGCTCTGTGAAGTTTATCTAACAAAGACCTTTCTGATTCAAAAGGAGTCATAATGTTGTGATTTGCCAGCAAAGTTTGAGCTGGAGCTCTTGGGGCTGAGCTCTGCTCATCCTGAGCTCTCCCTGAACATGGCACTCAAAAAGTGACTTGGCCAGAAAGAAACCCTGGAAATGGGGCTTTTCCACAAAAAAAAAAACAAAACAAAACAAAACAAAACAAAAAACAAACAAAAAAACAAAAACAAAAAACCAAAAACAAACAAACAAAAAAAACCCCGAAAAAACCACCCTGGTGTAATTTTAGTGTTCTTTCCTTTTACTTTCAATCCTGATCAGCTGTTTGTAGGAACTATTATGGGCTTTCTCAGAAGAGTATCTTGTGTGTTGAAATCCTACAGATCCGCAGATGCTCTCTCAGTTCTCTTTCTTGCACTTGTGGTTGGATGTGATTCTACTCCCTTGAAAGCAGGAGAGCCACATCGGGGAAAATTTCCCTCCAAAAAAACCCAAATTCACCAAGAAAGCCCCAAACACTAAACTGAGGAGAGACAAATTGCAGGGACACATTAATTACTGAGTGCAAGGACAATGCAAAGGAGCTCATTAGACCCACTGAGTCCATGTCACTGCACAGAAATCCCCATCAGGACAGCATTGGTCTGACAAGTCTCAGCAGGATGGACAAGGGACATTGATCATCTTTATTTATAGCAGGATTCCTGAGGAGCAATAGGGCTCAGGAAGTACTGGGATTTGCCTGTCTTGCTCCTTACATGATGAGCTTGAATGATCCAGGGAGCCAGGAGGATTGTAGGATTGGTGGGTAATTGAAGTTGGAAGTGACCTTTGGTTGCCATTGAGTCCAGTCAGCTGCTTAACACAGGGGCAGCTGTGAGGTGAATTATGTTTGCTGGTGGCTTTATCCAGTCAGGTCTTGAAAACCTCAGAGAATGCAGACTATCCAACTTCTCGGGGTGGTGTGATTTAATATTTTCTGACCTCATCATGAAAATGTTTCTCATCATGGAAGAGATGAGGCTAAGGATTCTCAGAGGGGCTCAGCAAAAGGACAACTGGAAAGAGTCTTATCTGGAAACAGGGAAGCTCTGACTGAAAATAAGGAAAATAACCATAACCCTAAGAGTTTTTCAGCACTGGAAGAAAGGTCAGTGATCCTGGGGAATATCCACCTTTGCAATTGTTCAGAAATCACTTCAAGATGGCCATGAGTAACCTAGTCATGTTTGGAAGTAGCTCTGCTGTGAACAAGGCCTTGGACTTCCCTTCCACAATCTATCTTTCTGACAATAATTCTAAGGAAGATTTAAAAACCTTTTATTGAATGCATCCATTGTTCAATTTCTATGAAAAAGTGTCATCATCAAGTCATGTGTAGAACACCCTCAAGTTTACTCGCTGGACATTTATGAACTCTAATTCCTCAATGTCAGACTTCCCTCCCCATTCCTCCACTGGCTCTCACCCGCTCTGTTGTCAAATGTAATTCCCTCTACTGAAGGCTCAAAGTCCTTCACCACATTTACTTCATCCTCTTATCACTGAAATGCATTCAAGAATCCTTTGCTAGATTTTTGGATACGGCACTTCCTCATTTGTTTGGATTTTGTCTTTGATTACACACACCCCAAAACAAACCTCGGCATGAGCAAATGCAAATTTCCTTTAACATTCCCATCTATATCCCTCTTGAACCCTTTCTTTGCTGTTTTGTAGGCTTGGACTCCTCTCTGGTGCAAGGAGAGTGTATGGACTCCTTGAAGCATTATAGCTTGATGGAACCTTGAGGGGTCTCTAATTCAAGCTGTTGCTCATGGCAAGATGGAGAATGCAGAGATATTGTCCCATGCTGGTAATGAAGCCAGGGGAGGGAAGTAGAAGTGATATTTGCAGTATGGATTAGTGGGCATGGTGGTATTTGAGCAAAGGTTGGACTTGATGATCTTGGAGGCCTCTTCCAACCTTAATGATTCCATGACTCGAAAAAATGAAAGTTTTTTTAAAAAATTTGTACTTCAAGTGCCATCTCAGTGACCTGGATATCTTGATCAGATATCTCCCATAAAAAGTCCTTGTGGACTTCCCAGGAGGGCAAGATTATAAATTGCCAGGAGGGGAAGACTATAAATTGCCACAAGCAGGAAACTTCCACAGCCCCTGTGTCACAATGTACTTTGGTGTGTCTGAATTACTGTGGCTGATCTGGCTTTTGGAGAGTTTTGGTCACTTTTCATGCTGTCACCTAGGGTGTTGCACAAGACTTCTGAGCCAGCTATAAATGCAGGCAGGTGAGATGCCCTTCCCAACCTGCAGCCCTGCACAAACAGCAGCCCTGCACTGGAGGAATTGCCCTCAGTTCTCCCCAGCCCTGCAGCTGACAGCAAGGTAAGAGGCACCCTTTGCACAGGAGAGCTGGAAGGGTTTCTTGGGCAGCTGCTGTGAAATGCAGGGCAAGGGAGGGAGGCTTTAGTGTTGGGCTGAGAGCTGCAGCCCAGCCGTGAGGGTCTGCTGTGGGCATGTGCAGAGACTGAGCCCATCTCTCAGGGCACCAGGAGATGGCTGCTGCAGGAGAAACAAACCTCACCAAGGGACAGGGTGGAGGGGGCCAGTGGTACACAACTGTGAGGGGTGCATGGGGCAGTCTTTACAACTTAATCTTGGGTATGCAGCTGAACCAACACACACAACTAATTTGAACTGAGTAGTTGTGGGCACATGTCTTGTTTTGTGTTTTCCCTCAAAACTGAAATTTCGATGTCATGCCCTCACTCCTTTCCAGCTGCTGCTGTGTCTATTCTTTGTTCAAAATGTGTTGCTTTCCCTTCCTGCTGTTTCCCCCCTCCACACTTTCCATCCTTTTGTGTCTGGTATGTAAAGGTTTCTTACAAGCATTGCTTGGTTTTTGTCTTCCTTTTGTGCAGGCTGTCATCCAGCTCCTATAGGAAGAAATCTGCAAACACCAGAAGTCCTACTGAGATGGGCAAAATCATCATTTATGAGCATGTCAACTTCCAGGGCATGTCCAAAGAATTCACCACTGACACTCCCAACCTAACAGCTGTGGGTTGGAATGATATTGTCTCCTCAGTGAAAGTAATTGGCCAGCCTTGGGTGGCTTATGAGCACGTCGAGTACAAGGGTCAGTTTCTGGTATTTGAGGAGGGAGAATACGATTCTGTTGGCAAAGAGATGAATGACAAGATCAGCTCTCTGCAGCTGATCACGGAAGATCTGCACAATCCCCAGATCACTCTCTACGAACATGTTGAATATAAAGGGAGGAGCAGAATAGTAAGAGAAGCAACCAGCCTGGCTGGGGGAGAAGATGATAACGTCGTGTCTTCTCACAAAGTCCAGAGAGGTGTCTGGCTGCTGTGTGAAAACAGCGATGGAAGTGGGCCTCGGCACCTTGCCCGAGAGCATGAGGACGTTCCCAATTACAAGGAAATTGACTTCAATGACAAGCTTTCCTTCCTGCGCCCCCTTCGCCCTGGCCATGACTCTTAGACTGCAGAGCCTGTGGCCCTGAGGGAAGGGGCAGTCCCAGCAAGAAATCTCTGATCTCTGCCTCTTTGTGATTTGCTTTACAAGGCCCTGGTGGTACCTTGGCCTGTTCCATTGTCTGTAAGCTCTTTTGGGTTGGTGCCAATAAAGACTCTCTTGCAAGCAGCAGTGGGCCTGTTTTATGGACTGTTCAGTGTAGATAAATATTGCCCTTTCCGGAAGAGATGCCTGTGTGTGTATCTCAGAAAATGTGTTGTGCAGTCACTTTGAGATGTTTTTCATGGATCTGTCTGGAAAGGATTTATCTCCTTCCAGTTCCACTGCTGAGTAACAGTGGGTTCAGACTTGACTCAACCAGTGCCAAAGTTTTGGTGAGCATGTTGATAGTTGCCGTGACTCTGCCATGCAGACTTTTCAAAAATATCAGGTGTTTGATTGTACCTCATACAATCAATCATAGCCACGGATCATGCTGGTGATACGATGCGCCACTGCCCAAATCACATAATCAAACAGTACGTTTTCCTAAGTTTGAACTGACAGATTGGTTGCTCCCTGCGGAAACAACTGTCTTGTGTTTTTAAACCTGTACTACCTTGAAAAAGGAGGAGGAATGACAAGGCTGCTGTTTGAGCTGTTTTGCCTTGTGCAAGTTCACCTGGATGAGCAGGGTCTCAGCCCTCCTCCACCCCTGCTTAATGCAGTGGCACGCCCTGAGCTGTGGACTGTGGCAGCTGTCCCATGGCAGCTCTGCACTACCGTGTCCATCTTGTCAGTGCTGAGCTGTGTGCCCTGATTGCCTTGCCCTGCTCACTGGGCTGCTCAGACAGGAGCTGCCCTTGGCCTCTTTGAACCCCATGGGGTGCGCATGGTGCCAGTGCTGAAGCTTGCCAAGGTCCCTGTGCATGGCCCCTTCCCTCAGCTTTATCAAACGCCCCCCTCAGCTCGGAGTCATCTGCAAACCTGCCCAGGGTGCACTGCATCCCACTGCCTGTGCCACGCATGAAGACACGGAGCACTACTGGGGCCAGCAGGGACCATCAAGGGACCCCATTTGTTGCTGGTTTCCACCGACCCTGACAGGGCCGTTCATGTGTGTGTGGCTAACAATTCCATTGACCAAACTGCTCCCTGCATTTTCCACTTCTGTGTTGGGATTTGCAGGCACATGGAGGCCAGGGGGGTGATTGGAGACAGCCAGCACAGCTTCAGCAAAGCCTTCACCTCTTGATCTGCGGGATCAGACCCGTCTGGGGATGAGTGCACAGGGAGCAGCCCTGCTGAGAAGGAACTGGGGACAGTGCTGGATGAAAAGCTGGACATGAGCCAGCACCCTGAGCTTGCAGCCTGGAAAGCCAACCCTATCCTGGGCTGCCAAAGGTGTGCTCAGCAGGTTAAGGGAGGGGCTTCTTCCCCTGTATCCACTATGGCGAGGTCCCACCTGGAGTACTGCGGGCAGCTCTGCAGATTTTTACTGGGGCCTTTCAAACCTAGAAAGAGGAGATTTCAATTGTACATTTGACAGCAATTCTTTGTGATGAGGGTGATGAGTCATTAGCACAGGTTGCCCAGAGAAGCCGGGGTTGACCCATCCCTCAGAGTGCTCAGGCCCAGGCTGGACACAGCTTTGAGCAACCTGGTCTAGTGGAAAATCTCCCTGCTCATGGCAGGAGGTTGCAACTAGATTGTGTTTAAGACCCCTCCCAGACAAAATAATTCTGTCTTTTTGTGATTCTAGGATGTGCAAATTCAGCAATACAGTCAACCTTGCCGTGGTTTCAGGTCCCAGTCTCTCAGTTTCATGTTCCTCCTTTTACATCGACAGTGCCTCTTTTTCCAGCAACACTTACACATTTTGAATATCAGCACAATGAGTCTATCTGGCTCCATGTCCCAGCAAAATCCTGTGCTTTGCAAGGCTGGCTGAGGAGTAAATCTGCCCTGTCCTACTGTGTAGGGCTGTGTAGACGGAAGTGTCTGCTAAAGCTTTAGCATGTTTACAGCTAAGGCTGGATGGTTCATGGCTGTGGCATGAAAGGGTAGAAGAACAGCGCCTTTCCAGCTGCTTCTCAGGCATGTAGTGGGTAATGCCTGAATGTTGTGAAGCACAATGTCAAACCAACACATATATGAAAGAATTCAAGATTATGGAGTGCTTTCATACAATAAAAAAAAAAAAAGGAAATGTAAGAACATTTCTGTTGATGTTATTTTTTTGTCTCTGACACTATGACATGAAGATTCTTGCAATGTCTCCTAACATATAAGCACCCAGTTAATCATTTTTTCCTTTCTTGATAGTAGAAACTGCCCTGAAATTGGTGCTTTGGGCTTCTTTCTCCTTCTCATAAGCTGAAGATAAAGAAGGCCAAAGAAGTGTGTTGTGGTTAATCTGGCAAAACCCAGGTAAAGGGATTTATTTTTCTTTAGGCATATTGGAGCCTGCCTATCTTTGACTTCAAAAATGTTTCCTATACTTATAAAAGACTATACCTACTCCTGCTGTACTGTCTAAGAAAGTGTAGAAAACATTTAGTGAAGGAGGGACAAAGAGAGGAAGGGACATGGAGATTTCTGTCCCTTGCATTTAATCTCTATAATCATTCCTTGTCTTTTTACTGATCAGATGAAAACAAAGTCACTTACATTCCAATTTTAAAAAACCTCCTGCAAATCCCTGTTTGACTGGGTTGTTATGCATTGCTCCAGCTGTCTCCTGTTCCCTGCCTTATTTCTTTCATGTTTTGTTTCCTTTCCGTGGCAGTTGTAAACATAACTCCTCTGTCAAGATGAGCAAGGTCCTGGAGAAATCCTGAAGGAGTTGCTATGAGCAGAAGATTTACCTGGAAACCTGGGAAAAGTCAAGAAAGCTTTTGGGCAGCCAGCTAGCTCATTTCCCACATCTGAAGGCATGAAACACATGGCTTAGGGAACCCTACTCTCATGAAAGGAAGTAAAGAGAACTCCAGAAAGGAAGACAAATGAGGGAACATCCAGAGCTTAATTCCAAACACCTGTGACTGTCTAACAGTCCGTTCTCCCGGAGAGGCATTTCCTCAGCCACCTTCTGTGTCCTTCCTCTGTTGCACTAACACCCCATCAGCTGAGGACGGGGCTTTCTGTCTGTCTGTCTGTCTGTCTGTGGCTGCCATGCCCAGCTGAAGCTGTGTTACCTGTGCTGAGACTCACTGCCCCTCTCAGCTCCCTGTGCCTTCCTGCAGCCTCTCTCCTCCTGTTCTCACCCAGCGACACAGCCGTGGCCACTTTCCCAACGCTTCCTGTTCCCTCAGCCCCCTGCAGGAAATATTCCACAGCTGCACAGGAACAAACCTTCCTGCCCCACACTGCTGTCTCTGCCCCGGCTTCATAACCAGCATGGGACAGCATCTTCCCATTCTCCATCCTGCCATGAGCAGCAGCTTGAAGTAGAAGGACTTGGAGGCTCCTTCCAGCCTAAATTCTTCTAGGAGTCCATACAGTCTGCTTGGAATGGCATAGGCACAGCTACCCCTGGCCCAGAGAGGAGTGCAACCCTACAGAACTGCCAAGGAATGCTTCAAGGATGGATATGGATGGGAATGTGTCAGAAACTCTGCATTGGCTATTGCATGGGTTTCTTTTGGTTTTGTTTTTTTTTTAAATCTAAGACAGAATCTAAAAAATTGCAGGAAATGTCAGGTCCAAAATTCTAGGATATGATTCTTGTAGGTTTTTCAGTAATCAGAAGATGAAGTAAAGGTGGAGAAGGACTTTGAGCCTTCAGTGGAGGGGATTACATTTGACAACAGAGCCAGGTAAGAGCTGCTGACGAATTGGGAGGGAAGTCGGACGTTGTGGAAATGGAATTTATAAATCTCCAACAAGTAATCCCCAAGTCATTGCACACATGGCTTGATGATGACACTTTTTCATTGAAATTGAACAATGGATGCAATTGGGCAGAAAGAGACAAAGGTTTTTAAATCTTCCTTAGAATTACTGACAGAAAGATAGGTTTATCCTGGAAAGGACTTCCCTAGTCCAAGGCCTTTTTCACAGCAGAGACACCACCAAAGGCCACCAAACAGGTTGCTCATGGCTGTCTTCAGGAGATTTTAGAACAACTCAGGGGGTGGAGATTCCCCAGGGTCTCTGGCCTCTCTGCCAGTGCTGAACAATCCTTGGCATGAGTGTTTTATTCCTTATTTTATGTCTGAATTTCCCTGTTGCCATCTAAGGCTCTCTCCAGATGTCCTTTGCTGAGCCCCTCTGATAACAGTGAGCCTTGTCTTCTCCAGGCTGGACAGGACCAGGCCCCTCAGACTCTCCTGGTTCATGGGATGCTCCTGTGCCATCCAGGCACTGTATGGGGCTCCACCATTTTGTTCACATTGACCTTTCAACAGGGCATCTGGAACAGATCCAGTATTCCAGGTGCGCCCTCTGTTCAGAGGAAATGGGAATAAACTCTTCCTTTACCCTGCTCCTCCAATTCTCATGCTGTGCAGGATGCAACTGCCCTTCAACTTCTTATCCACCAACAGAAAGGAGAGAGAGAGAAGCCGTTCTGACAGGACTGCAATTAATTTCCCAGTGGTTGCATATACTCACTACTGTCATGCCGGAGGAAGGGTAACACCTGTACAGAAATATTGACTAGAAGAGCTCCTCCTCAGAATGAGTTTAAAAAAGAGCTAGTTGGCTTGAAAAGAACAAAACAGGAAAATCCTTTGCTGACAGAGTACATGAAAGTTGGAGATAGGCGACCAGGATGCTTTTCCCTTCCTCTGACCATGCTCCCAAGAGTTTAGATGTGTGAGTCAAGTGAGCCAGCTCTGTGAGTGGGAGGGGGCAGTGGGCTGAAATCATTAGGAAAACTACAATGGCCAAGCAACCTCAGTGTTGACAGAAGCATGTGAGATAACATCAATGAAACACGGGATCCCTCCTGCAAATGCACCTCCTGAAAGAATCAATTTGCAATCTTCTTGTGCTTCTCTTGGCTTGGCGGCCAACTGCTCTCCGAACTGGCAAACCTACAGTGAAAGTTTGCTTAGAAGTTCAATCACTGATGAGACAGGACAAAGGAAATCAAGAAATGGGGCAGACCTCTTGGATCTCAAGTGCTTCAAACAATTAATTATTCTATGCAGTGAAATGAGTAATAAAGCTGCTGTATGCACAGAGGAATAGGGTAACTTTTCTATTTGGGGAAAGCAGGGAAATTTGTTGTGAGAGGCTGCAGTTACTCTTTTCTCTGATCCTTTCACAATACTCTGAGTTTCGTTCCCAGAAAGATTTTCTTTCCCTGACAGACAATTTTTCAGGAATTCTGAAAGAAGCTGTGGACCAGAAATGAAATTGTGGATAGCACCTGTGATGTGTCCTAGATGTGGTTCTTACTCTAAATGAGTCAGAAATCCAGAAGACATTGAGAGCAGGATGTAAGTGTGTTGAGGGAGGGAGGTGCATGTGTGTTTTTCCTGAGAAGCTGTGAAGAAAGAGGGAGGGAAATAGACAGGTGTTTCCAGAAGAGACTAGCCAGTAAATCCACTGTGAGCAAGCATGTCTGTAATGTGAGATAACCGGGTGTGACCCTGCTGTGGCTGGGTCAGGTTCAAATACACAAGTGTGAAGATGTTCCGCTTGTGTCATTGCAGGGCTGGCAATGTGCATTTGGCATCAAGCATGTGCTTCCAGAGGGGAAGGTTTTCCTGGAGCCTATGGTATGCAATCACTTCCTACCCTGGCCTCCTCTTCTCATAATACCTGGGAACACTTAATATCATCAATCTAAGGTGGTAGTTTGGAGAAACTGGCCCACTCTACATGTGCCTCTGACCGATTGCATGACAATTTTCCATGTAGCCATCTGCCTTTACTGTTTCTCCAGATTTTCTAAATTCAAAATCTCGTTGAGAAGATTAAAAAAAAAAAGAAAAAAAAGTTCTGGTGATTGTGTTTTAGCTTTTCTAGTTTTAACTGCAGATGGTGCTCCCTCTCCAAGGAAAAATTACTGCAAAGAGCAATCCAGGAAGCTTTCACACAGGCCAGCAGCGTTCCACAAATTGCCTTGCCTTGTGCGCAACCCTGCACCCTAAGTCCACTTAACTGAAGAAGTCCCCAAATTTAGAAAACTTCTTGAGTGTCCAGCTGTTCATTAACCAAGCCCCCATGGCTGCAGTGTGCTGTCAGATGCAAGTTCTTTACAAAGTGCTGGGCTTCACCCTCATAATTCCATCCAAGTCTTTGCTTTCCAAAGCTGTGGTTTGCACTCAGGTTTTTTTGGCAGACCACTTCCAAAGGCAGGCTTGCGTATTCCAGAGCTAGGATCCTTATGCTGTTATGTCAATTCACCCCACAGTGCTTTACAATTTTTTGGATCGGGAAATGGCAAAAATGATCAAATGCATCTGACACCAGACTCCTGTTCCTCCAGAGGCTCCAGAGCTCAGATGTTCACACAAGAGGGCATTGGTCCTGCAAGACTGTATAGGGACTGTATGGCCCCTATATCTCATCCTTAACAAAGAGCCCCTATATCTCAGCCTGGTGAAAATACCTGTAGAAACAGCTTCTATGAACAACTTCTGTAAATAACCCTTTATCAGCAAAGTATGAATATTCTCTAAGCTATTTCTCTCATAACTTTGTGCACTATATAAAACTACAGGCGTCTAGTATGAGCATACGTAAAATACAAAATTTAACTGAATAATGTTATTTTTGATATTAAGAAATTAGGACACACCAAGGAATGTAGCATGAGGGTTTGCATAATGGTATTTCTTTAGTTACAGGTAGGTGCCACAAAAATCACAAGTGGTCTAATTTAAACAGGGCTTCTGTTTCTGTATGGTTAGACTGCTACTGAGAGAAATGTGAGCTCATCTGAAATCTGTTTTGATGGCCCTGCAGGGGTGCCCTGCATGACCCTGAAAAGAGGGAAAGTGATTCAAAGACCAAAAAAAAAATAGAGATGAGGTTTTATTTTGAGGTTCTACCTTTTATATTTGTGACATCCACCAAGGGACTATTTGTGGATTCAAGAAATGGTTAGTAGAAGTTCAGTTATGGTTTCTGCATGTTTTCAGAAGGCAATGCAGGGAAATCATTGCTCTGAAGTATCTGAGCTCTGCTAAGATATGATGAAGGGTTTTATTATGGTTCCCTATGACATTTATAATTCTCATCTCACTTCATCCATGCAGGCTCAGGATGAAGGAAGATGTATCCAGCTGTGGCATGCAGAAATTATCTGTACAGTACTGGAGAACCTGGTCTGTAGGGATTAGGCATGTAAAACCATTGCATTTCCCATTGGCATGCTAGCAGGACTGAATGTTTTTCAAGCTCTGTCCCTGGCCTTCCATGTTTCCAGGAAAAGCAGACCATTTGCTTTGGAGGGAAGATAGTTTTATGGGCACTTACTTTAATCTTAATAAGGATGTGCTTTGCATTACTTCCCTATCTTTGCTGTAGTTTGACCTTGACAGCAACACCTGCCTGTAAATCAAGAGAACAATTGATGTGCTGTTACGTGTGGCATCACACCTCAGAGAATGAGACTAGAAATATTCCAAAAAAATAAAGTGGAGGAAAGAAGGGTTTTTCAGGGGAAATCAGTGGACAGGTGTGTGCGAAGAAGGATTCAGTTACTAGGAGAGGATGGGGGAAGCAGCCAGCCAAAGCCCATGCTCATCCTCCACCCATCCATAAGTCACTGGATCAGTTCTGCTGAGATGTTCACAGCAGATACCAGCATTTCTGAGACCCCATTGCCACAGTTCACAACAGGCAGTTCACCCTGCTGTGGAGGGTGTGAATAATGCCACATATAACAGATAAAATATATGACATATGATTTCTGAAATATGTAATAGATTATTTATATATGATGCATTATATATACTCTATAGTGTATACTATGTAATATAAAATATGAAACATACAATGAATATATCATCATATCATATCATACCATATCATATTAATCATTTCATATCATATCTTATGAACTTGGTCCTCTGCAATCTCTCTTCTTCAAGACTGGGATATCTGGGAAACCTGAATTCTTTTATGGTAGGCAGAAAAATTTGGTGGGAATTTTGCTCCTCTCAAAACCAGCTCCTCTGTCTCAAGATCCCTCTAGTTAATCAGTGCTTGTCCAAACATGATGTGGAAGGGTGTAGTTTAATTCCAAATTCACAACACTGTCTCTTGTCAATGATAGGATCACTCATGTTGTCAAATTTGGTCTTGTTGCCAAAAATATACTGGGAGTTCAGTTATCATGCATCAGTTCACCTGTTGAGCTGGGAACAAATATTGTCTGAGGAACCAGTTTCACAAAAAAAACCCAAAACTGTTTCAAAGAACTGTGTTTAGAAGAGGCTTTCTGAAAATACAATTTGTTCAGCAAACGAATCAAAACAAAGTGGCACAAATACCTCAAAATGAATTTTTCAGCGTAACAAGAAGGAAATAATCTAAATACTGAAATGCAATTTTAAACTATAGGGAACAATAACAGGTGACCAGGCATTCTAGTGCTGTGTTCTGACCATGCTTTATTCATTAAACGGTGTGTGAAGTCTTCATTACGCCTGCAGGTGGAACCTTGGCATTAAAACCAGCTCGGTGACAAGGGAGCACTGCTTTGGACACATCTTGTCTTTTGGCAGCCCAGTGTTAGCATCCTGCACATGTATTACTGAACACAGGAAGCAGGTATGTGTTGCCACATTTCTCTTCACAGAGAAAAGCAAGGCACAACTCTTCCCAAGGATTTCTGAGGTTCACATTCTCTGAACCTCAGAGAAAGGGAAAACACAATTCTTATCACTTGCTGTGCCTGTGTTGTGCCAAAGTAGAACGCAATATGGAGATTGTTTACCCAAAGTGAGGATGTTTTGTTTCCTTGGCCCATCAGGGCCAAGAGAAGGTGTGTGTGTCGGGACAGTCGGCTGACAGTCATGGGAGAGTCACGAGACGAGTGCAGTTCTGTGCAGTTGTGTGCAGAGTGAGTGCATGGCAGATTCAGTTTAGATGAAATGTATATAGTATAGTATAATAAAGTAATTAATTTGCCTTCTGATATCCATGGAGTCAGATGCATCATTCTCTCTCCCTCACCACCATCGGAGCTGCCTTTGATTTACAATAGGTATGCCTGCTTGTCATCTGGTTTTCCAGCAGACAAGATCTGACCTTGAGCCTAATTTGTACATCTGGCAGTGAGCTAAACCAGCTTGGTCTTGTTCTGTGGTTGTTTCTGCCTGTGAAGCAGTAATTCCTCTTACCACCTTTCTGAGGACAGGTTATCTGCAGGGTGCTTTACAGGCTTGACAGGGCAGACACGTTCAAGACTTATCTTGCTAAGGCACCAATGGAGGCACTCTCCTGACTCAGCCAAGGCAGCCTTGCAGCCCAGCGAGCCCACACAATTTGGGAATCCGGCCTCAGTGGTGCTGATGGGTTGGCTTCCACATGGCAGTGCAGCATGGCACAGAAAACTGCTCTGGAGCCTAAATGGATGTAAGGTGGCAGCGTGAGGCTGCAGCTGAGTGAAGGGACCCTGCTGTGAATCAGCTGCTCCGAGCATACCGACTGTTCCCTTCAGACACGTACACACAGCTCCGGGACCCAGGCACACCCCTCTCCTTGGGGCAGGGCTGGGCCCCACAGACACTGCAGCTCATGCTGGCCCTTGTCAGAGGAGCACGGGAGTGTACACAGAGGCTATGTGTGACTCTTTGGGTGGGCAGGGGAACAGGGTGACTGACGTGTCAACTCTTGGCTGGACTGAGGCAACAGAGTGCACCTAAAGCTTGTGACTGGGTGTAGACCCAAGTAACGCAGGGTTTTATTTGCATGGCATTGTCACTTTTCAACAACTGGATTTTTCAAATGCTAGTCTTAATAAATCTTAGTTTTCATTATCATTGGTGTCAAAACTTTGAAAGTTCTGCACTTCTGCTGTGTAAGAGAGGGAACTTTTATCCTTGAGGAAGGTGTTGAGAGAAGACACCTGGAAAAAATCTCTTTCTGAATTTTATGGATGAAGTATCTTTCTTCTGGGGTCTTATTACTGATAATTCTGTCAGTTGAGAAATTCCCTAATGACCCTAATATCTAGGGATAAGTGACAGGTTTGTAGAAGTAAAAAGTGACGCCCTTCCACCAGGCTTCTGCATTCCCACCTGGATCCTCATGTTTGTTACTCCATAAATCAGCAGGATCTCCCCAGCTGCTAAAATAGTTCAAACACTTTAGTTATTCAGTCTTTAACATAAAAAGGATAGTCACCCGTGGGCTGAAACAACAGAGGGCTGACACTATTTCTTGCAGATTCTCTCCCCCTCTTGGCATACAGGACCATTACCCTTTTGGGGACTGCTCTTTTCCAGCTCCATAGATATCACTTTCTTGGGTTGCTTTTTCACTAGGACACTTCTTCTCATGCCCCTAAGAGGTAGACTTTCAGTTCCCGTATATTTATGACTGAGATATACATGCTGCAGGAGCTGAGGGGGTGCTTTTTTAACAAATTTGCCTGTGACACCCCTTGACAACAGAGCTGCCATCCAAAAGGGTCTTGAAAGCAGGTGGAATGGGCTGACAAGAACTCTTATGAAATTGGAAGTGGACAAAGTCCTGCATCTGGGAAGGAAGAACCCTCGCAATGACACATTCTGGGCACTGACTGTCTGGGGGAGCAGCTCTGCTGAAAAAGACCTGGTGGTATTTGTAGGCACAAGCTGAACATGAACCAAATCTGCCCTGGCAGCAAAAATGACCAACAGCATCCTGGGCTGCACTAACAGGAGCCTAAGTTAGCAGATTAAGGGGCTCATTGCTTCTTTGGCAGCATTTAGAACACTGCATCCAGGTCTGGGTAGTGTAGCATAAAAAGGTGTTGGTAAACTGGGAGAGTTCAGTGTGGGGGCATGGAGAAGGTCAGGGGGCTGCAGCACTGGCTCTGGGACGAGAAGCTGGGGAATAGGGTTTGTACAGATGGGAGAAAATGTTTTGATGGGACCTAATAACAGCTTTCAAACACTAATGAGCAAGTTACTGAGGAGATGAAGTTAACCTTTTCAGAGTGCATATGGTGGGAGGATGAAAATGTGAGAAACATTAATGAAATCAGGAGAGTATTCAACTGACATAGTGAGAAACATTTTCATGATGAGGTCAGAAAATTTTAAATCACACCACCCAGAGAAGTTGGATAGTCTGCATTCTCTGAGGTTTTCAAGACCTGACTGGATAAAGCCACCAGCAAACATAATTTACCTCACAGAGGGACTTGGAACGGTTGGATGGATGGGCAGAATCTAATGGGATGAAGTTCAATAAGTCCAAGTGCCGAGTCCTGTGCTTTGGCCACAATAACTCCCTGCAATGTTATAGGCTGGGGATGGTGTGGCTGGACACTGCTCAGGTGGAAAGGGACCTGGGGGTGCTGGTTGACAGCCGGCTGAACATGAGCCAGCAGTGTGCCCTGGTGGCCAAGAAGGTCAATGGCATCCTGGCCTGTGTCAGGAATAGTGTGGCCAGCAGGAGCAGGGAGGTCATTCTTCCCCTGTACTCGGCACTGGTGAGGACACACCTTGAGTATTGTGTCCAGTTCTGGGCCCCTCAGTTTAGGAGGGACATTGAGATGCTTGAGCGTGTCCAAAGGAGAGCAACGAGGCTGGTGAGGGGCTTGGAACACAAGCCGTATGAAGAACGGCTGAGGGAGCTGGGGTTATTTAGCCTGGACAAAAGGAGACTCAGAGGTGACCTTATCACTCTCTTCAACTTCCTGAAGGGTGGCTGTGGTGAGCTGGGGGTCGGTCTCTTTCTCCGGGCAACAACAGACAGAACAAGAGGACACAGTCTCAAGCTGCGCCAAGGGAGATACAGGCTAGAATTAAGGAGGAAGTTTTTCACAGAAAGAGTGGTCAAATACTGGAATCATCTGCCCAGGGAGGTGGTGGAGTCACCATCCCTGGATGTGTTTAAAAAAAAACTGGATGTGGCACTTGGTGCCATGATCTAGTTGAGGTATTAGAACATGAGTTGGACTCGATGATCTTAAAGGTCTCTTCCAACCTAGAAATTCTGTGATTCTGTGATTCTGTGCACAGCTGTCCCTGTGTTAAGCAGCTGACTGGACTCAATGGCAACCAAAGGTCACTTCCAATTTCAATTACTCACCAACCCTACAATCCTCCTGGCTCCCTGGATCATTCAAGCTCATCATGTAAGGAGCAAGACAGGCAAATCCCAGTACTTCCTGAGCCCTATTGCTCCTCAGGAATCCTGCTATAAATAAAGATGATCAATGTCCCTTGTCCATCCCGCTGATTCTTGTCAGACCAATGCTGTCCTGATGGGGATTTCTGTGCACTGACGTGGACTCAGGGGGTCTACTGAGCTCCTTTGCATTGTCCTTGCAATCAGCAATTAATGTGTCCCTGCAATTTGTCTCTCCTCAGTTTAGTGTTTGGGGCTTTCTTGGTGAATTTGGGTTTTTCTGGAGGGAAATTTTCCCCGATGTGGCTCTCCTGCTTTCAAGGGAGTAGAATCACATCCAACCACAAGTGCAAGAAAAAGAGAACTGAGAGAGCATCTGCGGATCTGTAGGATTTCAACACACAAGATACTCTTCTGAGAAAGCCCATAATAGTTCCTACAAACAGCTGATCAGGATTGAAAGTAAAAGGAAAGAACGCTAAAATTGCACCAGGGTGTTTGGTTTTTTTTTTTTTGTGGAGAAGCACCAGTTCCAGGGTTTCTTTCTGGCCAAGTCACTTTTTGAGTGCCATGTACAGGCAGAGCTCAGGCTGAGCGGGGCTCAGCCCCAGGAGCTCCTCCTGCTCAGCTGCTGGAGCCCAGGCTGCAGAAGTATTATCTAAAGCATTTACTTCAGACTGAATTGGGAAAATGTTTGGAGTCGTATTTATCACAATAATATGGAAAGAAACACCATGTCTAATCTGATTCAACTGTTTAAATTCAAAACAGACAGTATAAAGCACAATTTGCAATATTCAGTATTTTGCACAAAATAAGTATCTGCAAAGATCTATGGTGGTCTTTTGCCATGCCTCTGCTTTAGAATTCCGACTTTGAAGCTGGTTGTATACCATATTAGTTGGTCCCTATGTACTCCCAGTTTCTGGGTTCTCCACTGTGATCTTCTGTCTGCTTTTGAGGCAACAACATTGGTTACTATACATAAATGTATACATGAATACATATGGCACAGAATCAGAGAATGGTTTGGGCTGCAAGGGACCCTAAAGAACCCTTTGAGGGATGGGGCATGTATACCTTCAAAGGGCTGAACATGAGCCATCAGTGTTCCCAGGTGGCCAAGAAGACCCATGGCAGCTGGCCTGTATCAGCAATGGTGTGGCCAGCAGGACCAGGGCAGGGATTGTCTCATTGTATTCAGCACTGGTGAGGCCATACCTGGAATCCTGTGCTCATTTTGGGCCCCTCACTGCAAGAAAGACATTGAGTGAGTCCAGGGCAGCAAGGCTGGTATAGAGTCTGGAGCACAAGTCCTGTGAGGAGCTGCTGTGGGAGCTGGAGATGTTTATCCTGGGGAAAAGGAGGCTCAGGGCAGATATGTTTACTTTTGACAGTACCTGAGAGGAGCTTGTGGCAAGGTCAGGGTTTGTCTCTTCTCCAGGTAGTTAGTGGTGGGACAAGAGGAAATGGCCTTCAGTTGTGTATGGGGGGGTTCAGGCTGGATATTAGGAAACACTTCTTCATTGAAAGATTGGTAAAGTTTGGAATGGGCTGCCCAGGGAAGTGGTAGGGTCACCAACCCTGAAAATATTCAAAACACAAGTATAAATGGTCCTTTGCAATATGGTTTAGTGGGCATGGTGGCATTTGGTTCAAGGCTGGATTTTATGGTCTTGGTGCCCTTTTCCAACATAAATGATACTGTGATTGTAAGGGGAAGAGGGAAAGGAAAAAGAAAAACATTACATGAATGTCACCACTGTCACTTGGAAATCTTCCATCAAAACTCTTAGTAAGACTAAGGTTGTGTATTCAATATTCTTCCCAGAAAAGCAAAAATGCAAACTCCAACAGACAGAAACATTCTACAGAACATTTGTCACAACGTACTTTGATACATTTTTATTACTGTGATTCCATTTTCTTCTGGAGAAGGACAAACAGGAATTGAACATCCCAGGTTTCATCAAGTCTCTTGCACTTCATGGGACTTTTGAATGAGACAAAGAAGATGTCTGATTGTAGGAACATCTAATCTAGGACAGGATAGATAATGATTTTTGATGCCTGGGGGCATGGCACCACTTCCCAGTTCTGTGGAATTGGCTGTTTCACTTCTGTGCCAGTATAAATGCAGGGAGGTGAGATGCCCTGCACAAACCACAGCCCTGCACTGGAGGAATTGCCCTCAGTTCTCCCCAGCCCTGCAGCTGACAGCAAGGTAAGAGGCACCCTTTGCACAGGAGAGCTGGAAGGGTTTCTTGGGCAGCTGCTGTGAAATGCAGGGCAAGGGAAGGAGGCTTTAGTGTTGGGCTGAGAGCTGCAGCCCAGCCGTGAGGGTCTGCTGTGGGCATGGGCAGAGACTGAGCCCATCTCTCAGGGCACGAGGAGATGGCTGCTGCAGGAGAAACAAACCTCACCAAGGGACAGGGTGGAGGGGGCCAGTGGTACACAACTGTGAGGGTTGAATGTGAGAGTATTTTACAACTTAATCTTGGACATATATCTAACCCAACATACAACTATTTAAAAGTGGGCAGTTGTGGGCACACATTTCATTTTACTTTTTCCCACCAAATACAAACTACTATGTAAAACCTTCACTCCTTTCCAGTTGTTGTTACATTTATTCATTGTTCAAAATATGTTTGATTTTCTTTATTTCCCCATGCTCTCTAACATTTTGTGCAAAGTCTTCTTACAAGCATTGCTTGTTTTCTGTCTTCCTTTTGTGCAGGCTGTCATCCAAGGCTGACAGCAAGAACTTTCATCCTCAGAAGTCTTGAGATGGGAAAAATTATCATTTATGAGCATGCCAACTTCAGGGGTGTGTCTAGAGAAATCACTTCTGATATTTCCAATCTGGGACGTTTGGATTTTAATGATATTATCTCCTCAGTGAAAGTAATTGGCCAGCCTTGGGTGGCTTATGAGCATATAAATTACACAGGCAGGCTAATGGTACTTGAGGAGGGAGAACACGACTACGTTGGCAGAAGCATGAATGATACGATCAGCTCTCTGCAGATGATCACTGAAGATCTGCACGACCCCCAGATCACTCTCTATGAGCATCCCAACTATCATGGGAAGAGCAGAGTAATAAGAGAAGCAACCAACCTGGCTGCAGGATTTGACAATGACATCATGTCTTCCCACAAAGTCCAGAGAGGTGCCTGGCTGTTGTGTGAGCACAGTGATGGAAGTGGAATTCAATACATTGCACGAGAAAAAGATAACCTTCCACACTACTCAGCAATCTACCTCAATGACAGGCTTTCCTTCCTGCGTCCCCTTCGCCCTGGCCGCTCTTATTAGAATGCAAATCCTCCAAAGCTGAGACAAGATGCAGCACCAGCAAGAAATTTGAGATCTAGATTTCTCCTTCTGCTTGTATAGCCTTTTTTCTGTGGGAGCTCTCTGCTGTGCTGCACTGCAGATCTGTACTTCTCTCTCCTGCCTTGCATGCTTCTCCAGACCCATAAATGATAGTATTATCACGCTTGATCATATGAAAGAGTGTCCAAGCTAAGAAACATGCCAGGCATATGTAACCTAATACACCCTCAGTTGGCATTCCAGAGTCCTGTGCAATGAAATGCTGAAACATTGCAAATTGTCTCTGTTGCTAAGTGAAACAGAAAATGTAAGTGTAGGGTCAGTATCTCCTTCTTTTCAATTTGCTTTTGAAGGTACCATGGCTTCTGCCGTTGTCTGTAATCCATTTTACATTGATGCCATTAAAGAATCTTTTCAGTTTGCAGTGGATCTGTTTAATGCATCTTTACAACAAATACATATTGTTCTTTCATGGTGAGATGTCTTTGTTTATCCAGGGTCACAGAGTCATTGTGTCTTTTTCCTGGACATTTCCTGGAGCATTGTATCCTTCCAGTTTCACTGGTCAGTAACAGTGGGTTTGGGCTTGACTCAACCAGTGCTAAAATCTTGCTGATCATGTTGATTATTGCTGTGATCCTGACCAAACTCACCCATGCAGTGTACATAAATAGCACATTTTGATGGTATTGTGTACAATCAATCATAGTGATGAATCACACTGGTTATACAGCCTTCCACTGCCCAAATCACATAATCAAACAGTACGTTCTCATAACTTTGAACTGACAGATTGGCTGCTCTCAGCGGAAACAACTGTCTTGTGTTTTCAACCTGTAGTATCTTGATAAAGGAGGAGGAATGACAAGGTATTCCATGATCTGTTTTGCCATGTGCAAGTTCACCTGGATGAGCAGAGTCTCAGCCCTCCTCCACCAGTGCCTAATGCAGCAGCACGCCCTGAGCTGTGGACTGTGGCAGCTGTCCCATGGCAGCTCTGCACTGCCGTGTCCATCTTGTCAGTGCTGAGCTGTGTGCCCTGATTGCCTTGCCCTGCTCACTGGGCTGCTCAGACAGGAGCTGCCCTTGGCCTCTTTGAACCCCATGGGGTGCGCATGGTGCCAGTGCTGAAGCTTGCCAAGGTCCCTGTGCATGGACCCTTCCCTCAGCTTTATCAAACGCCCCCCTCAGCTTGGAGTCATCTGCAAACCTGCCCAGGGTGCACTGCATCCCACTGCCTGTGCCACGCATGAAGACACGGAGCACTACTGGGGCCAGCAGGGACCCTCGAGGGACCCCATTTGTTACTGGTTTCCATTGACCCTGACAGGGCCAACAATTCCATTGACCTAACTGCTCCTGCATTTTCCACTTCTGTGTTGGGATTTGCAGGCACATGGAGGCCAGGGGGGTGATTGGAGACAGCCAGCACAGCTTCAGCAAAGCCTTCACCTCCTGATCTGCGGGATCAGACCCGTCTGGGGATGAGTGCACTGGGAGCAGCCCTGCTGAGAAGGAACTGGGGACAGTGCTGGATGAAAAGCTGGACATGAGCCAGCACCTTGAGCTTGCAGGCTGGAAAGCCAACCCTATCCTGGGCTGCCAAAGGTGTGCTCAGCAGGTCAAGGGAGGAGCTTCTTCCCCTGTATCCACTATGGTGAGGTCCCACCTGGAGTACTGCAGGCAGCTCTGCAGATTTTTACTGGGGCCTTTCAAACCTAGAGAGAGGAGATTTCAATTGGACAATTGGAAGAATATTTTTGTGATGAGGAGTGTGAAGCACTGGCACAGGTTGCCCAGAGAAGCCGTGGATGGTCCATCAAAGGCCAGTATTGGAATAATTACCAATATTACTGATGGGACATGCCTTGGCTTGCCTGGCCCTGCGTCTAAACCAAACAGTGGCAACTGAGTCATTTTGCCTCAGAGACACTATTGGCTAGCTGGATGTTGTGGCAGGGCAAGTGAGGACAAGTCCAGGCATGCCAGAGCCCCAGGTAGCAGCAGGATGGAGTTTTCCTCTGGCAGAGGGTTCGCTTTTCAGGTTCTTACTGACAGAGATGCTTTAAGGTGATGGTGAAGGAAGGAGTCAGTTCTGATAGAGGGTTTTAATCCAGAGATTTTATTCTGGGCTGTAAGGCCCCTGAATCTTGCAACAGCTCTAACAGAACTCTCGAACTGTGTGGTTGCTGCTCCTTTTAATCCCAGGGAGCAGGGGAGGGAAGGAGTAGGGATCCCATCAACCAGACACAGGGCAGGCAGGTCTCAGGTGAAAGTGACACCTGCATGGGCCAATGGCCCCCGGGGGTCTAGGGCATCTTTTGAACTCTGCCAATCACTCAATGCCCTTCTGGAATGTCAGGACAGACAGACAGCACTCAGCAGGGGTCAGGGGTGGGGAAAGGAGAGGTGATTGGCACCTGGGGAAGGAGTCTTCAGGGAGCAACCCAGGGTATCTGAAGCAAACTCTGACATCACACCACAACAAGCCAGGTTGGATGCAGCTTTGAGCAACCTGGTCTAGTGGAAAATCTCTGTGCTCATTGCATGGAGGTTGCAAATAGATGGTGTTTAAGACCCCTCCCAGCCAAAATCATTCTGTCATTTTGTGATTCTAGGATGTGCAAATTCAGCAAACCTTGCCGTGGTTTCAGGTCCCAGTTCCATATTCCTCTTTTTACATCGACAGTACCTCCTTTTCCAGCAACACTTATAAATTTTGAATATCAGCACAATGAGTCTATCTGGCTCCAAGTCTCAGCAAAATCCTGTGCTTTGCAAGGCTGGCTGAGGAGTAAATCTGCCCTGTCCTACTGTGTAGGGCTGTGTAGACAGAAGTCTCTGCTAAACGTTTAGCATGTTTATAGCTAAAGCTGGATGGTTTATGGCTGTGGCATGAAAGGGTAGAAGAACAGTGCCTTTCCAGCTGCTTCTCAGGCATGTAGTGGATAATGCCTGAATGTCGTGAAGGACAGTGAAAGAACACCACATATATGGAAGGAATTCCAAATTCTGGAGTGCTTCCATACAATGGAAAAAAAAATATGTAAGGACATCCTTGTTGATGTTTTTTCCTTGTTTCTGACACTATGACCTGAAGATTCTTGCAATGTCTCACTTTAAGGTGTAATGTATGTGCACTCAGGTAATCTTTTGTCTTTTCTTGGTAGTAGAAACATTCGTAATGATTGAGAGCCTGTAGAGGAATTGGGAGGGAAGTCTGATGTTGGGAAATGGTATTTATATAGGTACAAGAAATAATTTAAGTTATTGTACACATGACTTGATGATGACATTTTTTCATTGAAATTGAACAAAGGATGAAATCAGGCAGAGAATGACAAAGGCTTTTAAATCTTCCTTAGAATTACTGACAGAAAGTTTTAGTGTAGAAGGGACCTCCCTAATCCAAGGGCTTGTTTACAGCAGAGCTACCTTCAAACATGATCAAGTTGCTCATGGCCATCTTCAAGTGATTTCTGAACAGCTGCAAGGGTGGAGATTCCCCAGGGTCTCTGGCTCTTCCGTCAGCCCTGAAACCCCCTTAGGGTCATATTTTTTTTCCCTTACTTTTCATCAGAGCTTCCCTGTTCCCAGATAAGACTCTTTCCCAGGTCTCCTTTTGTGTGCGCCTCCCTTAGCCATTTCTCTTCCATGGCTGAGAAACATTTTCTCAATGAGGTCAGCCACTTTTAAATCACACCAACAGAGATCACAGAATCACAGAATCACACAATCACTAGGTTGGAAGAGAACTTTAAGATCATTGAGTACAACTCATGCCCAAACACCTCAACTAAACCACGGCACCAAGGACTACATCCAGTCTGTTTTTAAACATATCCAGGGATGGCAACTCCACCACCTCCCCGGGCAGACCATTCCAGAACTTTATCACTCTTTCAGTAAAAAACTTTTTCCTAACACCCAACCTATATTTGCCGTGGTGCAGCTTAAGATTGTGTTCTCTTGTTCTTTCAGTTGCTGTCTGGAAGAAAAAAGCAACCCTCACATAAGTACAACCACCTTTCAGAAAGTTGTAGAGTGATAAGGTCACCTCTGAGTCTCTGTTTCTCCAAGCTAAACACCCCCACCTCCCTCAGTTGTTCGTCATAGGGCTTGTGTTCCAATGTTGTGTATTCTCCATACTCAGAGGCATTCCAGACCTGACTGGATAAAGCCACCAGCAAACATAATTCACCTCACAGCTGCCCCTGTGTTAAGCAGCTGACTGGACTCAATGGCAACCAAAGGTCACTTCCAACTTCAATTACCCACCAACCCTACAATCCTCCTGGCTCCCTGGATCATTCAAGCTCATCATGTAAGGAGCAAGACAGGCAAATCCCAGTACTTCCTGAGCCCTATTGCTCCTCAGGAATCCTGCTATAAATAAAGATGATCAATGTCCCTTGTCCATCCCGCTGATTCTTGTCAGAGCAATGCTGTCCTGATGGGGATTTCTGTGCACTGACATGGACTCAGGGGGTCTAATGAGCTCCTTTGCATTGTCCTTGCACTCAGCAATTAATGTGTCCCTGCAATTTGTCTCTCCTCAGTTTAGTGTTTGGGGCTTTCTTGGTGAATTTGGGTTTTTTTGGAGGGAAATTTTCCCCGATGTGGCTCTCCTGCTTTCAAGGGAGTAGAATCACATCCAACCACAAGTGCAAGAAAAAGAGAACTGAGAGAGCATCTGTGGATCTGCAGGATTTCAACACACAAGATACTCTTCTGAGAAAGCCCATAATAGTTCCTACAAACATCTGATCAGGATTGAAAGTAAAAGGAAAGAACGCTAAAGTTACACCAGGGTGTTTGGTTTTTTTTTTTTTTTTTTTTTTGTGGAAAAGCCCCAGTTCCAGGGTTTCTTTCTGGCCAAGTCACTTTTTGAGTGCCATGTTCAGGCAGAGCTCAGGATGAGCGGGGCTCAGCCCCAGGAGCTCCTCCTGCTCAGCTGCTGCAGCCCAGGCTGCAGGCTCTCTGTCGAGGGCTGCTTTTCCCAGTGCCACTGCCCAGACTGCAGAGGCACCCCGTGCTGGGGTTGGCTGTGTGAGCCAGGGACAGGCATGCTCCTGGGCACGGAAAGGACACGGACACGGCCACTGCAGCGGCTGGCACACACCAGGGGCTGCCCTCAGCCACCCCACAGCTGACACCACCAGCACTCCCACAGAATGGAATGGAAGACAGACATCCCTCTCTCCTTCCTGCTCTGCAGACCACCCACATGGAAGCCCTCTAGTGAAGACCTGCACACTCTCAGTCTCCACAGGCACCAGCACCTGCACAGGTGCTCCCAAGAGGACCGAGAGCCCTCAGCCTGTCCAGTCTCACACCTGGCTCTGGGCTCTCTGACCAGAGGACGCTTTGGTGTCTCCTAGTCTCTGGCTAGTGCAGCTTGGTGCTTGCAGCCAGCCCACACACACCACACACTGTTCTCATGGGTGTTCTGGCAGTCGTGGGTGCCTTGGATCCCAGCATGGGTCTCCTTCCTGTCTGACATCCCTGTCTATATCCATGCTCTACTTGCTGGTTGCTCCAGCTCAAACTTGGCTGGCAAATCACACCATTATTTCATTCTCTTGAACCGAAAATGTCTTTATTTGATAAAGTTAATGGAAAAGAGGCTGTCATGGTCCACATACCCTTACAAGCATGTCTTCCCACGCTTTAAATGTCACAAGTGGTGGAGGCCTGTGGAGTAAGATGTGTCTTAGCAGGACAGAAGGAGACACCTGTGGAGCTCGTGACTGAAGGAGAAGAGACACCAAGGCTCAACAGAACAATCCATTAAGGTTTAGGCCTGTGCAGGATGCATCCTCAATTTGGTCTTGCAGACCCCATGCCCTGTAGCAGCCTCACTGTCTCGTGTCCCTGTCTCTGCTGTAGCTGAGGTGTTAAGGCAAGTCCAGCCATGGCTTCTCTGCCAAAGCTCCACACCCTGCTCTGTGCCACGCAGTGCTCAAAGCTTGGGGAAGACACTCTTAGACCCAGCATGACCACCCAGTGACCCAGGTCTCAGAGTACTCTCTAACTTTTCCCTACCTTCTATTTTTGATAGTGGTTGGGCTGCTGCAGACAGTTTCCTTTGAGTGGACATCATAGTGTCTTTCAACACAAACGCAAACAGAAATTAACAACCAATCAAAGAAATGCAATCAAAGACAATGCATCTTCACATTCTGTTACTTTTGTGCTAAAATGAATTTTATGTGAATGTAGATTTTCATGAGAATTTAAATTGACACCATAAAACATTTTGTGAAAATATAAACCAGAAATATTTTAAACAACTGACAAAGCAACAAGGGTTCAGATTTGACTCTGGGAAGTGCTCTAGTGATGACTTTTTAAAGCTGTCCAGAATGTCTGTGAGTTAATTCCAAAACCAGCAGGGAGGAAGCACAACCTCCAGTAGCAAGATGCTGTAAAGTAAGTTCCTACTGATAAGTGACCAAAGGCAGTTATTTAAAAATGCAGAAATAGAGCTGATTCTACAATTTATTGTTAGTTGAATTCAATTCAGTAACTCATTAGATGGCGTTTCTGGTGCTTGGAAGTTGGTCAGGAACACCAGAGCAGAGCAAGTCAGATAAAAGCACCTTGAAAGACAGTGATCCAGGGTGGGCTGAGTCCTGGGGACACACACTACAGAATTCACAGCAGAAGGGTTTAAGGAATGCTGTTTTCTGCAAAGCAGAGTTCCAGTAGGAGTCACTGAGAGCACAGTGTGGCATCTGGGAGAACCAATAACTTGATGTAGGAAATAATTTGTACCTATCTGGAGAAGAAAATAAAGGAGAATGGGGAAAAGAGGAGAAACAATATTGGTGGTCAATGGACAGCAATGGAAAAAAATGAGAGCGGAAAAACATTAAGAAGAAGTATTATCTGAAGCATTTACTTCAGTCTGAATTGGTAAAATGTATAGCATCATACTTAGCATAATAAGATTGATGCTTGACATGTTTGTGAAAGAAACACCATGTCTAACCAGATTCAAGTGTTTAATTTCAAAACTGAAAGTATAAAGCACCATTTAAAATAAAACAGTATTGAGTGCCAAATAAATGTCTGTAAATATCTATGTTCCTTTGCCATGACTCTGATTTTGATTTGCCAATTTTGATTTTGAAGCTGGTTTTACACCACGGCAGAAGGTTCTATTTACATTCTGTTTCTGGGTTCTACACTGGGACCTTCTTTCTGCTTTTGAGACAACAATGTTGATGGTTTTGATTATCACCTATGATAGTACCATGCCCATCTATTATTATACATAAATGTATACATGAATACATATGGCACAGAATCAGAGAATGGTTTGGGCTGCAAGGAACCCTAAAGAACCCTTTGAGGGATGGGGCATGCACACCTTCAGAGGGCTGAACATGAGCCATCAGTGTTCCCAGGTGGCCAAGAAGGCCCATGGCAGCTGGCCTGTATCAGCAATGGTGTGGCCAACAAGACCAGGGCAGGATCGTCTCATTGTATTCAGCACTGGTGAGGCCATACCTGGAATCCTGTGCTCATTTTGGGCCCCTCACTGCAAGAAAGACATTGAGGTGCTGGAGTGAGTCCAGGGCAGCAAGGCTGGTGAAGGGTCTGGTGCACAAGTCCTGTGAGGAGCCGGTGGGGGAACTGGGGGTTTTTATCCTGGGGAAAAGGAGGCTCAGGGCAGATATGTTTACTTTTGACAGAACCTGAGAGGAGCTTCTGGCAAGGTGGGGGTTTGGCCCTTGTTCCAGGCAAGGGAGGAGCAAGGGGAAACGACCTTCAGTTGTGTATGGGGGGGTTCAGGCTGGATATTAGGAAACACTTCTTCATTGAAAGATTGGTAAAGTTTGGAATGGGCTGCCCAGGGAAGTGGTGGAGTCATCATCATTGGAAGTGTTCAAAACACAAGTTGAAATGACATTTGCAATATGGTTTAGTGGGCATGGTGGCATACAGTCAAAGGCTGGATCTTGGAGGCCTTTTCCAACATATAATAATACTGTGATCCTAAGGACAAAAGGCAACTGAAAAAAGAAAATACTATGTAAATGTGCTCTCTGCTACCCTGATATTTCCCAAAAAAACCTCTTAGTATGACTAAGGTTGTGTATTCAATGTTCTTCCCAGGAAAGCAAAAATGTAAACTCCAACAGACAGAAAAATTCTACAGCACATGTGTCGCAAAATATTTGATACATTTTTATTACTGTGATTCCATTTTCTTCTGGAGGAGAAGGACAAACAAGAACTGAACTTCCCCCGTTTCATCAAGTCACTCATGCTCCAGTGGACTTTTGAACAAGAGGAAGAAGATGTCTGGTTGTGGGACAGTAGAAAGCAAAATATAATAGATAATGAGTTTTGATCCCACGGGGTAATATTGGACACTTTCAGTTCCGTTGACTGGGGTGCTTTGAGAGACTTCTGTGCCAGTATAAATGCAGGCAGGTGGGATGCCCTTCCCAACCCGCAGCCCTGCACTGGAGGAATTGCCCTCAGCTCTCTCCAGCCCTGCAGCTGACAGCAAGGTAAGAGGCACCCTTTGCACAGGAGAGCTGGAAGGGTTTCTTGGGCAGCTGCTGTGAAATGCAGGGCAAGGGAAGGAGGCTTTAGAGTTGGGCTGAGAGCTGCAGCCCAGCCGTGAGGGTCTGCTGTGGGCATGTGCAGAGACTGAGCCCATCTCTCAGGGCACCAGGAGATGGCTGCTGCAGGAGAAACAAACCTCACCAAGGGACAGGGTGGAGGGGGCCAGTGGTACACAGTTGTGAGAGGTGCATGTGTCAGTATTTACAACATAACCTTGGGTTTGCACCTGAACCAACACACACATATCATGACCTCACTCTTTTCCAGTTACCTCTATGTTTATTCTTTGTTCAAAATGTTTTATTTTTCCTTTTCCCCTTTTTCCCTTCTGGGTGTCCATCATTGTGTTTCAAGGTCCAAAATGCTTCTTACAAGCATTGCTTGTTTTCTGTCTTCCTTTTGTGCAGGCTGTCATCCAGCTCCTATAGGAAGAAATCTGCACTCCAGAATTCCTACTGAGATGGGAAGAATCATCCTTTATGAGCGTGCCAATTTCCAGGGCATGTCCAAAGAATTCACCTCTGATATTGCCAATTTAAGAGATGCAGATTGGAATGATCTTGCCTCCTCGGCAAAAGTAATTGGCCAGCCTTGGGTGCTTTATGAGCATTCAGACTACAGAGGCCAATTTCTAGTACTTGAGGAGGGAGACCATAGCCTTTTTACTTCAAAGTTGAATAATAAGGTTAGCTCTCTGCAGATGATCACTGACGATCTGAGCAATCCTGAGATCACTCTCTATGAGCATCCCAACTATCAAGGGAAAAGCAAGGTAGTACGAGAAGCAACCAACCTGGCTGCAGGACATGACAATGACATCATGTCTTCCCACAAAGTCCAGAGAGGTGCCTGGCTGCTGTGTGAGCACAGTGATGGAAGTGGAATTCAATACCTTGCTCGAGAGCACGAACACCTTCCAAATTACAAGGCAATCAATTTTGACAACAAGCTTTCCTTCCTGCGTCCCCTTCGTGCTGGCCGCTCTTATTAGAATGCAAATCCTGCAGCGCTGAGGAAAGATGCAGCCCCAGCAAGAAATTTGAGACCTGATCTCTGCCTCTGCTTTTGTCACATTCTTTGTGATTTGTTTTAAGATGCCCCTGTGATACCATTGCTTCTGCAATTGTCTCTAATCCATTTTTTGTTGGTGCCATTAAAGAAACTCTTGCAAGCAACAGTGAGTCTGTTTTATGTACTGTTTAGTGTAGATAAATATTGCCCTTTCATGATGTCTCTGTGGAAGCAGAGAATGTTTTGTGCAGTCATTTTGAGCCTTTTTCATGGATATCTACTGTAAGATTTTATCTCCTTCCAGTTTCACTCTTCAGTAACAGTAGGGTCAGGCTTAACTCAACCAGTGCTAAAGTCTTGGTGAGCATGTTGATAATTGCTGTGACCGTGGCCAAACTGTCATCTGCAGTCTGTACCTAAATATCACATATTTGATTGTATCTCAAGACATTGATCATACTGATGATATAGCTTTTTACTGCCCAAATTACATAATCAAACAGACTGTTCTCATAAATTTGAATTGACTGAATGCTTTGTCCCAATGGTAAAACTTGTATGATTTTTTTAAATAGCTGCCTCACTTTCAATTAAGTTATTGATTAAGCATTTAATTTTTTCTTGGTTTTCTTTGTCATAGTATTCCTCCCCCTTATGCTGCTGTGTTTTCTTGGCAGTGCCTTATTTGACCTTTGAATTCAACAGAGCAATATTATGGCAAAACTTAAATGAGATTCTCTATCCCGGTAAATCAAATCACAAAACCTGCAAAGCATATTGCTGACAAAAGCAGTAAGGAGAGACCTTCTTTCAGAGATCTGCAGAGGTCATCAGGAAAATAAATGTGACATGGTCAAATGTGAGCAGTTGCAGCAGATTATTCCTATAAGGAATTCCCCTCCTTGGAGCAAACTTGCCTTTGTCATTTGTGATGTCCCAAAGCCCAATTCCTGTTCACACAGAGTGCAGTTTACCTAGGTAAACATCATCAGCCCCAGACCTCAGCACAGACTCATCATGGGTCCCCCAGGCCCCTGGCCTGTTTATGATCTCTATACCCCAGAGGCAAGTGCACTCAAACTAGACCTGGTGCTGTGAGACACCTTCCCAGTGCAACGTCACCTGTGGGGATGTCATGGTTTGACACTGGTCAAACACCAGGCACATATGAAAGCCACTCACTCAACCTCCCATGTTAGAGCTGGACAGAGGAGAGAAAAATTTACCAAAGGGCTCATTAGCTGAGATAAGGACCAGAAGGAAACACTCCAAGGGCAAAACAGGCTCAACTTAGAGGTACAACACGAGTTTATTACTAACAGCATCAGAGTAGGATAATGAAAAGTAAAATAAGCCCTCAAAACCACCCTTTTCCCCCCAGCCCCTCCATCCCACTTACAGCGCAGGGAGACAAGGGGATGGGGGTTTTGGTCAGTTTGTCACCCAGGATTTTCTTCCCCTGTGCAGGGAGAGGAGTTGTTTCCCTGTGAGACTGTGGGGTCCCTCCCACAGGAAAAAAATTCTCTGTGAACTTCTCCAGTGTGGTTCCAATCTCAAGAGCAGCAGTCCTCCCAAAACTGCTGTGGCGTGGGTCACTCTTCCTTGGGGTGCAGTCCTCCAAGGACAGGCTGCTCCAGCCTGGAAGTAGGGGCCCTTTCCCTCCACAAAAGCACCCACTGGATCACAGCCTCCTCCAGGCATCCACCTGCTCTGGCGTGGGCACTTCCCCCACAGGCTGCAGGTGGATCTCTGCATTCCCCATGGATCCCCAGGGGCTGCAGGGGCACAGCTGCTTCACCATGGTCTCACCATGGCCTGCAGAGGAGTCTCAGGTCCAGGGCCGGGAGCACCTCCTCCCCTCCTTCTCCACTGACCTTGATGTCCCCATGTTGTTTCCCTCACATGTTCTCACCTACTCCTCCATCTGGAATTAAAACTGTGCCTCTACCTTTTCTTTGGTTTCTTCTTAAATATGTTATCACAGAGGTGTTACCATCATCTGTCATTGGCCCAGCTTTGGCCAGCAGCATGTCCATGTTCAGAGCCATCAGGGATTGGCTCTGCTGGACATGGTGGAAGCTTCCAGCAGCTTCTCCCAGAAGCCACCTCCGTGGCCCTCTCACTACCAAAAACCAGGCAATGCAAAACCAACGCAGGGGAATAAAACAGCTTATTGATCTAGGGCAACTCCCAGTGCAGTGACACCCAGGCCCAAGGAGAATGCAGCTTGAGGTGTCCTTAGCAGCAGCACAAGATGGAATGAGCTGTTGTTCATGTGCACTTCCAGACTGCACAAATCTGACAGAGTGATAAACAAGACAGCAAAACCCAGCCAAATGTCTTTGGAAAGGCTGGGAACAAACTGTCTATCGGTATCAGTCAAGCCATGGCCTACCAGCCAGGCTCTTCCCCACAGGCAATCACAGCAACTGTATACCAGAGGAAAATCTTTAGCATGTTTAAGAGATGACTAGTGACAGCAAGGCAGGTGTCTACTTGTCACTTTATGCTCCCTCTCTTCCTGTGCTCACTCAGGAACCAAGGCAGAAGATACTAATAGAGTTAGTGACCACCAGCTGTACAGAGCAGACCACAGGTGATGAGAATCCTGCTGGGAATCCTGTAGTCAGCATGTCTTCTCTTGGAAATGCCCATGACACATCAGATGGACTCACAGCCTTGCAAACATCTCCAACACCATCTTTCAGGAGATGTGAGTGACAGTAATACACTGGAAAATCACTGTTGCCTGGGGAGAAGTGCTGATTGTTGAATATGGGAAATAAAACTGCTGCCTTAGGAGATCAAGATGACTGGGGAAGACAAAGGCAAGGGTACCTTGGCTATATAAGCGTGTAACCAATAGAATCATAGACTCACAGAATGGTTTGGGTTGGAAGGCACCTTTAATGATCCTCTAGTCCATGAGCAGGAGTACCTTTCACTAAATCATGTTGCTCATTGTCACATCCAACGTTGTCTTGAATACTTCCAAGGAAAGGGCATCCACAGCTTCTCTGGGCAACATATTGCAGTGTGTCACCCCTCACAGTAAACAATTTTTTACTAATATCTAATCTAAACCTGCCCTCTTTCAGTTTAAAGCCATTACACCTTGTGCCATCATTTCATGTCCTTTTAAAAAGTCCTTCAGCTTTCTTGTAGTCCCTTTAGATACTGGAAAGTGCTATACGGTCTCCCCAAAGCTGCCTCTTCTCCAGGTTGAACAGCCCCAGCTGTCTTGGCTTATTGTCATGGTGGAGGTTCTCCAACTCTCTGACCATCTTCATGGCCTCCTCTGGACCCTCTCCAACAGGTCCATGTTCTTGTGTTGGGGGTCCCAGAGCTGGATGCAGCACTCCACTCCAGGTGGGGTTTCACCAGAGTGGAATAGAGGGACTGAATCTCTCTCGCCCTGCTGGCCATGCTGCTTTTGCAGCCCAGGACACATTTGGCTTTCTGGGCTGCGAGTCTTCACTGCCAACTCACACCGAGCTTCTTGTCAGCCAACCCCCACCCCCACGCCCTTCCCTGCACAGCTGCTCTCAGTCCATTGTTTGCCCAGCCTGTGTTTGTGCTTGGGATTGTCCCAACTCACAGGCTGATGTTGCACTTGGCCTTGTTGAACTTCATGAGGTTCACATAGGCTCACCACTCCAGCCTGGCAAGACCCCTCTGGATGGCATCCCTTCCCTCCAGCATCTCGACAGCACCGCAGATCTTGGTGTTATCAGCAAACTGACTGAGAGTGCACCCAATCCCACTATCCACGTTGCCAACAAAGATGTTGAACAGTCCAGTCCCAATACCAACCCCTCAAGAACTGGTCTCATCACTGGTCTCTATTTTGACATTGAGTCATTGATCCCAACTCTTTGAGTGTGACCATCCAGCCAGATCCTTATCCATTGGAGCAGTCCATCCACAAAATTCTTATCTCTCCAGTTTAGAGATAAGGATGTCATGCTGTACAGCTTCAAATGCTTTCCATAAGCAAAGTAGATAATGTCAAACACTCTTCCCCTATCCACCAATGCTGCAACCCTGTTGTAGACATATTTTTTGTTGATATAGACAAATTTATTTATAAACATAGCATTTTCATTTTACTCTAGAAATAGCTTACCACAAAAGGGATAACTTTAAGGCAAACAATCTACAGCTAGTACAAGGCACGTTCACCTTTATTTAACACTGAAAGCTCCTTACCTCACAAATTTTCCTGGCCCCTGTTTCATGCTGGTCTAATCATCCATAATACACTTTCCATAGCTCGTTGAAATAAATGCATTTTATTTTCAGCAGGCAGTCTTGTGGTGTGGCAAGTGAGCCTTTCCAAACCCTTGAAATCCCAATTTTTTAAATGAGAAAAGTGGGAAAGCAGCTCTCCTTGTACAGCCTGGGGAGTTGCAGGGCAGAGCACACCAGATGGGATACAGGTAGGACCCCCTCTACCCTGGGCACCCACTGGTACAGCCATTTGGCTGGAGGCGGTTCTGCTTCTCTAGTGCTGCTTACTTTAATGTCTCCTGATGTTACCTGGAACTCCCATCCAGATTTTTGTACTTGTCAGTACTACTTCATCCGGTCATGTCTGGATTCCTTGGAAAACTTGTTTAGGTCAAGTCTGAAAATAGGAGGGAGCTCAGCAGAGTCTGAACTTTGGAGGTTGGAACTAGATGATTTTTAAGATCCCTTTCAACTCAAACCAGTCTGTGATTCTATAAGCCAGGGTGGGGAAAAAGGTCCTTCAGGGTTGCTTGAGCTCTGCTGCCATCCTCTGGAGAGGGACAGGGTGCAGCTCGAGTGAGCTGACCCTAAATGGGCTTCCTCTGTATGGTTGGGCTGATTTGCTGCTAGTAACAAAACTTGGCCTTAATTTGAGGTCAAAATGAGGAAGGAAAGGGACACTGTGGTATGGTGGCTGTGACTGGAAAGATGTGGGCAACAAAGCTGGGACCAGTGTGCCTGAGGAGCTGGTTGCTATCGTGCAACAGCCTTGTGCCTTTGGCACTGGGGCAGCAATGCCAGCAGCAAGAGGATTTTAGAGAAAGAGGAAAAACTTTAGAAACTCCTTTTACTCATAGTCCTTGCAAGAGAAGATAAAATGCAAACCAAACACATGAAGAATATAGTTATATGCATGACTGACATAATTAATCCTTAGCTGGACTATTACTTGCAGAATACAGTGGCCATTATGAGATGATTGTGGTCACTACAGCCTGAATATCTGCTTCCTAGAAAAATAAATTATAGCAATCACTAATGTAATGGTTTTGGTGGGGTTTTTTACACTGTGCTCCTGGATAGCCTAAAAAGAATAGGAAGGAGAAGCAATGGTAGGGTCTTTAACGGTTGGATTTTTTAAAAATCTATCCTTGCAGTATTTGAAAACTGCTATACTTGCCTGGAATTTAATCAGAACTCTCTATTGCACTGTCATTACAATTAACAAGTTGTCAACGACTGAAACTAAGCAAAGATGACATGGTCTGAACTTCAATCTACCATTGGACACGGCTCCCACCGGACAGTGAATGAATATGACAGGGATATAAAGGATTGGTGATGGAAATATCTCCCAGTCAAACTAGGAAGGGAAGCACGTTAAGATACCCTCTATGTGAGAAGCCAGAGCTGTAAGCACAAGTAAGTGTTAATTTATTATTTATCAGTTGTCCACGGATATCTATGGCATCGAGTGGGTGGTGCATTGTTCAGATATTCTGCTTCAAGTGGGACTATCCTCAACACCACATCAGGTCACTGTGACTTTATCTGGCTGAGTGCTGAAAGTATTGATGAAGAAGTCACTATCTCACACCTGGTCTGATGCTGCACTGACTCCTAGTGGAAAAGTTCCTCTCAATGCCATGTCCAAACCTCCCAAATCACAGCTTGTGTCAGGACAGTTATGAAGATGGATGAAGATGTGCAAACACAAAAAGGGTGAGGTTGTTGACTGACACTGAGTATTTACTGAGGTTATGGCGAGCACAGTTGGTGGAAGCCTATGTGTAAACAATGACTTTGTGTCATTGGATTGTCAACGTCACATTAATGCATTATTTTAGTTAAGAACTTCCTACAGTACTAATAACTAAGTAGATGTAGCTTTTTGGCTCCTCCTAAGAGAGGCACAAAGTGAAAAAAAGTTATTTCCTTCAGCAGCTCAGGGAAACAGGAGTCCCCTGAGTTTTTTCATGTTCCTAATTGATGTAACTGTGCGCAAAACACAAGGGAACGAGATCAGGAAAGTCAGGGCACAGCTGGAACTTAATGTAGAAAGAATAAGAAGAAGAACTTTCAGAAGTACATTGACCAGAAAAGGAAGATGAAACAAAATGTCATATTCCCCCGCCCCAATAAATAAGACAGGAGAAATCATGACAACTGATATGGAGAAGGCTGAGGTACTCAACAATTTTTTTTTGCCTCAGTTCCCTCTTCCCACATCCCAGAGCCTCTGAAACTCAAGACAGGTACTGGGGGAATGAAGTCTCTCCCATCATTGGAAAAGATCAGGTTAAAGACCAAATGAGGAACTTGAAAGTGGCATGGCTGACAAGGAGTTGGGAATACTGGTGGATGAAAGGCTGGTCATGAGTTGACAATGAGGACTTGCTGCCCAGAAAGCCAACTGTGTCCTGGGCTGCATCCAAAGCAGTGTGGCCAGCAGGTCATGGGGATGACTCTGCCCCTCTACTTGGCTCGAGAGAGACTCCACATGGAGTTCTGTGTCCAGCTCTGGAGTCCAGCACAGGAAAAATATGTACCTGTTGGAGTGAGTCCAGAGCAGGGCCAAAAAATGGTTAGAGGTCTGGAACACTTCTGCTATGAAGAAAATCTGAGGGACTTGTAGTGGTTCTGCCTGGAGGAGTGAAGACTCTGGAGAAATCTTATTACGACCTTTCAATTTATAAAAAGGGTTTATAAGAAAGATAGAAACAGACATTTTTATCATGACCTGTAGTGTCAGGACAAGGGCCAGTGGTTTTGTACAGACAGAGAATACATTTAGATGGGCTGTAGAGAAGACATGAGGTATCTTTTACAATGGAAGTAGTGAAGCATGGAACCATGTTGCCCAGGGAAGCTGTGGATGCTCCATCCCTGGAAGTGCTCAAGCCCATGTTGGACAGAGCTTTGAGCAACCTGCTCTAGTGGAAGATGCCCCTGCCTAGGGCAGAGGGTTGGAACCAGATGATCTTTAAACCTCCCTTCCAACCCAAACTAAAGGGTAAAAAAATGTCATAGAAGAACAGAAAGTAAAAGGAAAGAACATTAAAATCACACAGGTTCTTTTTTCTGTGGGGAAACACCAGTTCAAGAGTTCTGTTTTGGCCAAGTCACTTTTCGAGTGCTCAGGATGAGCAGGGCTCAGCCCCAGGAGCTCCTCCTCCTCAGCTGCTGGAGCCCAGGCTGCAGGCTCTCGGTTGAGGGCTGCTTTTCCCAGTGCCACTGCCCAGACTGCAGGGGCAGCCCATGCTGGGGTTGGCTGTGTGAGCCAGGGACAGGCATGCTCCTGGGCACGGAAAGGACACGGCCACTGCAGCGGCTGGCACACATCAGGGGCTGCCCTCAGCCACCCCACAGCTGACACCACCAGCACTCCCATAAAACAAGGACAGACAGCCAAGTTCTTCATCTGAATGCGCTGTAATTACAGCACTGCAGGGACATCAAGGACAATGTACGTGTATTCTGCAGTGGTGGCTGAGGTACTTACCAGTTCTACTGCCATCCTCAGTTTGTCTTTAAGTTTTACTGGGGATAAAAAGCTGGTGTTTGCAGTTTTAAGTAAGATATTCCTTCAAAGCCATTCCTGGACTGAAGTGAATCTCAAAAAACTTCAGCATAACAGAGGAGACTGTTACTGGGTAGAGATGTAAATGCTGGCCTAATGTTGTCAGTACATCAAACATCACAGACACAGTTGACCACAGGGAAATATTTCTGGTTTTGTCTTATTATCTAAATTTTCAGACTTTTGTTTTCTTCCTCAGTGTAGTGGAAAGTGCTTTTAGCCCATTTATCTGCCTGGATGTCAGCACACTGTCCAGACTATTGACCTTTCACTGCAATAGGGTTGTTAAAATTCATGTTTTTCCACAGTTTTTCTTCTCAAAAGAAATACTCCATGGGACAAGCAGAAGGCTTGGTCTGCTCCCAAATTTGACTAGGGCCTAATGTTGTGGGACTATGAAAAATCTTTACTACCAGCGACTTCACTCTCTTCAGGGTGGCCTTGTGCCCTTTTTACTCTCCTGGCACGTGCAATTAATTGACAAGCAAAGCTGTATTTTCCATCTTGCATTCCACCTGCCATACACGCATTTCCATTGCTCCACAGTCCTCAATTTTTGTGCACAAAGTGGATATTATTAAGTGTAACATGAACGCCTGAAAAGAAAAATCTGTAGGAAGGTTGTTGTCTGGGAAAGTAACTGTGCTTCTTGGAATAGTCACAGAGCTTCCAAAATGAGATTTGTGGTTTCTCCAAGCCATAGTAGTGATTTGAGAAAATATGGATATTTTTTTCTCCATCTTGGGTAAAATCTGGGTAAAGCCTTAGTATGGAGCATCTTGAAAAAAAAATTAATTCTTAGACACAACAATATACATTACTTAATTCCAATTAAATTGTTCTTCGGATTTCAGTGTCCGGTGGTAGTGTTGAGAAACACATATCAAGATTCCTATCTCAGCGACCTAACCTATGCAACATTAATATTGTTCCAAATTTTGGGCAGCAAAAGGCTCCTCTTTGTCATCAAAGCCTAGAACAAATAAAATCAGTTTTTAAGAACATGCAAATATTAAAGAGTTTAATTGGATATTTCCACCTGGCATTTAAAACATTGATGGATTTTCATATCTGCAGCCCATTTGAACTGTCTGCTCTGGTACTCTGAAGATGCAACCTTTGTGAAGTTACATCCAGTAACGTCTGTGAAGCTACTCTATTTTATGCTGTGCTAAGAGGCTGTTTCCAACATTCTCTTATGCACTGATCTTGTTTTTACTCCTTTCTCTCCTGTTTCCCTTTGCCCTCCTACTTCCAGTCCCAAATACCAGAGGTTTATTACCATTAAACCAACAGTAATGGTCAGCAGCTCTAAATCACATCTCAGGGGATTGTGGTTAGAAATTCAGAAAATTTTTCCCCAACAGGCAGCCCAGCAGTGGAACTGACATGTAGAGGGGTGAAGGAGTCTCCAGCCTTGGAGGCTCCCAGGACTCCGTAAGAAAAATCCACCATGATGGGATGCAGTGTTAGTGATACTCCGGCCCTGAGCAGGAGGCTGGGTGTTCCAGGCTGGTTTCTTATGTTTCTGTGACTCAGTGAAGACCTTTTGTAGCACTGGAAAATGTTATGGAATCACATCCACTTGATGCAGTTTCATTACATTTCCCATTCAACAGCCTGAAAGAACTGCTGAGTACTTAGCTTGGTTTGTTGCTCAGGCTGTCACAGGGTCTTCAGCCTGTGTTCCCTAATCAGGGAAAATTAGGTTTTGCTAATAAAAGAAAGTTGCTAAAACTGAATATGGAGGAAGTTCTTCTCAGTGTCTGAATATAAAGGAAAAGGCATAAATATGCAGATCAGCTAGCGTGTGCTCTAACAAGCAGCTTATTTCAGAATAAAAGCCTTTGCACCAAATAGATCCATGAGATTGGAAATCGTTAGGGGCACCAGAGGTATCAGGCTTTAGATCAGCCATCCAAGACCTAGATCTGTTGCACTGGCCAACCAACATGTAAATATGAGTGTGGTCTCTTGATAACTCAAAGTGTGCCCACAGTTCCTCAGTCCAGGGCAGGGCTCAGGACTCTGACAGCTGAAGGCCATTTGCCAGCAGTAAAATGTGAGGTGCCACACTAGAATAGAATAGAATAGAATAGAATAGAATAGAATAGAATAGAATAGAATAGAATAGAATATCCTGAGTTGGAAGGGACCCCAACAAGGATCAAGGTCTCTGGGATTTCCAGAGACCTCAGCCAAGCATGAGTCCTCTCACTGCCACATCTTCACTGAGACTCACGGAAGTACATAAGGGCCTAAGCTTTTTGTCCTTTGTGACCTACTGTCCTCCTCTTTCTCCTGTTCCTCCAAGCAGCTCATGATTCTGTTGTGCCATGTGATGTCTCCTTTCAGATAAGGGCTTTGGTAACCCAAGAAGCACAATGAAGAAATTATCTATATGACATATCTATGGACAGGGATCCCTGCAGGCTGATAAGTCTCTCCCCTATCTCTATCAGAGATAGGTCCTCATGCAGAAAAGCTGTTTAAAGTCTTTCTCTCTTGCATCCACTTGTCTTGAAACTATTTCCTGTAATTCTGTGTTCCTGGACATCTGGACTACTAACATTTTGCTGCATCTCATCCTGTATTCTGCAGTGGTGATGCAATGCTGGGCTTTGTACTAAGAATAGTTTGCTGAATTCTCACTGAGTTGTTTCAGCATTTGCTCCTATGTTATGTAAGAATTTAGAGATGTTGTGAACACAAGAAAAGAAATAATATAAGTAGATAATAGGTACATCATTGTGTGAGACAGACAATAAGTGGAAATAATGCTAAAGAATGCTGAAGGCAACAGCTGGATGGCTCTTTGACTGAGCACCTGCTCTCCTGCCATCCAGTCCAGCAAGCCGCTGTATATGTGTTTTCTAATGCTCTTTTCTTTCACCTCCACTGACTTTCTTGAAACACAGCTTGAAACAAACTTGAGAGTTCAGTGCTAGAATGGATCCTACATCCCATCTGCAGTCTCTGACCACACATATTAATTGCCTACCACAGTTCTTCTGTCTAAACAAGCTCCAGTTCATCTGGAGTTTGTATATTCAGTCAGGGATGTTGGTTTCCAGAGTTTATTTTCTGAAATAAGCTTCTTCGGAAAAGCATGTTGGCCTAATAGTTATTTACCTCACTACTCTGAAAATGAGCTTTGGGCTTCTAAGTGACACAGATGAAAAATGTTTCTCTAGGTGACCAAACATAAGATGGGAAGAGGAGGATGAAATGAGTAGTAGCTGAGTACATTGGGGATAAAGTGTGTGCAGAATCAGCTTGGGATGGTGTCTCCTGTGGAGAACTTCCTAAGACAATGAGTTTTTCTGTCTTTTCTCCCAATGGCTGTAGTTGCATCAGAACAAATTAAGCAAAAACAAATTATGTCCCCAGGTGGAGTGTCTCAGTCACTGCCACCCCAAGGAAGAGCTCAGGTGAGACAATGCCTCATTTACCACTGCACAGGGAACAACAAATACATGATTTTTGGAAGACAACACCAGTGATTCTCAGCAAGGCCCCAGAGTGCTGTCATCTCTGCCCCAAGAAGGGCTGAACACGGCTGAGCTCCTTCAGAGATCATGAGAGTTGCAGCTACTCTGTTTCTTTCCAGATGAGCCCTTCAGGCTGAAGGTAGTTAAAACCCAAACTTTTAATTGGATCCACAGAGACATCCACAAAGTTGTCCAAATGAATCTGAAAATAACTTCAGCTACAAGAAGAAAACTTAGACATGTGTTCAGAATATCAGTCTTTCCTACTACCCTCACCTTCTTTCTTGTCTTAACTACTGGAGTTCTAGTTAATCTTTTCCAGGGCCTGTAGCCCTAATTTTCAGTTTGTCTTTCTTTTTCATTTTCACTTGCTGTTCTCAGGTTAAATATGTTCATCCTTTTATTATTTAATTCCAATTTTAGATTTGTCCTTTCTCTCTCTAGTTCTAAATGAGTTTTCTTCTAGTAACTCCATTTTATTCCAAATGGGAAAAGCTTGCATGTTTATGATACTATTAACTGATCCGTACAAACTATTTTTTAGCAGAGACGCAGGACAATGCCTTTGGCTGGGTTAGAATATGAGTAAGTACAACAAGGTGAAAGAAATGCCCCACCCTTAACAAATCATGAGGAGTACTCAGCTGCCAGTTGCCTGTCCTTTTTTGCAAAACTCTGTTTTGGTTGGTTTATGGTTCAGCATCTTTCCCAGACTGAGTTCCCAGGCACGGTTTATCAAGCCAAACAACACAAACTCGAGGAGAGCAGCGTGATGATTTTTCTCACCAAGGCAAACTGATGCCAGCCATCCTGCTGTTACCACCCCAGCCAGTTTCAGTTCACAGTTTCCAGAAAGCTCTGAACATTGTGGGAATAAGGATACACTGTTCCTCCTAAAGGCTATGCCCAATTCTTTCAGTGTCTTGCCTCTGTGGGAGACAACATTTCTTGACTCCTGTTTACTACAGAATAGGGATCCCATACCTGTTAGAAAGTCTCTGTCAAGATGCTGTAATTTTCAGCCCTTGGCCCTGCTATGTTATGATCATAATCAGCTGTACTGGAGTCATAAATGCACTTTCTCAAAAGATAGTAGCATTCATTTTTATATTGCCACTCTTAACATTTTCATTTGAGCGAATCTTACATTTCATCAACCACCAAAACCAATTCAAGCAATCCACCTTAAAACTGCCTTAAGTTCTCTAATCAGATAAGTCACCATGACGTTTCTGAATAACACAGTAGCTTCTGCTACTGAACATTCCTGCAGCAGAACATCAGAGCAGCTACGACAGCGAAAATCTTTGCTTTCTACAGAGCTAAGATACTCCCCAGAGGATCAATATCAGCACGCTTTTGCATACAAAGATCTGCAATCTTTCTTATCTTCTTTATTCTCTTTTACCACTGGCTAGGTAGTTCGTGTTGCTTGAACATTGCTTTGAGCCTGCTTTAGAGTTTTGTGTCCTCTGGGCTGAGAGCACCATTTCCCTGGCCATTGCTGGGACTGGCTGTCCCTCTCCTCCAGGTTTCCTGGTACCTCTCTCAGTTGTTTCCATTTTGCCCAGATTGCTCCACATTACACTGAGCTTCCCAGTTTCTCTTGCCTTCTTTGGGGAAGGCTGGCGATTCATGGGTGTGGATAGGCAAGCCCAGTACTGGCCCTTTTTCTGAGGACCAAGGGGAATATTGAATATCCTCTGAAGTATGTTGCAATTGCTGATAGAAGCTGATACGATGTGATTCACTAACCGTAGCTGGATTCCAAGAAACTCTTTATACAAATTCGGGCTAAGGCAGGCCAGTCCCAAAGCCTTGCAGGCACATACTGAAAAAAATCACACAGTTAAGAGTGCGGGGGAGGAGAGCAGGGCTGAACTCTGCAGCAAGGCAGAAAGTACAGCTCTGTAACATGCTGCAGACTCAAGACATGCAAACACTAATGCCAATGTGCAGCTTTTAATAATCTGTTATGAATTTGGCTGTAAGCTGATGCAATGGAAGTGCTGGGAACCTGAAAGGTGTGGGCTAGAGGAGGAAGTACGGAGTCGCTTTGACATGCATATTCTCATCCTCTGCTGCTTGTTGTTTGTCTGGTTGCTGTGTGTTCTGGCACTGGGCTGCACAGCTCACTCCAGCTAGCACTCCCCTCTTGGGGAGCCGTGTTTTGGTGGTAAGGTGTGGGAGTGTGTTGAAACGTTGCGGGGAGGTGTAAGTTGCATGTTAATAAATGACGGCTTATCTGCACACACACAGACTGAAACAGTAATTTGCCTGATTTACTTCAGTGTAAGGCTGGGCACTATGGTAAAAAAAAATTAGCGCATATAACTGCTGACTGTGTGGTATTGGTTACTGGGTACGTGCTGACTCACCTCAGTTCACCTCCAGTCCAGCAGGAGGAAAGGACCATCTGAAGATGAGAAAGATGGAACAGACTTGTCAAAGTAGCTTCCGATAATTATTTTTGCATTGTTACTGAGGCAGCAGATTTTCTCCTGCAGTTTGGGTCAGAGAAGAGGACAAAGTAAGAAATAGCACCAGAGCCCCTGAATTTTATTTTGTAACACAAAGATAAACTCTACATGAGTTAACCAGCTGGTGTCCTGAAAGACAGAGTTTACTAGAGGGAGCAGTCTTACTCTGCAAAGCATTTGACTAAAATAGACTTCACTTTAGATTTCCTTCTATTTATAATCCACCCAACTTGCTAGGTGTAATTAGAAAATAACCAGCACCTTGATTTTGCTCCTGTTACAGCTGCAGAGACAACGTGCAACCGAGAGAGGCTTCAGGGTTGCTGTTTTGTTCAGTATTGTACAACAGTACCTAGAATTCAAGACAGATTCAGAATTCAGTTTTGCAAATGCTCTAAAAACATTCTGTGCCCTGAATTATTTGCAGGACCTTAAACAATAAGAAATGTAAGTAAAAGAGTTGAAATTAAAAAAAAATAAAATTTGAATGTTAAGGAAGTGATGTGAGAAACTAAAGAGGATAGACTTCACTGTCATAGCTGTAATTCCAAGAAGTAAAACCACTCTAAAATAGAGTAAAAATACTTAAATACAACTTTGACAGTATTCCAGATGTGGCTACATGTGCGACAGATAAGGGGCACAATCACTTTCCTTCACCTGTTGGATACATTCTTACTATTGCAGCCCAGTAAGTGGTTGGTCTTTGTTGCCCCTTCCTGGCTCATGTTTCTTGCTGTCCACTGGAAGCCCAGGTTCTTTTCCCATCACAATTAGTCCCAATTAGACTGGATTGATGCATGAGGCAGTTTTGTTCCAAAATGACTACGCCATATAGATAAAATATGAGAGAAGAACATTTTGAAAGGATTCCTTCTAAACCAGGCCCTGTGAAAATCTTGAGGTACCATATTTACATATTTCTGCCAAGCAGATCCATTTTAGCAGTTAAAAATCTTGACTTTGCCTTCTCTTTTCTACTCACATAAGGCTACAGATCTCTTTCATTATCTCAGTGTAAGTGGCCAGGAATGAACGTAACAATGGCAATGAAAATAAACTGGGCTCAAATAATCTCAGTCCTACCAACTGCTGAATGGTGATTTCATCTGAGCCAGTAAGAAATAATGGGTCACCTGAACTGGTAAAAACTCCACACACAGATGCACTTAAAGTTTTTGTATCTGTTTTGCTTTGCCTCTAAGTGTTAGTTTGGTTTAAAATTACTTAAAGACCTGCAGCTTTATTTTTATTTAAGAAGAGCAGCAATGCATTTTGTTACTTAAAATGTTGCCATGCCAGGTACAAAGCAGCCCTATCAATAATCAGCTATTTTCAATTGTTTCAGTGAAGAGAACAAGAGAGGAGGGTGCTGCAGCTCTGCCATCCTCTGAAGATGCAATTACATCCTAGTGCTCGATTTACAGAAAACCTTCAACCCCCCCCTTTCTTGGGAGGAATGGAACTGGCTGCCCTTGGTGCAGGGAAGAGGCAGCAGGGAACAGGACAGAATTCTGTCATATGGCATATAAGGAGCTGGTCCTGCACAGAGGAGAAGATGGCTATGAGATGCTGAAAGAAAACGTTGCCTCTAGGGGCACCCACAGCCAGAGGGAGCCCAGACTGGGCAAGAAACAGAGTATCAGCCCAGACTGAACAGCACACATCATCAAGAGAAAGAAGCGTCCATCTTCTTACCTTTTAACCCAGAGAAGGTATGTTGCCACTGAAGCAAACAGCTCCAAATGAAAGGAAGGGAAACCCCTGTTTCTGCCCCACTTCTTAGCCCTGCTGTGTTTAGTAGAATCATCCTAAAGTCTCAGCACTTGGAGTGAGGGGAGCCCCAGCTGGTCCTCAGTGACTCAATCCACAGCCATGTACCAACCCATTACTCCTGTTTCCAGTGACGACCTTCTACTTGCAGAGAGTGTGAAAGATTTACAGCCAGACCACTTAGAACTGCTTTTGGGGAGGTCCTGCAGCAGCAAAATGTGGATGTAGGAGTTAACCATGGCTTTACAACTGCTGGAAACTGTGTCCAGCTGTAGTGTTTTTGTTTGCTTTTGCAGGATTGCTGCTCTCTCTATGTTCTCTAAAGAGCTCCTTCTTGGTCTTCACTGAATGTCAATTATTTTTTGGTGTTGAAGTTTATGGTAGCTTCTTCCTAGCTTGTTAATTTTGCTGACTTATGCTCTGAGGCAGACTGATTAAATTCCTAGTTTTGCACCTGAGGTAATATAATTATGGGTATTTTCAAATTTACCTGAGTCCCCAGATGTTTTGAATGCTACTGAGATACTGAATCACAAGGAAACCATGGGGCAAAAGAAATAAAAAAGCAAAGGTCTGTAGGCTTTAAGCAGATTCACCTCCTCAATTGTACTGATTATTTTTTCTGGAGTTTTTTTGAAACATCTTTTTCCAGGAAAATCTCATCTCCACTAATAGCTTTTCCACCAATTTCACATTCCTCTATTAGTCTTTGATGACATTTTATGCAGTTTTCCAGTTTGTTTCACACTTAAATATTGCTGGGATTTTTATATAAGCAGAAGTCTTCAAGGAATCTCTGATTTTATTTCTGTTTTATGGCAAAGTGTAGAAAGACTTGCAGTTATTCCTTGTGGTTAATTCTGTATTGATGAACACGTGAGCAATGAACTCTGTTCAATCATGACCAGTATAAACAATTTATTTTTCTATCTCTCTCTCCATTCTTATCTTTCCTAGATTTTTCAGCTTAAATAGCTTTGTATCACTCCACTTTCCTAGGAAATTTCTGTTCTTCCTGAGAAAAGCAAGATCTTAGTCTCCAAGTCCAGGATATTAGCATTGTGTTTTCCTTAAAAAACTGTTCTAGAGTATGTATGTTGCCATGGACATCTTTGGTTTTGAGAGTGGAAGTTTGTTTACTTTAACTCTGATGCCACAGGGCTGAGCCAAACATAAAGATGTGAGCAGCCAAAATGTCAGCCCTAATTCTGGAATCCTCATGTCTAATCATGAAATCCTCTTTCAGATTGAACCTTATGGCAGACCCCCTGTGGAGATGAGAAAAGCCAGTCAGACAACACCTCAAATTCCCACTAATGGGAGTCAGGCTGTAGCACAGAAGCTCCAGCTCACCGTCTGGCTGTCCTTGCACATCTCTGACACAGATGTAGGGGACTGCAGAAGTGCTGTGAATAGAGAATTAACAGGTCTGCCTGGGAGTAGAAGCACAAGGAACAGCAGCAGCTTCTGTGAGACCTAGGAGCTGATGGCTGTCAAGACCCAAACACCTCTGCAGCTTCTTAGGACACGCAGATCAGGAGGGAGAGTCCAATGAAGACTCTCAAAAGTGGGACAGCTCAGTCAGACTAATCAGTGTCAACTGCTAAAGGGTACCTCATGCATGTTCAAAACCTGCACATGGTCACAAATCTCAGAACAACGCTGAGGAATTGATAAAGACCCAACGACTGATGGTCTTTGTCACCAATGTCGTGACAAAGGATCCTAGGCATATTGTGTGGGCACAGGAACCTTGGTTCTGGTTGCGAGAATTTGGGTCTGAGATTGTGGCTGAGTGGAATAAGGTTTGAAATTTGGGGTGTTTTTCAATGAAATCACCTTCCTCCATACCAAATAAGCTTCACTACACTGGTTCTACAGTAATGCAGCATGATTTCCTATCTGGAATTGATTGCCAGGCATCGAATCCAGCTGTTTCCCTTCTGTTTATCCCCTGCAGATGCCATGTGAAGGCTGCGCGGAGAGGGACAATGCGAGCACTGGCGCAACCATGGAGTTCCTCCTGCTCGGCTTCTCCGAGCTGCCCCATCTGCGGGTCCTGCTCTTCCTCACCTTTCTCATTGTTCATTTGGTCACGCTGGCAGGGAATACGATGATCTTCATGGCGGTGGTGATGGAGCCCTCACGTCCCCCCATGCTTTTCTTCCTCGGCCAGCTCTCTGCCGTGGAGCTGTGCTACACTTTAGTCATCGTGCCCAAGGCGCTGCTGAGCCTGGCGGCGGGCGGCAGCCCCATCTCCGTGCTGGGCTGTGCCGCACAGATGCACCTCTTCGTGGCCCTCGGCGGGGCCGAGTGCTTCCTGCTGGCCGCCATGGCCTACGACCGCTACGCGGCCGTGTGCCAGCCCCTGCGCTACGCGGCCCTGATGGGCGAGCGGCTGTGCCTCCGCCTGGCTCTCGCCTGCGCCCTCGGAGCCTTCGCCGTCGCCCTGGGCTTGACGGCGGCCGTGTTCCGCCTGCCTTTCTGTCGGTCCGGCCGCATCGACCACTTCTTCTGCGACGTGCCCGCCGTGCTGCACCTGGCCTGCGCGCAGGGCTACGCCGCCGAGCTGCCCCTGCTGGCGGCCTGCGTGCTCCTCCTGCTGCTGCCCTTCCTCCTAATCCTGGCCTCGTACCTCTGCATTGCGGTGGCTCTGTTAGGCGTCGCCTCCCCTGCGGGACGGGGCAAGGCCTTTTCCACCTGCATCTCACACCTGGCCATCACCTTTCTGCACTACGGCTGTGCCACCTTCATCTACGTTCGTCCCAAGTCTAGTTACTCACCGGCTCGGGACAAGGTGGTGTCTCTGGTCTACACCAACGTTACTCCTTTCATGTATCTCCTCATTTATAGCCTGAGGAGCAAGGAAATCAGAGGGATCCTCAGGAAAATGCTGAGGAGGAAGAAAATAGGTGAACTGGGATACTATCAGAGTTGTGATGTGTGCGTGTGTGGTAAATTTTAGTAGAACAAACACATGCTTGTTGTAAAACAGCCCCATAACCAGATCACCATGGGCTTCACTAAGGCAAATATCCAGGCAGAATTCTACATGCATCACTACATTTACGAGAAAAATATATCTCTGCTCAAAATAATCCCCAACATAACGCTTGATCTAAAGGAAAATGCTTTAGTGAGTTGTGAGGATGAAGAGCTTTGATCTATCACTGATCTCGTTTCTCTGATCACATACATATTCAGGCTTACATTCATAGTCATCCCAACACAATCAGAAGATCAACACAAAATTTTTAAAGCTAATAAACCAATATTACAGTATTTTTGTTATTCTTCTATCAAGATGACAGTAGAAATTGGGTAGTCAGTACAAATTTTAGACTGGTAAGTTTAGCAGCACAATAAATCTGTAGGGGCCTAAAGGAAGGTTAGAAGAAGAAAGCTCATGGCCAGAAAGAAGGCTAAAATAGCTGTGGTTTTCTCCAAATTTAGTAGAAGGCTGCACTCTGGCATCCCATGACAAATGGAAAGATTGTTAGTGTAAACTCATCTAACCTTAAATTATTCTAGATATTGAAAGTTAAAATGCCAACAGTCTAACAAGAGTATGACTTTGCTATGCCTGTTTTGCAGGAAGCAAAACATATTTCCTTTAATAGGGAGATGCTTTAGGTTTGGATTGTTCCTATGGCAACACAAAGGCTAAGATACTTGTTTTATCATGTGACTTTCACCAGCAAAGACTGCATCATATAAATATGAACGCCTGGGGAGTGTTGAGCTCTGTAATTGTAAAAGTAATAATACTGCTGCCACAGTTACTGCAATTTCTTCAGCAAAACCAGTGAGAGTTACAGCACAGGCTGGACTGCAGCAGACATAAGAGTCTGAAAGGTGCAAAGCAGTGTTATTATATGAGTTTCCTATGTGTAGGAGGAATGGGATGATTCAGACAAATTAGAGAAGATCAATTTTGGCCAGGAAGAAGGGGAGAAAGAACCAACTTAATTATTTTATTTAATACTTCCCTTCCCTGTGTCTCTTTAAAGGCCATAGAGACCCCATGATTCAGAACCCACCTCTTATATAGAAAATAGTTGAGAAAAAATTAAAATGTTTGCTTCTGTCCCTCTGTCTAATCCAAAGGAATTTCAGCACCCCAGCTGCCCTCAACTCTCTCTTTGAGCAGATTGAGAGAGCAGAGTGGTATTTGCTTTCTCCGGGCTACAATCATTAAAAATTATGGTAAGTGGATTTGACAAATGTAAGAAATTGGCACTGTAACTAAGGAAATTAACTTGGAGCCTTCTGACAAAAGAGAAATGTGGAATTTAAAACTGACATTAAAAGCTGTCTTCAAGTTCAGAGTCTAGGCTGCCTAAAACATTAACACGGAATATTGGCTCTCAAGTCAATGAATACCTAATTACTCTGTGGGCAAACACTTAGCTGCATTATTTAAAATTATCAAAGTTGCAGTGAACATTTTAATCACCTGCCAGCTCTTCTAAAAGTGAGAGAGGGAGGGTCTCAATGAGAGAACACTATGTACTAATAGAGAAGTACTTCAGAATTACATTAGAGAAGTACTTTGAATCAAATACTATTAAGTAACTATAATGAGCACAGGAAAAATAGGAAGCATCAATTCTAAATCCTGTCAAATCAAATCAAGCTTTGAAGTTAATCCTGCTGCAAGCAGTTGGCTGGACTTGAGGTGGCCAGAGGTCCTTCTTGAGATTAGCAAGACTTTGCATCAGAGGTTTCTAACCTGCCTTCTAGGAGGTTTTGATATGTCCAAAAGCCTGGCAATAAAACTGAAGGACAAAAAGACACTGAGGTTTATAATACTGTTCAAAGCCTTGGCAGAGGCTCTCACGTATTTCTGGCAGCTGTGGGCGTGGGATAGCAGAGAGATAACTGTGACCTGCTGTGGGAAGATAGCAGGGCTGTCCCCTGAACCAGGACATTACTCATCACCCACTGCAGAATGGAGGCACCTGGGCAGACCTCTCCTCACCCCAAGGATACATATGATGCCTTTGGAAGGGATGACATGACCTAAACAGCAGGCAGGTTAGACTCCCAGCCTGAGATACATGTGGGAAGTACAACAAGCAGTGGAGGCTTTCTTAGAAGACACTTTTTCTACCCAATGTTCTTGCAGATGAACAGAGTGAGGAGATATCCCAGAGCCCAAGACCATCCTCACCAGTATTCCCACACCCACTAGTCCAAGACTAACCCCACCAGTATTCCCAGACCTGTTCACAGCACCCTTTCTCCCCACCCCATGCCAGCTGTGTTGAGCACTGTATAGATCTGTAGAGAGGACACCAGGGTAAGAGTGGGAAGAGGGGTAGCTTATGAGGTAAGAGCTGCAGCAATGTATCAGAGATATCAGACACACTTTCTTTCTAAATTGTTATCTTTTAATTGACTGGACCTGCCTGAGGTCCTTTTTCCACTCAACAAGTGGCTGTTTCAGTCCTGTTGACTCAGCACACTGTGTGCTGAGAGCTGGGGAGTGCTCAAGTGAAGTAAGGCAGCACCATCCCTGATGTAGGCATGAGCACAGAATAATTTAAAAAAAGTAATTTCTAAGTTATTTTCAGAGTTTCATAGGGAACAGCAGGATCCAGTCAGGCAGTGCAGATTTTGACAAATGCACATTCCACCTCCAACCAAAGATGGGCATGGAAAGGATCTTTCCATGGGTGTTGTAGTTTTTTGGGTTGGATAGGGATTCAAGACTCCCCAGTGAATGAGTACAGCTGGGTACCTGCATTTTACAAATGGTCTTGTCCATTCTTGGAAGAGGAATGCTTGCATTCCCAAATTTTCAGTGACCTGAGATCTGGCAAACATAGATGTCGTGAAGTTTTCCAGTGAAACCAATTAGGACATCACTAAGAATCACTTCATGGTTTACACAGCCATAACAACAGAGTATTCACCCTTGCAATTAATTTCGTAAAGGCAGCCCTGAGCAAGCACTGTATGAGAACAGAGATCTTATCAATGGTGGAGCACCAGAGCCCAGCCTGTAAAAGTTCAACCTCTAACAGGGATCAGCTGGCCAGCCACGTTCTCAAAAATGAAGAGAATTTGGAGGATGATGGCCCAGACTTTGGGCAGCATTCAGGATACTCAAGGTCCAGCACCTTGAATGGTACATGCCACTGAAAGGTTCCTCCACTCAAGGAGATACTTCAAGGTGGTTCTTTGAGAGCTACTACCAGTACCAGTGATACTGGGAGGACACAAGTGAAACCTCCCTCTCAATATTGAGAGAAACCAGAGAAAAATGCTTGGTGGTTTTTTTTTTTGTTTGGTTTTGTTTGGTTGGTTTTTGTTTGGTTGGTTTTTTTTGTTTTGTTTTGGGTTTTTTCCACACTATATGCTTTGCTGGCAATCCAGGTAAGATATCTCCTAAAAGTTGTTCCTATAAATAATCAATCTCCTAAAAGAAATAAATGCATTTGTGTTAAAAGAAAATCCTTATTTTCCTAGGAGTATAAATACAAAAAGTTTATTTAGGGGATTTGTTTCTATTATGGGTAAGGAGGGATTTGCTTCTATTATGGATAAGGAAAGTTGAAAAATTGGCAAAAGTCCAGTTTTAAGAGCTAGGAAGAAATTTCAGTGTATTTATTTTCCCTTGACAAAGTCATGTTATAACATTCTGTCTGTTTTGGCTTACATGGAAAGCGAATCCACCAGCCTTTCTTTCTTTCACATTACTTAAGAGCTTAGAAAACCTGCAAATAATCCTATTTTACCTAAACAGATTTTTTTTATCCTTTGATCTGAAGCAGGAAGGTGAAATTAATACAGCTATTTACAATAATGGAGTTGTAAAATGAAATAGATGTGGGCTTAGTAGCAAACCTAGAAAATAGATGTTAATGTCATGAGGGCGAAAAGTTGTCAAAGATTTTATTTATTAAGAAAAGGCCTCTGTTTTTGATGTTTATTATGAACATGCCAAAAGAGCAATATTCACTGTTATTACTCTACTATTTACATATTTTACTATTATAAAGGGTAGAATGCTATAGGAGTTTTTCTTGCAGATATTTATGGATAGAAGATTTACAAAAGAAGAGAGATGAGTTCTTTCTGAGGTTGTTTTTTCCTATTATATGAAATTATGTATTCAGCATATAAAATCTGATAGGTTCCTATATGATATAAAACAAATATAGTCCACATCCCTGTAAACAAGCTAATGGGAAAGAAATGTACTTAAATAATCTGACATTTCTACACAGAATGAAACATTTCTACAAACTTTTTATTTATCATCTCAGCTGTTGCACAGGCCTTAAGTTTCCTTTAATGGATTGTTTCAGGAAGCAACCAGGAACATAGGACAAAAACTAATCAGGAGACCAAAGTGGAGCTGAAGAATGAGGTGAAGCTCCTGCCAGCTGGTTGGTTTCAGAATTAGTTTCACCTTGCCCTACAAGTACCTCCACATCAAAAAGCTGACTGAAGGTGTTATTAATAATTCCAGCACTGTATCCCTAACCTAAAGCTCTTGGCTCTAAAGATCCTATTGTGCTCAGTTGTCTTCCAAGCAAGTCCAGGAAAAAGTGAGAATGGGAAGGTCGATACCCACCCAATGTGTACCTTTGGCTTTACCTGCATAAGTGCAAGAATGTGAGACAGTCTGGTTCTACAAATTGGCATGTAAAGATGTAAGACAGTCTGGTTCTACAAATTGGCATGTAAAGTTGAGGGAAGACCTGATGGCTCAGCAGCATATGGCCTCTAGCCTAGTCACTGCTGAAAATCAGGTCTCCTAAAATGTGTGTAGTGTTTCATTGTGGTTTTGCTGCACAGTTGCTCTCAGCATTTGTTTCAGTTTTCATGTTTTGATTTAATTAATGAGTTCAAGTTTCAAAAAATCAAGTGGGAGGCTGAACTGAGAATAGAGTTGGCAGTGAGTTGGGAAGATCTTAACACGTTCAATGCCCTCTTTCCACCTGCAAGGTGTCTGCTTCAAATACCTTCTCCTGATGTCCACCTTGAAACCTCTCAGGGAGAATGCTGCTTGGTAACACAGTGAACAGTGGAAACAATTTCATTCATGTACTGGACAGCAGCTCTTCAACATCAGGATCAAGCTACAACAGCAACAAATATGGGCAAACTTCTTGTGTTTAGATTGTGGAGGCAACTGTAATTTGTTAAGAAGAGGACCATAAAAATATCTTGAAAAAACATATTGGGAACAGACATAAAAACTTTAAAATATTTGTTAAAAACCCCCAGAAAATAAAAGTTTTATTAACTCACACATTCACCTGTAAGAGCAGAAAAAATACATTTAAAATCACACTATCTAAGTGACTAGTGGTATGGCTTTTTATTGTATTTTAGTAAAGCCTTTTCAGCATCAGTGACATATTTCCATGCTTGCACATGAGTAATCCAGGAGTAGGGAAGAACGGCTATAAAATATGAACAAATTACAAATTACAGAGAGGTATGTATTTGCCATGCAGAGGTTACTATTGCTATGTTTTGAGCTTTGATTCAACTACTAAAAATATTATGATCTTACTTTTCTATAATGTAGTGGAATAAATCATCAGCATTTCTCTACTAGAAATAAGTCATCAGTCATTTCTCTACTAGAAATCAAATTTATCTGGGTCAGATTTTATGTTTATCACACATATGCTGTTGTGTTAGTAATGCTCAAGGAGAAACGGAATCCTTTTGTGAAATCTTAATGCCACCAAGATGAATAAATATCTTTAAAGGTGCCCAGGAAGAATGTGCTGTCAAAGAGAAGTGTTAAGTGCAGAACTGCACTTTTGGATTTCTAAGTATATAATGTGCTGCAATAGTATAATAGAAAGTAACTAACTCTTGTGACCCAGATTTGTACCACTTAGGGAAGTTTTACGTTTAGGAGAATGAATCAGATTCTCTTATGACTTGGTTTTCATTGGTTTCCTCTTGTCTGTACAAAATGTCACACCTCAGCATGGGTGAAGCCCTGTTTGGCTGCTCTCCCGGAGGCAGCCGGGACCTCTGCGGCTCCACAGCCGCTGGACCACGAGGGGGAGCAGAGCTGGGCTAATACGGCAAGGGAGTTATCTCGGGTAATTTCTGAGGAAAAACAAGATCCTCCCCCTCATTTGCAGGATGGTGTAATAATTTAACTGAGCCCTGTTTTGCAAGCCAAATAAGAGCATGGCAGACCATGGCAGGATAAGCTTATCCAGAGACAAAAGCCAGCAAGCCTGCAATTCAGGCAGCAGTGCAAACACACTTCCCTGCCTGATCAGGTGTCCAGCCAGGGCATCAGCAGGTAGAGAAACACCTATTAGTATGTTGCTGATGATCAAGTAAGTGGAGTTTTATTCAGGAATACTGGGCTTCTTCTAGTCCATGTACTGTATGACATCTCTGTCCGATGGAAGATATATTTGGGAAGCTACCCTCCTGTTTTGACTGGAGCCCAAGTAAGGAACTGTCTACATTCCTGGTGGAAGATGTGATTGCTCATCTACCAATGATGAACTGAATGAGCAAAAGATTGATGTGGGGAGGGACAACTCGAGATCTTTAGCCCAAATACCTGCTCACTGCAGGGCTAACACCAAAACTGTGTCAGGTTGTTCAGGACCTTTCAAGCAAAGCTTGTACATCTCCAAGGGTGTTTATCTCATATATGTGAGGAAGAATAAGGGAGTGTCCCCTGCTTCTTCTGTGTATGAAAACTCAGATCTACGCCTTGTCTCTATCAACTTCATTCATTCCCTTGCCCTTGTTCTTCTTCTCAAGGGAGAAAGATAACCAGCTTGACTACTTGTGCAGTCAGATCCTCAGGTCTCTAACATAGGGGTGGCTGCTTTGTGATCCAGAGGAGCTACTTGTGCTCCTTCATAGGAGTTTAAAATATCTATTTAAAACAAAATCTGAGTTTCTGAATGAAAAATGTCTGTATACAAAACTAATTTAACAGCTTAAGCTACTAAATGGTAGGAGTCTATTTTCTGCAGAAAAACAGTCTGAAGTCAGCTGTTTGAAATATTCTAAGATAATTGCTGGTGGAGTAGAGCCATAAAACCTTCTAAGATAAACATGAAAACTCTAGAGTATTTAACTGTGGTCATGCAGATGAGAATAAGGGACAGAAAGCACAAATTTTTATACAGGGAATAAGACATTCAAACAGAGCATATCTTAGGCTCTACAGAGCTGTCCTAGATTATTCCTAGAATTATAGAAACAGTGGATAAAAGGAGTTAATCAGAGACCACAGAACAAGAGAAGGTTCCTCCTTAGAATGAAGTGGGGCTTGTTGCAAAATGGATTTGAGGCCTCTAGAAGACCATCTGTGTTACTATGATACCTTACTGAAAGCCAGTTCAGGATGCACAGATTCAAGTTATCAATACCAAAGGGATGCTTTGATAATTAGGGAAGACATATCAAGTGAGAAACTCCAAAGACTATTTCTAGGTTTTATTTCATTCATCATCTGTAACGACATTGAATAGCACAATGGTGAAACTCATTTTAAAATATGAGGAGCAGCAAACACAGTAAACAATTTGTAAGAATCATATGAGACAGTTCTGTCTGAACTGCAGTTCAAAAGAAGCACGTCCCAACTCAGCCTTGGGAGTGCCCTTTGACTTTCCCAACAGCACATCAAAACAAGACCTGGTGCACAGCCTTCCTCCTCACTTCCCTCACCACAAGCCCACATAGCTGTAGGAGGAAAGCCCAGGTGTGTTGTGTGGTGATATTTTCCAGCTGGATACCTAATCACAGTGATACTCAAAACAAGATTCTGGGAAATGGAAGGAAAAAATGTGCCCTGCAATTCAGAAATACTCAGAGGGCCAAGAAAGAGAGGATGAGAATCAGCCCAAGGACATGCTGAGAGTGAGCTGAAAAGACAGAGTTACCTTCTTACACCAAGATGCATGTCAGAGATGGGATGCTCACTGGGAAGCCATGAGAGTGAAAGGCTGTGGAGATGTAAATCATAGAATCCTAGAATACGATTGTAAACAAGACATAAAAAGATTTTTTTTAATTAAGTTCTTTCAGTTTTGCTTATTTGTTGTTTGTTTGGGATTTGTTTGTTTTAGTTGTTTGTTGTTGGTGTTTTTGTTTGTGTTTTTTTACCATCAGAGAATTAATTTTGCCCAACAATTTCCAAAGACAAAATCCAAGCTTGTGATGCACAAACAGAATAATAATGTCAATGAAATACTGAATATGAAAATGCACATGTGGTACTCACTTTTCTGGCTACAGCCTCTGTGTATATTCGCTCTTTTTCCCTTTGGATCTACATTTTGGTGCAGAGGACACATGGGAAAGCAATCTAGAAGAGCTTTTACAGGTATCAGCAAAGTTCTACTCATTTTGTGGTTTTACTTCTGTGTGCTCCCACTTGTTTATAGATTTTCTTCAGATCCTGATCCTGCTGTAACATTAGACTGTATTTTGTTTCACTGTCATTGTACACATTCTGACTGTGAGCTACACCAGGTGATCTCCAGTCTGAAAAACCACAAAGCAATAAATACGATTTCTGACCACCATTATCTGGAAAACCCCAACTGCTGATCCTCGTCTGCCCACACTACAAGGGGGAGAAAAAGAAAGTAATTTTTTTTAGGCCACGTTCTCCAGTAAGCCCTAGTAAATTGCTTCCTGCCTACTCCTTAGATCAAATTTCTGTGTATCTGCACACCAGCAAAATGGAGAGCATCCCAAGGCTCTTCACTCCAGAACTTGTCACTTCTGGGATTTCACAGATACAAACTCTGGTAGCCCTGAGGAACCAAATGTCAGGCCTTGACACTGATTTTTTTTTTTTTCCTGAGGAAGGATGTGAGCTCCTGGCCTGCCCTAGAGCCTTATCCTTCAGTTGCAAATGGTTCTTCCCCATTTCACATCTATTTAGGCCTTGCCTGTGTCATCCCATCACAGAGAAGTTAGCTGTGGGTCTGTCTGCCCCACTGCTACATCACAGACTGAAGGCACAGAACTGTACAAATAAAGCCCTAAATGGACACATTCCTCCAGCACAAACTCAAGGTATGGGCTGAAGACCAAAAAATCTTTTATGACTCCTGCAATGGGAGTCATTCAATTGTGGGGGAAATACAGGCATAAAAATTTGAGATTTAGCACTGTGGACTGATAAAGAGAACTTTAGACAGGATTAAACTGTAAAAAAATAAGGTACAACTACTCTGAATGCCATTTAATTTGAATTATTTTCACCTATATTTTACTTTATGTGCTACGTAAAATTTAAAGCTTAGTATTGTAACCATTTGTTATGAAATTTCTCTTGCCTATGTTCAGACACCTTGGGATAGATCTTGCTTTCTCAAGATGTATGGTTTGAGAACCACAGGATTCACTGAAAGATTAGATGCAAGGGCCCTCAGAGAGTCCACAGTCCCAAATGCTGCTCAGAGCAGGGCTGACTCCAGAGGTGGTTATGTTGTTCATGGCTGTGTCCTGGCAAATCTGGAACATCTCCAAGGGTGGAGATCCCCCAGCCTCTAAGCAACCTGACAAGGTCCTTTCTTTAGCCTTCCTTGGGGAGGAGGAGGAAGAGAGCAGGAGGAATGCAGCCGTACAGCAAGTGTAAGTGCAATAATACCATCTGTATTTTATGGGGAGGGGTGTAATAGCTGTGTATGGGTGGGAGTACCATCCTTGATGAATGCCAGAAGAGACAGAACAAAGGCAAGTTCTTTCACATTTATGTCCCGCAGGAAGAAAACGAAAAGTCCCATGAGGTCTTCCTACACAGAGAAAGAATTCTTCTAGTTTGATTCCTCTCCCATGATTTCTTTTTTTGCTGAAAAGCTGGTGCTGTCCATCAATGCAGAGGAGCATACTAAATAAAAAACAGCAATTCTGCCAGACAAAATGGTATCGCTGTTGGTCTGTGACATACTTGGGAATAAAACAGGCCGCTGTTCCCGTGTGCAGATGGATTTCCTAAACATATTCTGTGAGGATGGCTCAGTGGTTTTAGCCCCATTATCACAGATCACAGAATCACAGAATGGCTTGGCTTGGCAGAGACCTGGAAGATCATCTATTTCCAGCTGCCCTGCCATGGGGGTTGGAACTAGACCTTCCACTAGACCAGGGCCCCATCCAGCCTGGCCTTGAACACTTCCAGGGATGGAATAGCAACAACCTCTCTGGGCAACCTGTTCCAGTAGTGCACCACACTGAAGAATTTCTTCCTAAAATTTCAGTTTAAAGCCATCGCCGGGGCCGGCGGGAGCGGGAAGGATGGCGAGGGCTGCCCAGGAGGTGGCAATCGGGAGCCTCTTACGGGAGTGGAGCAAAGGTGGAGGGAGGCTCCCAGGAAAGAGGTGGCTGCCTTTAAGGTGGGTTTATTTGCCTGCCAGATGGGAAGTCTGTGACCAGCCCCTTAGAACAGGTAAAGGCAGTAAGGCTTCTCCACCCACTCGCCTTGATCTTTCATCACCACCGTGGGCCAGGCGGGCGCTTGTGCAACGTGCGCGCCGCGCTCGGGAGGCTGCGGGAGAGGCCCATGCGCTGCCCGCAGCAGCCCGGGCACGGAGGCCGGAGCCGGCGGGGGCTGCGAGCCGGGCCCCCTCTCCGGCCAGCCTGGGGCTGAGCACCTGCAGCGGCGGGATGGAGCTCTCCCTCGGGCTCCTTCTCCTCTGGGCTCTCCTTCCTCCCGAAGCGCACGGCAAAGAAGGTAAGCGTGGGACCCGCCGCCGGTCCCTCTGCCTGCAGGGCTGGGCTGGGGCGCGCAGCGAGAGCGACCTCGCTAAGGGCAGGGAACGGGACCTGGCCCACGCGTCTGGGGCTCCAGGGACACCTCCGAGGGACTGGGGGGTCAGGGAAGGGCAGCCGGGGGTGAGGGGACCATGGCCGGGCAAATCCCATCCGAATCTCGGTGGCTCAGTGAACGAGCCCAGGTATGTTCTCGCCCTCCTTCACCTCCTCCTAGCTGAAGCACAAATGCCTCGGCATATCCAGTGATCCAAGAGAATTCTGCCCCTGTTCCCCTCAAACACGGGCCTTGCAGATAACAAGTTTAAACACAAACTCAGAAAGTTTCTCCCCTCCTCTGGCAACACCCCCGCAGTTTCCTCAGGAAGCCCTCCTAGGAGTTAACCCTTGTGAGCAAGCGGACAGTCATTTTATCGGAGTCTTTGATCTACCCTACTCCTGGAAGACGGAGCTGGGCTTTAAAATTTCCTCTTCCACCTCTTTGAGCTTCCATGTTTCCCTTCCCTGTACCACTTACTCCCTTTTATTAAATGTAGTGATTTTTTTTTTCCTTCCATCTTGGTAGTCGCACAGTGGTTATGAAACGTGGGAGAATGGAAAAGAGGGCAGTTGAAAAAGAACTTTTAATAGAGAGGTGAGGGAAGTGTAAATCTCGGCTCTGTTTCCTACCTCCTCCTGCAGTCAGTTTCTGCTAGGGACGTCTGTTTTGTACAGCAAGAGGTGTTGGGGCTTTTCCATCCCAAGGACAGTCCTCCTTCGCTTCTCAAGGCTCTGGATTGAGGGGACTTTGTCATAACTGGCAATTCAGCCATGGGCTCAGCTCTGATTCTGCGAGTGCATAGTGATCTTTTAAAGGGTCCTTGACAAGCACGTTTCCACTGAGCATCCAGCTACGTGATGGATGCAGCTGGCAGACGCAGTGGAGAAGGCAGCCTGGGTGAGAAGTAATACCGGGTGGCACCGCGCAGACTTCGGTCTCCAGAAGCGTGTGACCAGTAGTTGGCAGTAACAGTCAGGGACCTGTCTGCCCGCTTCTCCCCTATCTCAGCCATCTCATTTGGGCTGTGTCTGTGATCCACTCTTCCTTAACTTGTCTGTCAGGGAAACAGCTCATTTTCCAGGCGTCCTCTCTTATCTGAAGCCTTTCTTCTTTTTGGGGACACCTCCTCCCCTGTGGCTGGACAGCCACGTGAGACTCCTAGCAGCAAAGCTGTGGACCAGACAGTTAGTAGTCCCTGAGGACTTTATTCCTCTGCTTCTGTCGTCTTACTGACTCAATAATCCTTTCCATGGAGAATCCCTGTTGTGGGATTCACTTTGAGAAGTACTTCTTGGCAATGCACTTTGTCCCTCCAGTGGGCACTCAGCAGCTGAAGGAGCTGCCATTGCTGGCAGTGCAGAGCATGTGGCATAAGGGCTCTGGCAGGTTCCTGTCCTGGCCACTTCCAAGTTCCTTTCCCCTTGCTCTGCTAGAGCTTTCCATGCAGTCCCTCTCACTACCACATTGCTGCTTCAGTCCTGAAGAGGATGGGATGGCATAGATGTTATCTGGGTGATGGTTCTGGCAGGACACACTACCTCACCCTCTGAGCTTTTGGAGCTAACCACAAAAGAATATGATCTCAAATAAAGAGATTGAGACTAGAGGGGAAGTGAATGAGGAGCCTTGTCTGGACAGGGATTCTATAGCTAGGAAGGTTTTGCCATATGACCATACTGTGAGCACTTCGAACTTGCAAAACCTGGATTCCTGCTTTTCCCTTCTCCCAATCCTGAAAGGGTGTTTCAGAGGTGAGAACAGCAGCGCAATCCCTCTTATCTCTGATTCTGGGCCCACAGCCTGCTTCCTCATTCCACAGGACTCTTGCTGATCTGCACTTTACACTATTACTTATAGTTGGCAGGGAGTATTTGTAAAACAGTCAGATGAGGGGGAGGAAACCTGGTTATTTAAATGCCATTTAAAAATCTCCCCACTCCTACCTTTCACCCCCAGATTCTTTTCTGAGATGTTCAGAAACGACCCCTCTGAATACACCCACAGGAATCTAAAAGGGAATCCAAAGAATTTTTCCTGTTTCCTGTGTTCCCAAGCTGGGACTTCGATAGGTGCACAGAAACCAGTAGTCTGTTCTGGCATCACAGGCAGACCCAAAGGCAGGCACGAAGCTGCACATCCCACAGTGTGTCTTATTCCAACTCCTCTGCTTTCTCAATGTTTGCCTACAAAGTGACACATTTTTAAACGTGTCTTCAGAGCAAGACTTTAGGCCAAACTGTGATCGCGTTTTCAAATTCCTTTGATGGCTAAAAATGAGCATACCAATGATTTTCTCCTTTGTCACACGACTCCAGGAGGAAGGCTTAAAGCAGCCGTGCAATTCCGCAGGAGGTGACCATGCTATGGCCGGAGCCATTACTCTCTCTTGATGTCCCGGACAAAAAAGTCGGAAGGTTGGGAGGGGGTTAAACGATTTCTAGGCCATCGTCAGCTGGTGGACAGTCTGAGTTAGAAGTAGGGGGCTCATCAATTTGCACAAGTGATGCATCTCCGGGCTTTTGGGTACTGTGACAATGGAAAGTCCCTTCTACAACTTCACACTGCCTCCGTACTTTCCCACTGTGTTTCAAGTACTGAATAGTCCCTCCAGGCGACACTGATTGATCTTTTGTGTTGGTAATTTATTTGATTGCCTTCCTCTTCAGCCATTTAGTTTGCTGCCTTCCTATTTCAAGGAAAGATATGTTCAGCTGCTAATGCCGGGTACCCATTTGAATAGGCTTCAGCCTCCTTCTTCCTTTTTGGGACAGTTTTAGGAAGTGATAAAATTTGTCAGGGTTGAGTTTTTCGGATGTGTATAGGAGGGGATCTCATATATTAGTAAAAACCTTTAACTCCTGTCTATCTGCTCTGTCTCGTATCTTTCCGTCCCTCCTATAGTCGTGCTTTTTGAACGTGAAAGGTTTCAAAGGATGGGGGGGTTGAGAGAGGAAATGCAGGCTTTACCTTCTTTGACAAAACGAGGATGCAACCATTCCGTGGGCCATATGAGTTGGATCACCGATTTGTCTTTTCCCTCCTGGTTTTCAGTGGATCTACTTGACACAAGCACCGCACAGGGTGAACTGGGCTGGCTTCCCGACCCTCCGGAAGTAGGGGTGAGTATCCACATTCAAGGAAGGGGAGCCACTGGCAGTACCAAATGATGGAAAAATATGATCCATGTTGAAATTTCACCCTGCTTCTAGAAAGTGAGCTTCTGAAGCTCCACCCCCTCCTGGACATTTTAGGCTTTTTAAGTCTCTCTCCATTCACCTGTGCAGCCTCACCCCTAGTCAGCTTTTTAAGGACTGATGCCTGTTGACTTCCAGTATGATTAAATATATTCTTGAAATATACTGTTTCCATGAAGTAATAAAGCAATGAAGAAGAACTAAAAAATCAAATCATCCCCCAGTTTTTCATTCTGTCATGCTGCACATAAATCTCATGTCTTTTTTTTTCCCCCAGGAAAATAGGCAGAACAAAAGTATTTCTGTGTCAGTCCCTCAAGAAATTAGAAACACATTATAGGTTTTTTAATTCAGCAGCTGACTGAAGAAATAACTGTTAACTCATGGGGCAGCAATCTGCCTGTGTGGGTGGGCTGCAAGATTCTCAGACTTTACACCAAGCTGTGGTGTTTGGTCCACACAGCTGACAATGAGAGAGGAATTACCCTTTGTTTTGTGACTGTAGAACTGAGTTGATGGAAGTGCTTCAAAATGTACTCCTGAAACCACTGAAACAATGCAACAACTCCTGAAAGACAGCTGAACTCTCAGCTATTTTTGTGCAAGTACATCTATTTTGTAGGAAGCATAGTTAGGCAGTCCCTCTGGTGTCACAACCTACATCAGTGAAGGTGGTTTCCTCTGTAGCAGCGGTGCTGTGGGAGTGGTGGAAGGAAGGCACAAAGAAAAGGGAATTTAGGGACTATGCTGTGGTAGTTAGCGTGTATGTAAATACACAGTTTCAGTTCCTCATCCGTGCTCTTGTGTTTGTAGCAAGTCCCAAGCTTTCTAAAGGAGAGTCTTCACCCTTCCTGCTCTAAAGTAGACCTGGGTAGAGCCTGTTCCTAACTCATTTCCGTAACTTTCCTCTGTAATGTGCTGTGGCTGGCTTATATCCACCCCAGCCTCCTCCTCCTTCCCAGCAGCATTGCTGGGTGAAGTAGAGGCAGACAGTGAGGTTCTCCTGTACTGGCATAACTGCATTTGTTTCATTAGTAAAGCTGTTTTGGTTATTATTAGTAGTATTATTATACCCTGCTCAAAACAGGTGCCCTTGTGAGACATACATGTAGATCATGTTTTGCCCATTGTTCGCTTTGTTGTCTCATCAACTCTCTGTGTAGTAATTTAACCCCAATTCTAGGCTCCAGGCATGTTCAGGATGAAGTTTGCCTCTTGAAAAGATTGACGAAAACAGCTGAAAAGTGTGTTCTAAAACCAAAATCTGATAGAAAGAAAATAAAACCTTTATTACAGAACATCTCAGTGTTGCACAGTATGTTCAGAGCAGTGTGAGGAGTTGGCAAATCCTTCTGCTTGTGCTACATTTGCTTTCTAAAATATGTATTTTCACAATTTAATTGTAACTGAAAATTTTTAAAAATTAGGCGTAACATTGCCTGAGAGAAATCAAAACTAACAGATCAGGATATGGATGACTGATAAAACAACAGAGGATGAAGAATAGATTCATTGACTTCTCATGAGCAAGTCTTTTGAGGAGATTTGTCTAATTACATAATTTCCCAATAACTGTTAGGTGGAAGTCCAACAAATTGCCACAAGCAAAAAGGGAACAATGGCTGATTCTCTTGTAATGAGAACTTTGAACAGGTGTTTCTGAAACCATTCCTTCCAAATGAAGAATTAAGTAAGTTCAAAAAAGAACGGAAATTAATTCAGAACATTTTTTGACAAAAAAAAAGAGCCAAGATTAGTACTGAATAATCTGACTAGGTTGATTAGTAACAGGCTGGAAACGTCTGAGCTGTGTTGCACACAGAGCTGAAGGGTGTACGTCATGTAACACTGCTACTTGTACCTAACCTCAGATGCTGGAGATCTCCCATCAGTGAGCTGGATTTGTGTCAATATACTTATCGCACAGAGGAGGAATTTGCTCTGGGGAATTTTCATGCTTTATATGGACAAGGCCCCCGAGGCATAGCCCAGAAGAGGCTGGCTAAGTTTGTGGAGGCAGAACTAGACCTTTGTTTTCTCCTCACTTGTAGCCAATGGCAGAGGATGAAGTGGCTTGCCAGGTGTGGTTGTTTCATGGTCAGACCGTGGCTGTATCCAGGGCAGACAATTAACACATGGGCTCAGCCTGAGAACACCACTCAGTTTTGGACTGTGCTTCAGTAGTTCAGAACTTCTGCACATTAGCCAGCATCTTGCCTAAGCTTAAGGGTGGTCTTTGAGTGAAAGTCTCTGTACTTTCAGTAAAGTGTAGAGTTTTGTTTATAAAAGATTTGTGGTAGCTTGCTTTGTAGTAGCTCTATTTAGAAAGGGTTTCATTCACTTTAGGCTACTATTGGAAACTAGGCTTTTAAAGAAGCAGACTGTAGCTCCTACAACCCCCTTTTATCTACCTTACCACCCACCACCCCCCTCCTCTAACATATTCCCTGATAATTCTTCTTTGGCTTTGATGTTCTGCCACAGCAACACCAGGTGGGCATAGAGTGGTGTGTTACAGTACTAGTGGTAGATTTCCATCTTTTAACATACATTAGAGAGCCAATGATGGCCACTTTGAAGGTGTCAGGAGTACAGAATTTGCTTGCTCTCACATTTCTTTAAGACTCCTCATGCTGCACAAACAGCCTAGCTACCTGAACTGGTTTCAGATACCACTGAAACTTCAAAAAGGACCTCTCAAATCCAATCATGAACAAATTCACTTATCAGGCATAGTGGCACTGCTTCTTGGCAGTTTGTAAAATGACATTATAGAAAGTTATTAATCACTAATTTGCTTTCAAAGATAATTGCATCAGCTGTGGACAGATTGTGATGAGGAATTATGCTTTCCTCTTCCATTTTGCTTTCAATAGACAAGGCCCTAAGCCACCCCAATCTGGCTTTGAAGTCAGCCTTGTTCTGAGCAGGGGATTGAAGTAGAGAACCAAAGGTCCTTTCCCGCCTAAATCTTTATGTTTGTGTGATAAAAATCTTTATGTTTGTGTGATAATTTAGAATTGTTTGTTCATTAGAATTCTGAACTTGAATTTTTAGCCGAGGCACAAAAGGTCCTCATGATTTTATGTTTTGGGTTTCTTTCATGATTTTATGTAATATCTATTCCTATGGATTTTCTGTATCAGTTTATGTAGGCCTACAATACAATGTACTGAGCAATCCAATATTTGTCTTTAATGTTGTGATTATCTCACTCCCAGCTTGTGGGCCTATCTTGAAATTTTCCTTTTATCCACAATTTCCAATTTTTGTGTATGTGAATAGTATTTGTATAATCCAGTCATACTCCCATGAGTACATGTGACTACTTAAGTTCCAAACCATTTGTGCTGGAGAATGCTGCACACTGGGCTTCTCAATATGACTTTCTCTATATTGTTGAATGAATTGTAAATTAAACACACTTCATTTTTTTTAGCTGCTACATTTTCTTGGGAGATGTGCTTTCTCCAGTTCTACAGCTGTCTTTACTTGTAAAAGGGTCCTTTTTCATGATGACTTTGTTTTTAAATCAGATGTATGTTATTTCAGGAATCACATGAACTCCACTGCTGCCAAATTGTGCCATATTTATTACACATTAAATGTTTGGCAAGGCTCATTTCTCAGCTGGTAGCTGCTTTGTGAAGCTTATTTTTCCCAACTTATATTCCTGCTTGGATCATAGCATTATTAAAGCTTCCCAATGACTTTCTTAGCCTCCTTTCTAGGCTGCTATTGTTCTCAGTCTTTTATTCACAGTGAGGAGGAGGACATAATTATTTTCCTGCCTATTCCATACTCTTTCTTGCTTCCACACATGCTTCAAAGCATTGCTATCAGTTTCAAGCTTTCTACCAGTTTCCCAGTGTGCTCGGCACTTGATCTGCTCAGCTTTCTCAAAGTCTACTTTCAAACAAGACTAAGGATGGGCATGTAATGCCAGTGGCCTAACAGGCATTAGTATCCCAAAGGCTACGAATTACTAGCCACTAACTACAACTGCTGTGGCTCCAAAGTCAATTGAAAACTTTGGAAATTATGTGATTCTTGTTCAGGAATAAGAGGAGTTCTGAGTTCTGCACCTCATGTTCCATGGAAAGTTTAATTATGACCATTACGACCACAGCAACTACCAAAGCTATGTGAATACAATTTGATTAAGCAAAAAAATCAGATTTTTTTTATGCTGTTGTTGTCTTAATAAAGTCCAGGCATAGTTCAAATTCTACACTGATAAATTTTTAGGTAATAGACCAGATCAAGTACCTGTGATCTGTCAGCAACTTCTATATCACTGACCACACCATAACATTTGCATGCCTTCATGTTCTAGCAAGGTGAGGTTGTGTTCCATCAGAGTCAGCGGTCCCAGATTTCAGAATCAGCTGATGGCTGGTTTCTGTTCCACCACTTCTTGGTCAGACAGATAGTCCTGGTCACCGAAGGAAATAGTGCTATGGGGTACACAGCCTTCAACCTGCAAGCAATTCCAGCACAGCACTCCTATCTCGTTAAACCTGGGCAGTACACTGAGTCAGACTCGATGATCACTTAGTCAGACTTGATGATCTCTTACTCAGATAGTCATACTTGGAAGAGTCTCAACCAGTCAGCTTTTTGTAGCATCCAAAGGTGTGTGAAAAACAGCCATCAGAAAAGCTGTTCTGTGCACGTCTTCCCACAACTGTTGTTCATGCATGTCGTTTAGGAGCTAGCTCAGAGGAGTGCCATCACTTCTGAAGCTGGAGTAGAGTAGCAGTGTACACCTCACTGCTCTCAGTTAAGGATCAGGCATAGGGGATTAGGTCCCCCGAGTGAACAGGATCTGTATAGAAATAAGGGAAATAAACTTAGTAAAGTCAACAACTACCTGGAATGGGAACAGCTTTGGCTTCAGGGTTCTATCCTGACATTACCTGCTGCTGTTGATCTGTGGACTGGTGGAGAGAGATTTGTTGATGATATCCTGTTAATTGAAAATGAATTATTTTGTGTCAATTTGGGAGATAAGGAAAAAAAATTGTTATGCATATCCAGATATACTTTACTCAGAAGTGTGAGAAGGGGGAATAAAACTCATGAGATGAGAATGAGTGAAGTGTAAATTAATAGCTGTAGGGAAGGCCAGATTGCATGAGCCACCAACTAGGCAGCATAGGAAGGAGTCACTGCCAGAGACCCAAGTAACAATCTTGGCCAGTGCACTCAGTGTTGTGACCTGAAGGGCAGAAAAGAGCACATTGTGAGTTGAAGATGCTATACAGCCATGACATTCATCACCGCGGCTTCTCGGGCACTGGGGTGGTGACAGCCCTGTTGCCTGGCAGCTCCAGAAAGCTGCTTCACTGTTTTATAGCTGTTGAATGAGTGGACAAGGTTCACTGAACTTCCTCGTGTCAACACAAAAGCAGCACAAGTAGCTGGAGCTTGGAGATTAGCCTGCCTATACCATGGTCCTCCAAGAAGACTAACAGGCTATTTAAAATAATAATAATATTAAAACCCAACAACCAACCAAACAGAAAACCCAAACAAAACAACTTCTATTATAATACCACCTAAAATACTGGTGAGTTTGCAGGCAAGCAATTAAGAAAAGGCTTTTGTTGCCTGCTGTGTCCTCAAAGGATGAACCTATGCTTTGAACTGTGATTCTCACTATCTCAGAGGCAGATCTGCAGAAAAATATTCCCATGATTTATTTCTCAAAAGGTTATTTCCATTGTTTCCAAGGCCTAGTTTCTGGCTTCTCTTTGCTTGACCTGAATATTGCCAGCTCCTCACATGACTTTCAGGCTGCCATCTCCTGCAGCTTCTTTTCTCCAGGCAGGTTTGATCATCATCATCAAGGCATAATTACCCCATCCCTGTGTGGGATGCCTCCTTATCCATCTTTAAAGAAACTTATACGAACAGAGCAACTGTTGCCCATCACCATCAGACTAATTTCCAGCTTCTCCGTAAACACTAGAAGTACACTTGACATACCATACAAAACCACAGCTCACAATATAAAGCCTTGAAAAAATGAAAAAAATCACTTCCATTTACAATGGGTCCTATGCAATGTAATGCAAAAATAACATGAGAGCTAACATTTGCTTTATTGGTAATGTGGCTTTAGCCATGAATTATGAACTCTTAAGATGCACAATCTGATTTTTCACTCCTGTCCTTTTTGTAGTTACTGGTACTATTAGTGCGTGTTAGCAAAACAAGTGTTCCAAACCAACTAGGTGAAATGTTGGACTAGAGTATCATTATCGCTCATCTAGCACCATCTGTTATGACCAGAACTGTTTTCATGCAAGACCTTAATGTGGTCAGGCAGTTCAGAGAATGAGCAGATAGCAGAACCTGGGTTTGATAAACAGGTTCTGTAATCAATGCACTGGCGCTCGGTATCCCACACGAGCACCTTATCTTCCCAGAAGAGCATGAGTACCAGTTAAATTGAAAGGACATGGGTGGGATGGAGACCTATGTGCTAGTGCCCTAAAGAACGAGTAATTACATAATGGAGTTGCTCCTCCCTGAAAATAACCAATGGATCATTGTGGGGAAAAATATATCATCCCACCCATAAAGATACTGTAGATAAGTAAACATCTCTTCTGTGTTCAGTTGTGTCAAAGGCTCCATGATGATGTGATGAAATTAAAATTGCCTGACCATAGCCAAATGATCAAAGAAATAAGAGCAGCCTCAGCTGTTCTCAGATTTAAAGTTACAGGACTCATGAAGTGTCTAGATGTCACCATGCTTCTTTCATCATCGTCATCTAAATTGTCTTCCACACTAGCAAAAGAACTTCAAAGACTATTGAGAAACTTTCAGTAAAGGGTCATAGAAGCTTCAATTCTAAAATACACCACTGTGGTGGTGCTATTTTTGGTTGGCTGGTCCAGCTTGCCTCCTGACGAATTTTTGTCAGATGTATTTCAACTGAAGTAAAGCTCTTCGCTGCATTAAAACAGGTGCCAGCAAGGTGCCTCTCTTGTCACCAGCTTTCGTCTGAGGAAACTACACTGTGATTGTAGCACAGCTCTAATTATGTTCAATGCTGAATCTGTTCCAGGAAGGTTTTTTGGTCATGGTAGCATGCAAATGCTATACTATACAAAAGTCAAGACACTCCACAGGCAAGACTGCAGCCAGGGAAAGGGAATAAAAACTGTTCAGCGGTACATGTTTTCCTAGGTGGTTTCAGGCTTGGCACGCCAGTGACGTATTGTTACTGAAAAAGGTTGCTGTTTTGGGGCCTTGCAATTTTTCTTCAGAAAGAAATTTAATGGCCTCTCAATTCTGTTGAAAATTAAATGAGATTGAGACACACTTACCATGCACAGGTACACTGTAGCTGGCTTTATTAACTTTGATGGTCTTTTAGTCTTAGTGAAATTTTCTAACCCAAAGTTAAACAAGTCATTAGATTTCAGCATATGAACTCTGACTTTTCCAGCACGAATTCTTATTAACTTTTCCAGTGGAGACATGCATCTTAGTTTAGTAACTTTAAGCCTACTGGCTAGGCTTGCCTAGCTTTTGCTTCTGTAAGTCTCTTAAAAGCATCACTGGGCCTTTCCTAGGGGGTCTGCAGGCCACAGATTGCAAGTCACTGTGCTGAGGTAATGAGAAAGCAAATGAGATAGAGGTCACACAGCAGGCAGGCAGGCTCTTTTTTGAAAGGAGACAGGGCAAGTCCCTGGCAAGCTGGAGATGGAGACAGTATTCTTACTGCGAGTCACAAGCTCTTCTGACTCCAGTCTCAGCCTGGATTTGCAATACTGTCACAGTCTGCTGCCTCTGTCACTGGTAGCTTACCTCTCCATTAGCAGGGATGAAATTTGTATTTGTCAACATTAAAAGCTTGTTTCCTTCCTTTTTTCCCCACTAAAAAAGGCTAAAACCAAAAGAGACCACTTTATTGATGCCTGCACAGCCTGAGACAGTGGCTCCAAGGTGTGCAAACTGTCTCTTATACCTGATAGTAAATCCTAGGAAGAGTAGCGCCCAGATGGATAAAGGAATCACAGCTTGTCCTAGATAGGATCCTTGACACAAACCTAATCTAGAGAAGGCTTATTATACAGAAAAAGCTTATTATACAGAAATACTTACAGAGTAAATATTCCATATGCTCCAGAGCTTCAAACTGTATAATCATTTCAGAGTCAATAAAGGCAGATATTAAAAGGCACATACCTTATCTTATCTTTGGATTTTTACTCACATGGCAGACCAAACCAATACTGTTTACTACAAATATCTATTGGTGCCCTTCCAGGTTGTCATTGAAGTCATTCTGAACGGCCTTTATAGACAACTTTCTTTATATGGAATCAAACCAATATGAGGAAAGTTGCTTTCTTTTTTTCCTTTTTTTCTGAACTTGCAGTGTTTTGAGGTTATTGACACAGTACCTTTGCTTTGAGGTTGTTTTTCACTTGATTCTAATTGCTATGCTGGAATAATTTTGCTCTGTATTACACCACCACACCAAGATTTTCAAGAACAAACCTCGCGTGAACTAGGTGCCTGTGTTAGTATATGGGTTTCTGAGAAGCACAGGAAACCCGTTTGTTCTCAAATTCAATGGCTACGTACTTAGACTTTTTAGGAAGCCAAGCTAATAACCTATGGCACTCTCCTGAATGCATTGGCATTTGTTTTCTTAGCAAGTTTTAAAGAATTCTAAAAGATTTTAAAAGTTTGAAGACTATTTGAAGGACAGTTTAGACTCTAACTTAAAAAAAAAAAAAAGAGAGAGTTTAAAAGACATTTTAAAGAATAACATGCAAAGACTTTAAGAACTCTTTAGCTTGTTTGGAGCAGGGAATTGGACTAGATGCTCTTCAAGGGTCCTTTCCATCCTAAATCTTTCTATGATTCTGAATCTCATGAGAAAGTTTTCTCTCACATCAAAAAAACACAAATTCACTCACTGCTAAAATAAGGAAGTCTGACTAACACTGTTCTCCACTTCTAGAAGAATGTTACCTATTCTATGGTCAACTGGAATAAGGCAACATTGTCTGCAATGCAGTGGGTAAAAAGTTATATTATCAAAGGAGGTTGATTCAATGTCATTGGCAGACAAACTGCAGAGGCAAGTAATTAATATTGATTGAGCCAGACTTTACCACACATGTTTATTAAGAACATTACATTAAAAATCAGAGGCATACATTTTGATTTTGCAGCAGATTCTTTGAGGATGGGAGACAGTTGCCTGGCAACTTCTGGTCTCATCACCCTTTCATTAAATGTTGTATGTAACAGTTTTCCTCTACTACTTTGAATTTAAAAGCTTCACTGAATAATGAAAAGAAGTCAGAAGCATATTTAACAATAGTTCTGTATTGTTAGCATAAATAATATCCTCATTTTACTTCCTTTACCCATCAGCAGTAGAGTCTAGAAAAAACATGTCTGACTCCCTTGTTATTTCTTTGCACCACACTGCATATGAAACCGTGCAATTGTCAGTGCCAAGCATCTTTGCCCTGAAGAACTGAGTCTGGAAGAAGCTGGGCTGAGATGAGCTAAGAAATACAGGAGTTAGCAGTTGGATTTTTTTCCAGCAGTATAGCTTAAAAGAATTTTTTGTTGTTATTGTTGTTAGAGTTGTCACCACTGAAAATGAAACTTCGGACCTGTATCATGTAAGTTTTGAAAATATATTTTCTTGACGGGCACGACAACAGCTCATGTCTTTCAGTGAGACATGCAAAAACCACTTTCTGGTGACACTTGTCTGTGGTACTGCCTTGGGATAAACTGCTAATGGAAAGTTGTCTAACTCTCAGCCTCCAAATGCAATTATGCTTTTCCCAGGCAGACGCGCATTGAAAAATGCTTCTAAAAGCCAGTCCTAACACTGGCAGTGTATGAAAGCCAGTTTGCTCTTATTCTCCTTCCTAACTTCTTTTCTTCTACTTCAGTCTATTTCAGGATGCATTGTAAATTCAGTTCTGTAACATCTTCTGGAAGGTTTTCAGTTAAAGGCTGCAAGAGGTCATTAAGTGATTGTCGCTTCTGCTTGATCAATTGGGATTGATCCATCAGTCTCTTTCTTTGTTTTGCTATCATAAATCCTTTGACCTTCAGTGAGTGAAATAAGTGTAAATCCTGTGTGCTGCAGTCTGTGCCAGCTGGATCAGATTAAGAGGGTGGGGTAACACTGGGGATTAATTATGTGGAGAAAAAAGGGAACAAGAAGGGACACATATATACCATCCCCAGAACTTCTTGGGAGGAGACTGCCAGTATGCACTTAGGTAAAAGGCTGAAATCATGCAGAGAGGAGCTTGTGCTATCAGCAGGACTTGCTAGTTTGGAGAAGGCTCTCCAATACTTTTCAGAGTGGGGCTGTGTAGGAGGTATACTCTAAGTCATGGCATAAAAGCAGAGCCTCTTTGGCACTCTGTGGGTCCATCTCCTGTATTCCACTAGTGGAGTGACCTGGTCTGTGAGGAGAAAAGCTGTTGTGCTGTGAGCACAGGAGGTGGTGGTGCTGAAGAAATGTGTGAATCTCATGCTCAGCCCATGAGATTTGACAAGTCTGGAGTAACACAGAGACTGAGGCCTTTTTTAAATTGCATCTTAACCTGGGGTGTGATTTAAAACCAAGATGCTTAAACTTGTGCCAGTACTTATGTGGGCACTTGTTTCAATTTAATTTGATTAAACATTTAAAGCATAATGAGAAAGGCAGTCTTAGCATTGGAGGAAAAAGGATGTAAGTTATTTTCCCTGTGGACAAGACCTTGCTTTCCAAATTTTCAGTTCTCATATGTGAATTACTCAAAAGAAAATGTTCTTTGCATTTTGTATCTGACCTGTGGTAAGGAAAGAAAAACTCGAGCCAACTAAGATTTGTCAAAAGCATATGTTAAAATCAGTATCAAACTTCATTAGATTCATGCAAATAGTATTAGTAAGGTCATATAACCAGCTGGGCCCGTGTCCTCCTCTCGGCCATTAGTTGCCTGGGGAAGATGCAGAACCTTAATGCAATATGAAGTCAGGAAAATCAACTGAGTTTTAATAGTTAAATTAGGTTTTGCAAAATATCCCACTTAAAGAAGCGTGAACTCCACGTTAATGAGTGCTTGCTCTAGAACAGTCCTTCTGCAATTTACCTTTCCATTATGCCAGGCCATCTTTTCTCTTACCCCCAAATGCTGTGCATTATTTCTAGGGGCAGATAATAGTCCTGGTCTGGTAGGTCCTACTGTACACCCTGGATATAAACTGTAGCAGAGAGAAGTGGCCAATACATGGAGGTAGTGGGTCTTTTTCTCAATCTCCAATATAAGGCAGTGCATGAAGAAGTAATTTGGAGCCAAGGTAGGATGAAGGTCTATGTACAAAGGTCTATGTAAGCCAGATCTAATTGCAGGATCCTCTTTGCTCCCTACTTATGCTACCAAGGGGCTCTAGACCAGATGCAGCTTTTGCTGAGTGTAAGAGACTTTTTATCTGGTGAGGCTTTAAGCCCCGAACCCTGTGTAAGGACTGATTTTTAGGCAAGATTTTGTCATATTTGAATTGGAACTTATTTCTCACACCAATCTAACAATATGTGTTTTCTTCTCCCCTGGGAGCAGTGGAGCGAAGTGCAGCAGATGATAAATGGTACCCCGATCTACATGTACCAGGACTGCAGTGTGCTTTCCGAGGGTGACACCGATCACTGGCTTCGCACCAACTGGATTTATCGGGGTGAGGCAGCCTCACGCGTTTATGTGGAGCTAAAGTTTACTGTGAGGGACTGCAAGAGCTTCAAAGGTGAAGTGGTGACCTGCAAAGAGACCTTCAATCTCTATTACATGGAGTCTGAACAAGATGTTGGGATCCAGTTTCGCCGCCCACTGTTCACCAAGGTCTGTATTGCTGGGGGTGAAGACTGAGTCATCTCTTTCAGCTTAAACTTGTCATATCTTTCAGCTTAGGCTAGGTGTGTCTTACTGGCTGGGACAGGCCAGAAGAACCAGCAAGTGGGGAAGGGCATGGATAGTAAGTGTTGTCCTTAGAGTAAACTTTACCCCCGGTGCCCTCTGTGATGCTCAGAGCAGTCTTTGCCACAGGAGGCATAGGAGGTTTCAAATGAGATCAGACCTGTGTTCTGCGTAACCTCTTATTTAACCAGACACCACGTAGGTAAGGATTCTAAAGGGTTGTGACAGGGTTGGATGGTTACACCAATTTTTAGAAATAGTAAAGCAGAGACCAAAGGAATCTTACTTGCTTTAGGGAATAAAACAAGATTAGACCAAGCAGAAAACAGAATCCAGTTCAGGTCTCAGTGGTCTTGATTATTTACTCTGATTGCCATGAGGTATAGGGTCTTGTTTCATAAACCCGGAGGTGATGGCTTGCTACAGTGAAATTCTCCCTGGTGTGAAAGTATTTAGCACTGCTGTATTTTACCTGCTGTTTTCCTCAATGTTGTGCTCTCTTGCCATGGAAACACTGGAATTGCAGAATAGAGAACCTCTGCTTTTTTTCAGAGGAAATTCTCTAAGCCAATTCTGTTCTAATAGAAGCCACATACCTGAATTACTTGACTGCCCTTTCCTTTGCAGTTTAAATGGGATGCGATGGAAACAAAGAGTAGTAAAGGCCACCACAGGCAGAGCAGAACTCTGGTAACTGATTCCCCTCCCTCCCATTGCTCCTCCACCTTCCCTGCAGCCTAAAACATGAATTTGTGCGATACCTCCACAACTCCTAAACATGCCTTATGATCCCTGCCAAATGCAGCTGCTCTACAGAGCCTTTCATCTCCCATCCAACTACAAGGAGTGGGTGGCGTCGTACAATGGGAAGGGGCCTGCAGAGGAGAGATCATTTATCAGGCTCTCCCACCAAGAAGAAAGGCCACCCCACCTGCAGTCCAGCTCTTCCATATCACACAGTGTCACAGAGGCCTTTCCCATTTGCTCAAGCATGGAAAATATCCTCACTCACTCATTCACTCTTACCCTTTGTTTGCAGAGGCAGTGGGAATGCAAAAGCATGGGAGCATTTTTCACCCAAGTACCTACAGTACTGAAATATGTTGAGTGCTGCATAAGGAGCACCTTACAGTAGATTATCTGAACTGCAGCAACTGCAGCCTAAAAACAAGTGGCTGTAATTCCTTGGTTGGTTTCAAAGCACAGCTCTTGAGTGGTGTTGTGGATTTACTGCATGCAATTTGCAAACAAAGAATATTATGACAGAAAAGGGGCAGTTCCTGAAGACTTCTGAAATCAGAGACTCGGAACACAGAGTACTGTAGAAGACCAGTGAATGACTACAAAGCAGTTGAAGGAGATGATGGATGGAAAGTACAGAGGCAGGAAAATATACCCACCCCATTTTTACCATCTATTCCAAGTGCAAAGAAAGCATACAGTGCAGTGGCATTAGAAGCAGTTGATCAAACAGCCCCTAAAAGGCCTTAATATAAAAGAGGCTTGAGAGGAATGGGTATCTCAGCTGCTGTGGCCCGTTCACAGGGTAAAACTGTTGTCTTTCTCTTTTTCATGTAGCTCAACACTGTGGCAGCAGATCGGAGTTTCACAAGCAGAGACATCGAGTCGGGGGCCATGCAGCTAAACACAGAAGTGTGCCCCATTGGGAAGCTCTCTCGCCGGGGCTTCTACCTGGCTTTCCAGAACTCTGGGGCTTGTGTAGCGATGGTGTCTGTCCGAGTGTATTACAAGACTTGCCCGGAGGCGGTGCGGGGCCTGGCCCGCTTTCCAGAGACGCTGGCAGGGTCAGAAGGGCTGACAGAAGTGCCTGGGGTCTGTGTGGAGTACGCAGCTGAAGAAGTGGGCTCTCCCCCCAGGATGCACTGCAGCACTGATGGGGAGTGGCTGGTACCAGTGGGCCGATGTCTTTGTGCTGTGGGGTTTGAGGAAGTCGATGGGAGCTGCGTAGGTGAGTATGCAGACACTAGCTGTAGGCCATGGGAGAGGTTCCAGAGAGCTAGAGATCAGAGTATCTGTAAGCAGAAAGTGGGATCAGGAGAGTTAGTGTGGTCTACCTCTCTCTTGCCTACCCTCTGTATCTTATATCTTCCCTTCTCCTTTCCTTCTCCTTAGCTTCTCTTTTTCAGTTGTGATTTTTCTCCTCATGTGTCAGGTGTAAGACCTGCACACACCTCTCCACTCCCTCTTGGGCTTCATCCAGGAGCTTTCAGCTCTGGAGCTAGTTTCTGCGAGCTGTAACTATGTGATTGACACTGACTCACTCAACAACTGGTTCTCAACCCTTGAACAGCAGCCTTGTTCTCTCAGGGCAGAAGGGTCAGACACACAGAGCAGGGTATTTGTCCCGTGACTGGAAAGCTGAGAGGCAGAGGGGACAGGTTTCTCCTCTGTCCCTTGTTCTTCCTGGACTGGGATGGCTCTTCTGCCATGGGAAACCATCTAAAGCATATTGCGCAACAGCGTGGTGCCTGCTCTTCTGAGGAAGAGCAATTAGCATTCAAAAGAGTCACCAGGGTGCTGGAGTCACAGCAAGCAAGGGTTGTTGGAGTACGAAGTGCAGGGCTCTCCCTTGGCTACAGAGGGAACAAGATTCAGCTTCTTAAGGCAACTTAGTTTGACAAGTGTGTTGTTTTGGGGGATATGTATTACTGCAGGGAGAGAGGTAAAAGACAGCAGATCTCTGCTCTTGTTGCCAGAGCTGTGTAGCACAAGGCTAAGGCCATAGGGATCCACACAGCACTCTCGGATTCAGCAGGTGCCCCATGTCTCTGCTTTGCTCTGCTACAGGGAGCTGGTGTCTCTGAATCCCTACTGCTTGCTGCTCGTTTTGCTTGGGGAGCTGGAGAAGGTTGAAGCACAAGATCCTTGGCCTCCTCCAGCAATCCCCTCTCTTCGCACAGCCCAGCCAGTTTTTCCACTTAGGTGCTACAGAGCTCTCCCCGCCCTCCTGAGAGCACTCCTCTGGGAAGGGGCAGGGAAGCTGTCATGTCTGGACAAGCCTCGACTGCTATCGCAGCACAGGTTCATTCTACATCTGTGCTTTCATCCCACTCCGCCCAAGTACAGCTGCAGCCAGAAGTATGTTTTGCAGGATTAGTAGGGACCGGGGAGGTCTCCCAGGAGAGGAAGGGAAGAGGGTAGAACCTAGCAGGAGTAGGGAGAGGTACTTCACGAGAAGTACTTCATAGTGTCTTACTGAAGCATCAGGGGAGAAGGTGAATGCAGGGGATATCTTAGGATCTGCTCCCTCAGCAGAAAAGACCAGACTGTGCAATGGACTGGGAGTAATCCAGCTCAGGATAAAGACTGAAATTACTGCTTTTACTTTGTTCTCAGAACAGAGTAGGACTTCTTCAGACATGTAAAGTGTGACAGGATGGAAGACCTGGCAGTGTCATTTTGATTCTGAGTTTTGCCTGGAGTAGGGAGGAAAAAAAAAAAAAAGGGAAAGCTGCACCTTTGCCTTTTAACAGGGAAAAGAACTTGACCTCTGTTACAGGACAGGAGACAACAGAAAGCCAGAGGATCAGGTCCTTACCTAGTTCCCTCAATTTCTCGGTGAATTCCCAGCTCTATAAAGCTCTGCTGGGTGCAGAATGGCTCAGCCACCCCACAGTCCCAGAAAAGCTGTGCCTGCCCCAGAGCATTCAGACTTTGCTGCCCATAAACCCAGAGCTCGTGATTAACTTCCTCAAGTATGTAATTTGCTGTGCCTACGGAGGCTGGCTGTGCCCTGGCCTGTGCTCTGGCTCCTTGCTGGGCTCTGCAAGGCAGCAGGTGAGCCCAGCTCCCCGTCAGCCCCGCTCTGGTGCTTGCAGCCTTCCCGGCCTGGCTGGCAGACTCACGAGGGGCACCCGCAGGAATAAGGAATGAAGGAAGCGCCCCAGCCATCCTCTCTGCCCTCTGGTGCTCGGTGAGCAGGCCCTTTCCCAGACTCGTTTTTCCCACCGTGCCGCCCGCAGCGGGTGCCCAAGGCCCGGGGGAACCGGCGGGGGCCGAGGCTGCTGGCTGCGCGCCCACCTCCCGCGCCCCCGGGCCGGCCGCGGGCAGCCCCCCTCCACCTCCGCACCCCCGGGGCAGGGCGGGGGGAGCCGGGAGCACCGGCAGGCCCCTCCGCACCACCGGCCCCAGCGCCGGGCCGGGGCCGCTCCGCGCCGCCCCGGGGCGGGGCCGGGCCTGGCTCCGCGGGCCGCTCCCGCCCCCTGCCGGCCGCCGCCGCCACGCCGTGCCGCCGGTGTCCCCGCTGCTGCCCTCGCCTCCTGAACTTGTCCCTTGGACCCGAGTACCCCGGGCAGCTCCCGCCCTGCCGCATCTCTGCCAGGCTGTGGGCTCCCTGCAAGGCATCTCCTGCTTGGAGGGGCTCGGCACCGCCGGTGGCGCAGCAGGTGTGCGCGGTGGGCTGGAGTGGCGCTCAAAGCTGGAGGAACAGAGGCTCTCCTGAGGAGCGGCTGGAGGAGCTGGTGGAGTCGGGCACGGAGGCTCAAGGGTCACCCTATCCCTCTCTACGAACACCTGAAAGGAGGGTGTAGCCAGGCAGGGATCAGCCTCTTCTCCCAGGCAAGTACTTACAGGACAAGAGGACATAGTCTTTATCTGGTTTAGGTTGGACATTTGGAAGAATTTCTTCACAGGAGAGGTGACTAGACATTGGAGTGGACTGCCCATGGAGGTGTTGGAGTCACCATCACAGTAGTTAAGAAAAGACTGAGTGTGGCACTTATTGCTATGGTCTAGTTGACATGGTAGTGTTCAGTCACAGCTTGGACTTGATGATCTCAGAGATCTTTTCCAGCCTAATTGATTCCCTGATTCTTGCAAAGGTTTCCAACCCCAAATTTCTAGAATTTACTTGCAGACGGTCTCAACCTGATAAGAGTGTATGTATATTGTGTCATGTCTGTGGCAGGTAGTGTTATACAGGCAACATCAGAACCTCTGTGTTATACACGAATGTGGCCATGCACTTCCTTTGTTTTTCATGTCAAAGCTCTCCTGACCCAAACTGATCCAATGTCAGGAACTCTCAAATCTTACGCTGGAACACAGTGTCAGGAGGCCTCAAAACTTTCATCTTCAGTCCAGCATGTAGAAGTGTTCTCAGTTGTGAGCAGCCTGAAGATCAAAGTAACTTTTACTGCCTATTTCTCAAAGGGATTATTTTATCTGGAATATAAATGGATTCTCTTTAGGCTGTGACAATCAATACTTGAGCCTTGTAATTATTTTCAATGGCCTTTGCTATCATTAATCACATAGTTGCATGATTGTATCTCAGAATGATAGATTTTCCTGAGTGGTTCTGTAATTTTCCTGAATCAGAAGGTGCTGGTTTCTCCTACTTGTGATTATTTCTCTTTTCTGGGCTCTTTAAGCATCCCTTCTGCAGACTGATGATGAGTAGTCTTGTTTGGTCTGTGTTAGTGGAAAGTTTTCAAGGTCCCTCAGATGTTCCTCTTTGTCACATAGTGGGAATGGCTGGGTTGTTGGTTTTTTTTTTTTTTTGTCTTCTGGATAAAGAATAATTTCCTATACTATGCTCCACCACAGTAAGCCATTTGTGTGAAGCTCCTGAACAGATGGTTTTCTCCATTGGGATCTCCTGAGGATTACACAGGATATTGTTGCTTTTACAGTGTAATATAAAAAGCGTCATTCCCTCAATGCAAGTTAAATGCAAAGGGGTAGCTCTGGCAGAAAATTAGTGTATGCATTTCTCAACCATCTGATTAGCAATAGGTTGGTTGTTTCTTTAGCTCAAGAACTTTTGATTCATTTAGCACAGACTAGCAAAGCATTAAATTCAGAGGTTGCCTTAAGCTCTGTCACTAATTTTCTCCTCCCTGCTACACAACTGTTGAGGTGAAGCATTGAGGGAATGCTGGTAAAATGACCAGTGCTTCTGTGGATTGAACTAACAGTAACACAGCCAAACCAGGTGGTCAGATGTTATACTGAGGGAGGGTGGCTGCTCATTTTTGTAGGACTGGAAGTAGAAACTATTCTCTTGCAGTCTGTGTTGGCTCCATAGCCAGTTACACTTGATGCTGTGAGGTGAACTGATAGCTTCCTAGATATTCCCCTGGGCCCTGCTAGGTGATGCTCTGATACAACACTTGAAATCAGCAAAGATGCTTCTGCTAAAAAGCCTACTGGCTACCTCATATGAAGTCAGCAAGCAGAAGACTCTGAGGAGTGCAAGGATTTGTAGCTACTCTTTATGGTTCTTATTTGTGGTGTGGAAAGCTTGAAGGACACGGTGGGGACCAGTCTGGGTTTACATAGGAAGAAGTTTCTGAGGTTGACTGGATTCTGTATTCATGTAGCATCTGTGAGGAATTAGATCCCCCTGCTTCAGTCTGCAAGTCCTGTCATAATACTGATGCTACCTTGAATTTGCATCTTCTTTCTTTTAATTTAACCAATTAAATAATTTCTGTCTGCTCTGAGATGATTGATCTAGGTGACTGCCAGGTGTCCAGGTGTTCCTTCCAACCTAAATATTTCTGTGAACTAAAAAATATTGGAGGCAGATAGAGGAGTGTTCAAGAAGCTTTTTTTTTTATCTGTGTTTATTGGTTGTGTTATGTTGGCTTATGTTTGTCCTTCCACAGCCTGCCAGCGAGGGTTCTACCGGCACTCCCTGGATGCTAAACGCTGCCTGAAGTGTCCCCCCAACAGCTTGTCCAACGAGTCAGGGGCTACGTCTTGTCCCTGCAATGCAGGCTTCTACCGAGCACCTTCGGAGGGCCAGAACATTGCTTGCACCCGTGAGTTGCACACAGAAAGAAAGAACAATTGCCAGACAGGCTAGGGGATGAACTTACTGAGAGCAGCACCCCAGAGAGGAGCTTGGGGATACTGGTGGGTGAAAAATTGGGAAAGAGCTGGCAGTGTGAGCTTGCAGCCCGGAAAGCCAAGTCTGTCTTGGACTGCATCAAAAGCATGTGGCCAGCAGGGTGAAGGAGGGGATTCTCTTCCTCCACTCTGCTCTTGTGAGACCTCATCTGGAGGGCTACATCCAGGTCTGGAGCCTCCAGTACAAGAGAGACCTGGACCTATTGGATCAGGTCCAGAGGAAGGACCTAAAAATGATTGTAGGGATGGAACACCTCTCATGAGGAAAGGTTGAGAGAGTTGGGGTTTTTCAGCCTGAGAAGAGAAAGCTTTGGGGAGATCATCTTGTGGCCTTTCAGTACTTAGTGGGGCCTGCAAGAAAGATGAAGAAAGGGTTTTTATATCAAGGCCTGTAGTGACAGCACAAGGGACAATGGTTTTAAACTGAAAGAGGGTAGATTTAGATGAGACACATATAAGAAATTTTTTATGAAGAGGGTAATGAGACACTGGAACAGGTTGGGGTGCCCTGTCCCTGGAAGTGTTCAAGGCCAGGTTGGATGGAGCTTGGAGGAACCTGGTCTAGTGAAAGGTGTCCCTGCCCTTTCACTAGACCCCCCAGGAGGGTTGGAACTAGAAGATCTTTAAGGTCTCATCCAACCCAAACCATTCTGTGATTCCATGAACAGTGATATGGGGGAGAAAACAAAAGGTTGTAAAATGGGGATGAGAGATCAGAGAGGGAGAGGCTGGGGTGGAGAGAGGGCTCCATTTGAAATGCAACAGCAGATGGGAAGCTGTCGCAGGACTTGGGGAATTAACAGCTGGATCTAACACTTCCTTCTGTGCTCCCTGTAGGCCCACCCTCGGCTCCCCGCAATGTCAGCTTCTCCCTCCTTGGCACCCAGCTGAGTCTGTGGTGGCAGCCGCCCAGTGACCACGGCGGGAGGAAGGACGTGACTTACACAGTCTTCTGCCAGCGCTGCCATTACCTGTCCTGTGAGCCCTGTGAGGCTGGCGTGGTGTTCTCCCCCAGTGCCACTGGTCTCACAAAACCTGCAGTGGACGTGGATGGCCTAGAAGCTTACACCAATTACACATTCACTGTGGAAGCCCATAATGGTGTCTCAGGAATGGGACCTGCTCCACAGAGAACTGCTCCAGCTGTCTGGGTCTCAGTTGGACATGCAGGTTAGCAGAAGCAGAGAGAATTTCTTCCTGCTCATCACGAAAAGGAAGAGGAATCTCTGTGAATATTTAAGCTTTCTCCATCTTCTCCTTCTGCCTGACACATGTGTTGGTATGGTATGATAAGGATTCTAAAGTACCTCTGCCTCTGGCATGTAAAGTCCATTAGTCATATTCCTTGCAAATCAATGTAGCAGTAATCATTATCCACTAAGAGCTTATGAATCCACCAAGAACTTAACAGAGGTGAGGAGGATGAAGCCTTCCCTGTCACACAGCCTAAATATTGTTACCTGTGTGACAGGAAGAATGAGGGCTGTGTCATGAAATATTTCCCGTGACTCAGATATTGCAAAAGACCAAACACAACAGAATCCCTGGTGTAACTGGAAAATAAAAGATTTTGAAAGCATGGAGGGATAAGGATGTTAAATCTTGACACATTTCTGTAGGTTAGCTTCAATCTAGCTAGTCTGGCTGTCCTGTAAATACTTTCCAGAGCACCATGAAATGTGATTATAGAAATGTGACATCACAGTGCTCAACAGCCCTTGGTGCATTCCCTATGTTCTAATTTAGTAACAAAATATGACTTTTCTTCCTGATGCTGTGCGAGGGCAGCACAACTCTGAGCTAGAAAAGCAGAGCTACTTTTGGCTTGCCTCATCACTTCCTGATGATGATGAAGGACAAGGAGAGAACCAGGCTTAACTCCTCAGTCCTTGCAGACTCTTGAGAATTATCTTTTTATTCATGAGCAGCATGTATTCACAGTCAGCTGACAGATTTTGAGCATTGAGTTTCACTGTACCCTTATGCAATGCAGCTGCATTCATAAATCATTACATAGGATAGCTGTGCTACTGCTGCTCTAGGAGCATAAAATCCTAACATTTTTTATTTCAAATTGGACACTTTCAGTGCAGTCCTGGAATAAATGTAATTTCTTTGAACATGGATTTTTTTTTTGAGAGCCAAACACAGCTATGCTTCCACTGTTGGGGCAGAAGCCCACTATTCACAGAAAGCAATTAATTACAGCCAGAGACCTCCTTTCCCTTCCACCACACAAGAGAAAAATGGCAGTGGCAATGAGACTCTGTTCCAGTTCCAGTACCAGAGCTTCTGGTGGAAAGAGGGTATAGTTTGCATTTTGTTTGTATTTCTCCCTCATGTTCTCTATTCTCTCCCACTGCAGCTCCAGTGACAGTATCCCAGTTTATTCTGACACAGAGAGATGACAGTAGTCTTTCTGTTTCTTGGCTTGCCCCACGGCAACGCAGCCGGACCTCAGTGGAATATGAGGTCATGTTCTTTGAGAAGGTAAGGCCGGCCTGATTTGCTCTTCCCCCTTTCACCCAAAGGGGTGGAAGTGTCCTCTTGTTCAGCATGCATTTGTTACTTGATCCTGTTTGGTTCCTGCAGGGGGAGGAGGCACGTTACACAGTGAAGCACCTTCTTGAGCCGAATGTCACTCTGCGAGACCTGCAGCCAGACACAGCCTACCTGCTCCGTGTGAGATCCATCACACCCCTGGGGCCTGGGCCCTACTCCCCAGAGCAGGAATTTCGCACCCTTCCACCAGGTAAAGGACAAGCACTGGTACCTCATCTGGGAGAAACTCGCTTCCCTGTCAGATTGTATATTCTCATGGTACATGGATCTCTTTGTGTTCTGCTGGCTGTAAGGCAAGACACCACTCTCCTGAGTTCCTTGTCACCAGAGCTAAGCCTGTTGCTTTGTAGAGACAAAAGACTTTTTTCTTGTTTCCTTGTCATCTTAGAAAATTTGCTTGCACTTTCCCCTTTAGACCTGATCAGTCTCAGTTTATTTTGTTGTACTGGCACAATACTTAACCAGACCTTCATTTAGTTCTTGAAAGACATTTTAATTTTGGTTACTGTTCCTAAGTTTGAGTGCTGGTCAAATGATTACCATATGCCTCCTTTTGTGTGCCAGTTACTAGTGAAAAGGAGAACTCAGAGGACCTCAGCACTATTTTTTCCAGCTTTATCAGTTCCACTTTATGTTGTCCAGCTCCTGAATGTAGCTCTGCCCAAGGAGATGGTATGTGCCACTGAAAAAAGTTCTTCACCGAAGTACAATGTGTAGAAGGCCAAGCTGTCAGGGCCACAAGAAGACCTTTCTCCTGTGAAGCTTTCCCTTAATCTAAAGTTTTCTGTACTGGAGTTTGCTCTCTCTTCATTCCACATATTCCTATTGACCCTATGGATACGTTTAGAAATACATGTATTGAAGTGCTGCATTTGAAAGACTAATTTTATTGTAGTGAAAAAAGGACACGAGGAAGAAAGCTAAGGCATACCTTAATGTAACTAAATAGTTAGATTAGCAGTGTAAAAGCTGATAAGGAGTTGGGATACCATTACTGGAATATAAAGGTTGGACCCTTTTTGGCACCAGGAGCTTTTGGTAAAATCTTCATGAAGTCACAGTGACAAATGATGGTAACAAAAATGGTGTTTAACCAATTAAATAATTTATTACACAGGCCCTGTGAAAATGATGTAAATTGTCATGCAAAATTGTTTTGATTAAGAAAGAATAAGTTAGAAAATACTTTCATCAATATTATGCTTTATTTCAAATGAAAATTGATCACCTTATCATGCCAAGACTAAGGTATTTTGAATATGAAAGGGATTAAAAAAACTGCCAGCAAGGTTTCATTTGATGAGAGTTCTTGTTTGATAATACTAGAGGCATTTTTTATCTATTACAGTCTAGGAATATTAGTGTAGCAGAATTTGCAAGAAGTGGCAATTTTGAATTTAAATCTGAATTTGATAATTTAGATCCCTTAAATTCCTGCAGAAGTCCCGTGTATCTAAATGCTTCTCCATTTTATTAATAAAGATAACTATTTCACCTTCCAAATCTTAGCTTTTTGATTTTAACAAAACAAGGACATTAGCTCTGTCTCTTGATTTCTGCTTAAGTAAGCTGATGGTTTTAATAATTTTAGTGGGATGAGTCAGAGGAAGAATAACTAGTGTTAATTAGGCTTTATGGATGCTGGCCATTAGATGTTAGGAAACACTTCCCCACACAGGTCTGTGTATAATTTGTTCCTTGTTTTAAAGTCTTCTAATTTATTAAAAAAAAATATTTGGGGATTTTCTTTCTTCTGGATGTTTTCCTAAATCTCTTTTGGGAAAATATTAAAAGTATGTAGATTCTCATTTCTTCTCCATTAATGCATTTTAAGTTCTTAATTTTGTTTTTTTAAATTATGAGAAATAAGTTTTAAAAAGACCAGCAGAGGTAATACAGCATTTTCTCTGATGAATTCAGATGTACTTTGTGGAAATGGCTAGCTTTATCTTGAGAATTTAAATGGAAGGAGACAGCCTGTGTTTTGTGAACACTCTCTCAAAGCTGTCCAGTCACAGAATGAAACCACCTGATGCTCAGTTTTGAGAAAATAGGAATATGATAGACTGCAAGTTTGTAAGTCAGTACTTGTTTCAGGAGTCCTAAGCAGTGAAGGGCTTTTGTTAAGGTAATTAGGCAAGGGACCAGCCCCAGATATTGATGGGAGGGGAGCATGTAATTAATTTCATAAACAAGAAGAGAGTCACTTTAGACTGTTGGGGAAAATCATGTCTTTGCTTTGCCATAGTTTAAATCAGCTACTGAGCCAGAGGAAGGGCCTGGTCTGAAAGGATTGTTGGAGAGTAATGGGGGAGAAGGAACATCTGTTCATCACTTTTGAAAGTGTCATGGAATTTAAGTAGAAAATCAGACGCAGGGATAAATTACTCAAATGGATGACCAAGATTGTAGATAAGGGTCAACCAGATAACCACCAGAAGGTGCTCCATGCACATGAATAACAGTGCGATAGGACTTCCATCTGGTGGCTCTGCTGCCTGGAAGACAAGGGGCTGTAACTTGCCAAATGCCAGTAACTGGTAGAAGCTGGGTGGTATGTTCCAGACAAGTACATATTGGTCTTCTAAGTGATATGGCCTCTCTCTCTGTTTCTGCAGACACGGGAGCTCTGTCTGGTGGAGTCATAGTCTCTATTATCTTTGGAGTTCTCCTCTTTATTGGTCTGATTGTGGGATTTTTCATGTTTCGGCGAAAGTAAGTATTGAATTTTGGTATTGAGAAAGGTACAGATGTAGGAGTAGCTGAGCTATGGGAGCTTGAGAAAGGGAGGCCCGGATTTCTCACGGAAGCAGGATATTGTGGTAGAGGTTAGGTAGATATTAGGTAGAGGTTAGTTAGAGAAGAAAAACACCAGCATGCTGCAGCAAGATGGAAAGGGTCTCAGGAAATAATTTACATTAGCAGGATTGGAGGGATTGATATTGTAAGATAATGTTTGCTGTTGCGAACAGAGGAATATGTTGTGATTTCTCAGTTTTGTTATAATCCAGCAGTATCATATTGTTGTCATGACAGAGGAATAAAAACATTGTTATGGTACAATCATTTCTATAGCTGCTGACCAGTTGAGTGGTAATACATGTATCCTGTTATGTCAAACCATTTTCCATATACCATTACTGTTGGGGTCCTCTACCCATATACAGAATTCTACTTTCCTTCTCAATGTCTAAAAGGCTGCTGTTGCTTGGTTTTAAGAAGATCAGATATTCTACTGAAAGCATACAGAAAACACGAAATAAACAGAAATTAATCTGTAACTCAGCCCAAAATTCCCTCTATGAAAACAAAGCTGTACTTCTAAATGTTAATGAAGCATCACATTTTATTGCCAGCTGTACTGTTCCAAGTAGGTGTAGTGTCTGGTCCCACTTTGCTCTGTGCTACTCTGAACTCTGTCCCTAACCAACTAGGGCAGACACCTTGGAAGTCTTGCTTTTCCCTTTGCTATTTGCTGACCATTTTATTTTCACAACTCTTTTTGATGTTCAGGAGGGCTCGTCGGAGGCACGCACGGCCGGATTACAATACTTCGGGCTTTGAGCGAGGTGAGGTTCAAAGGGGTAATAAAACCAGGGGGAAGCCTAGAACGTGTTGGAAGGAATGAAAAGAAACATTAGTTTGAAACCAGACTCTGGTATGGCTTTTCTGATGTAATTTGCCTCTTCCCACAACCGTTCTACTCTTCTGGCGTAGGTTTGGTAGATTTTTTTACTGCCATTGTCAGAAGCCCATGGATTCACTTCTGCTTTTGTAATTATGCTTTAAAAAAGGTTGTCCAAAGAGTGGACAGGTTAATTTGCTCTTTTGTTTCCCTTTACCACAGAGAAGGTCTGGTTGAAACCCTATGTAGACCTGCAACCATATGATGACCCCAGCAGAGGTGTGCTGGAATTCACTAAGGAACTGGATGTCTCTTGCGTCACTATGGAGAATGTGATTGGAGAGGGTGAGTTACTTATTGCTCTCCCTGCCTTTCAGTTTCCCCACACTGTTGTTTTGCTGTCTCTCCTCAAGTTGATCTGTGACATTTTGCCTGTGGTTGTCCTCAGGGGAGTTTGGGGAGGTCTATCGTGGGTCCCTGCGACTTCCAGGGAAAGAACGTATTGTGGTTGCTATCAAGACTCTGAAGTCAACATATTCAGACTCACAGTGGTGGAACTTTCTGCGTGAAGCAACAATTATGGGACAGTTCAATCACCCGAACATTGTGCGTCTGGAGGGAGTTGTCACCAAAAGTAAGTAAGAGTGTGTGAGAGAGAGTCCTGCAATGAGAGCAGAAACTGGCACATTTCTCAGGCCTTAGAGAGTTTGCTGTCAGAGAGGCTGTTCTGGGAGAAGACAGGCATTCTCATGTCAGAGAATGAGGAAAGGAGGAGAGAGATGGATTTCCAACAGAGTCCTGAGGCAATGTTAGGAGAGGTCTGTGAGAGCTGGTGAGTGGATGAGAAGTCTGGATCGTGTGAGGGATGCTGCAGGGTCATATGTGCATATAAGGAGGAGTACAAGATCACTGGGAGATGTGTAAGGAGAAGGGGCAGCCAGCTGTGCCAGTGGAGTGGGGGTGTTAGCTGAGGTTGGACATGGTTCTCTGTGTTGGGAAATACAGAGAGCATTGAAAGGCATGAGTAGAATTTGAAAATGGCTGAAACTCTGTTGTCTTCCTCAAGGGAGGCCAATGATGATCATCACTGAATATATGGAAAATGGAGCGCTGGATACCTTCCTCCGGGTGAGAAAGTCCAATCTGTAATAGGCTTGTGTGCTGCCAGAACTTGCACTTGACCTGGATTTAAGGCCCTAAAATAAAACTAGAAGTAAGATCCAGACATCCACTTACTTTCTGCTTACTGACATTTCCAGTGTCAGCAGCAGAAGCTTAATGCCATCCAGTTTGTTCAGTGATGAGAGTGGCGTCTTTGGTAGTTGAAATACAACTGCTTAATGATAACTGGAGACCACCACCAGTCCCTTAGTGAGAACCTGTTGGGGCCTTTGGGCTGCAGCATTGCCTTTTTGCTTGTTCACCACTGTCCGCTTTTGTATGTTGATAAGGTCAGTGACTAGAAACCTAGCGGATCGGTGTCACTTCTCTCATTTCTTCTTCTTCTTCCATGCAGGAGAATGAGGAAAAATTTAGCCCTGTGCAGCTTGTGAGCATGCTGCAGGGAATAGCCTCTGGCATGACCTACCTTTCAGAACACAATTACGTGCACCGGGATCTGGCTGCTCGCAACATCCTGGTAACACGCAGTCTCCAGTGCAAGGTGTCTGACTTCGGTCTCTCCCGAATTTTGGAGAATGATGCAGAGGGAACCTATGAAACCAAGGTAACGCAAACCCAATCTTTCAGCTTTGTGAATTAAGTGTAGGCTCTGAGGAAAACCTGTAGTAAAATTGCAAGTCATGGTGTGGATGGTTCGGAAGGTAGTGCTTTAATCTCCGGAGTCCAGGTTGATTTTGTTTGCTAAGAAATTCAGAGGGACTGTGGTGAGAAGCAAAATGAGAAGCAAAATAAGAGTTCTGATCTTTTGGACTCAGTTACTAAATCTAGCTTTGAAGATAGCCTCGCTGTGATCAGAGTTTTGGACTAGAGTCATCTCCATGTCTCTTTCAATGAAAGTTCCAGTAATTCTAATGCATGGTGTCCTTCAAAGCAGGGCTGTGACTAGTGTCAGGCTCTTACTCCCACAGCAGAGATTTTGTGTAGCATTCAACTGAACAGAGGGCTTAAACTCATATACTTTCCAAGAATATTTCTCTCCTTTTGAGAAATTTCCCTGGAGTGGCTACATGTCGCTTCAAATGAAGTGGGCTTAATCTCTGAACCACTTTGTAAGGTCCTTGCATGAAAACACTGGAGAAATACAACTCAATTGTATATGCTGGATACACTATGTTCCTGCTGTTTTACAGGGTGGTAAAATTCCTATCCGATGGACAGCCCCAGAGGCCATTGCTCATCGCATTTTCACTTCAGCCAGTGATGTCTGGAGCTTTGGAATCGTCATGTGGGAGGTGCTGTCATTTGGTGACAAGCCATATGGGCACATGACCAATCAAGAGGTAACAGACATTGAGTTCAAGAGCTGATTTAAAAGATAAACGAGGCATGTGGGAAAAACCTTTATAGATCTACCTCAGCCTGCAGTCTCGACTTTCTTTTGAACACATAACTGCTGTGTTTCCCTCCCTGCTTAAAATCAGTGCAACCAAGTCAAGGGCAGTAAGTATTGACGCGTCAACAGCAAGAGAAGTGTTAAAGAGTGTTTAAATCAGCCATGGCATTTGGATCTGGGGATACTTTCTATTGGTTTTGTTTTCTCCTTCTTTTGGCTCTGGTGCATTATGTCTGGTCTTATTCTAGGCTCAGTACATGCTGTTAAAATGATTCCTCAGAGTCTGGTTCCCCTTCTCTCACTGTGCCAGGACCATTTGGTCCTCACTTTTCCTTACTTCTCATGAGCATGTCCTGAGTCGTAAATGGGAGCTAAACTAGTAAAGGACTGAAAACACATGCATATATGCCACTTAAGTTTTTGGCATCCCTTAGGTGTTTTGATCCTGTGCCATGCTGCCCAAACCCTGTGTCATACACATGTAATCTACACCAACCCCTCCCTGGCTGCACATTATGAAATGGTGAATGGCTGCTCCCAGAGGTCTCTGCCTCCTCTTCTGCACTCTCTGCTCTTGGCCAGATTTCTCTGTGTCCTCTGTGCAGGTGATGAAAAGCTTAGAGGACGGGTACCGGCTCCCCCCACCTGTGGATTGCCCATCTATCCTCTACGAACTCATGAAGAGTTGCTGGTCACACGATCGGATGAGGCGGCCTCATTTTCAGGAAATCCGGGCACAGCTGCAACATTTCATCTCAAGTCCCCAGCTCCTCCGGCCTGTTGCAGACTTTGATCCCAGGTAAGCAGGCAGTCACCAGAGGAGGAGGGGTTAACTGAGACACTTCACCTCCCTGTCTCCAGCAGAAGGAGAGGCAATGAGAGCCATGCAGACTGGAAAGATGCACCTTGAGTGCTCCATGTGCAGAAGACAGTGGTCATCTGTGTCTCCTGGTGGCAGAGGGCAGAGCCATTGGCCTGCTCTGACCTCAGTGTGCAGAGAGCAGATTAGCTGGCTCAGCCCTGGTGGAGGGTGCTTCCTTCCCCTTTGGTTACTGTCTCCTAGTGCTGTCCATTTCAGAGGGTTGCCTGGCTAACGAAGGGTTTCTGTGTCCTTAGGGTAACACTCCGTCTCCCCAGCTGCAGTGGATCTGATGGCATCCCCTACCGATCCATCCCCGAGTGGCTGGAATCAATTCGCATGAAGCGCTACATCTCCAACTTCCGCACTGCCGGCCTGGACACCATGGAGTCCATTCTGGAGCTCACTGCTGAGTAAGTGCAGGCCAGGCTCCCACAGGGCACCTCGGGCTCTGCTACAAGTAGCTGTGCTCATCCCTGTGCGATCTCAACAGGCACTCATATTTACTTGGAAGGCTTCTCTCCTTCCATCTCCATGCAGTTAAATCGAAGTGGACTGGCTTCTTGACCTAAAACGGAAGAATCAGCCCAGAACTGGGAGCAGCCCAAACTGTGAGACAAATTCCCCAGTTATCCATGTCCATGCTTGAGGCTCTCCAGGGGTCTTCAGCTGCTCTGAACTCTCATTGAGACACAAACAGCAAGGGGAAAGAATAGATGGCAAACAAATCTCTAACCTGACCGTCTCCCCACTCTCACAGGACTTTGTAGGATAATTTCCTTGCCACAAACTCCATAGAGACTAGTGATATTCCCCCCACTTCATCAGCCAGGCACTGTTGTGTCATAGAGCAAATCTTTCTGGGCTCCTCAGAAGGACTCAGAACACAGCTGTATTATTTTGTCAGGGATGTTCAGCCAGCTCCAACCAGGGCAGTTACATGAAACAAATGAGCAGGCACAGACCTGCTGAAGGGTTGAGACATGGCCCCTATCACAAAGCTGATTTAATCACAAGTCCTGATTTACTGGGAGCCCAGGCTTAGCCATGAGGTGGAAGAGGTCAGTTGACTGGGTGGGCAGAGGTAGTCAGGGGAGGGCAGGAATATCTAGAAGTTTCTTCCATCTAGAGAAATGTAGGTGCACTAGGAGGCACTGAGGAAAAGGAAGCTTTCTGAACTAATTCTTGGTAACTGTTTCTGCCCTTACCCACACCCTTGTCCCTAAGGAACAAGGATAGCAATTAATTTTCTTCCTTTCTTTTCCCATTTCCTTCAGGGACTTGAAACAGATGGGAGTGTCACTTCCAGGCCACCAGAAGAGGATCTTGTGCAGCATCCAAGGCTTTAAAGAATGATCAGTTATTGCATTCTTAAGCTTGAAAAATGCCCATCCTTACCAGATATCACTTGGAATCATTCCTATGGCAATTGCTTCCAAATGAGTGACTGGATAAGCAAAGCAAAACAACCAGAACTGAAAAAGCTCGTGAGGCAACACCACCTGCTCTCATTTCTGTTCCTTCTTGCTTTAGCTCTACGGCAGCCATCAATGTTTCAGAGCACTGGTCTTAGAAAATATTCTGTGTTTTCTGCGGTCCACTTTGTGCAGCACTAAGTAGGCCCTGTAGTCCTCGTGCTGGACTTTCAGACCCTCAGTATATCACATGGAATACAAAGTGGGTGGAGGGTGGTGGATAATGTTTTAAGATTGGAGATGAGGGTGATGTTTTAAGATTGAGATAGATTGGGACATTCAGGGAACAGGCACAAGAATACAGACAGGTAGAGACAGGGCTCATTCACTCCTTGGCATACATTCCTTCTCACTTCAGCACCCTTCTGTCTTTCTTATTTTGCATCAGGGACAAACTATTCAGTCTTCATAAGGCTGCTGGTAAGCCATATGTTTTATAATGCAGCTGTTCTTGCCTGAACATCACCCTGTGGTGTACTTTCTTCTTTGGAGGAGAAACTGGGAGCAGAAGCACACCCCGCTGTAACTTGTGTGATCACATCACCTCAGCATGTTGCTGTTTTGCACATGCACATTTCAGTGGGAAGATTTACATCTCTCTAAACTGCTTAATACCTTCTCTTGTGCCGTGGACAGAAAACCCTATACGTATCCATTTTTCTCTGCCCCTTTTTAAAAGAGACAATAGTCTTGTTTGGCTGGAATAGGGTATTTGTAACAGAAAAATGTGTAGGTGGTCTGTCTTACTCCTTCTCTGTGGAGGAAATGTTATTATTTATCGGATCTTAAGACAGTTATAGTCTGTAAATAATATTTTATAAATAAACCTGTGGCAGAGCAGGCTGTGTTGGAATTCTTTGGCTTATTTCAAATATGATTGAGACCTTTAGCATACATGTCATGAGTCCCAGCAGGATCCTTACATCCATCAGCAGTTGTTTCAGCTGATGGTCTTTGTCCATTTAACTGCAGATGTAAGTGCAATTGCATTAGGATTAAAGGATACCTTTGCAGCTGATCACTTCAGATTTTTTTCCAACCCATTTACAGGCATATCTATCTAACATCTGAGTCCATTGTTTTACAGATCCTGTGATTATTCTTAATCATAAATATTAGCAACTACTGCTGTGTTTGATGAAATACATGTGAGTAGTACTTCTTTCTCCTGCAGACTAGACTGTCCAGGAGAAAGAAAAATTCTCACTGATGTTCCTGAGACTTTCTCCCACTCGGGAAGAGTAGCTACCTCAAAATTTATTTTTCAAGTCTAGGTTGATGAAGGTGAGTGCTGCACATTCAGCAATGTGACTTCTAGAGGAATCCATAACTGTATAATGCTCTAAAATATTAAGGCTCTAAATTAACACTGCTGCTTCTGGGAAGGCCTTGCTTAACCATAGATGACAGGAGGGCTGAGAAGCAGAGACCCAAAGAACTGCAACCTGATGCAAGAAAGCTGGTTTCTATACAACACAGACCATGGCTACTCAAGTCACTGTAACTATAGCAAGAGAGAGCTGAAAAGCAAAAAAGCAAAGCTCTGAGTTTTTAGTGTTATCAGTCTTAGCAATAGATGTCTTTAACATGAAGTACAGGTAACCAGTAAAGTTGCTACCTGGCAGATGCCCAAGCTAGCAGATAAGCCCTGATGAGGCTGACGCAAGATTAGGAGCTTGTGTCATGCACATGTAAACTTTGGCCTGTCACTGCAGGTGATAGGGAAGTGGGAGTGGTTGATACATTGGGTATTTGTGCTGCCTTGCAGAGGGACCGTAATTAGGGGGCAGAAATGAGAAGAGAGGAGATTCAGGAAGTTGAACCAAGGGAAAGGCAGAGCCTCACAACTGGGGAGGAATAGTGTCATGTGCCAGTACAAGCTGGGGACTGGAAGGCTGCTTTGCAGGAAAGGACTTGCTGGTCATTGTGAACAGAAAGTTGCACCTGAGCCCTTTAGCAAAAGAAGACAACAGTAACCTGGGCTGCATTTCAGCAACTGCATCACCAGTAACTGGAAGGAGGCAATTATTCCTCTTTATTTAAGCATTGGTCAGACACCTGAAGTGTTATGTCCAGTTTTGGGGTTCCCAGTGCAAAAAAAAGGATATAAACTTAATGGAGCAAGTCCAGTGAAAGGCCACTGTGGTTCTGAAGGGAATTAGAGCACATGACATACAGGAAGAAACTGAGAGAGCTGGAGGCTGTTCAGCCTCAAGAGGAGAATGGGTGGCTTTTATCATTGTTTATAAATACCTGATGGGAGTAAAAAAGGAGCCAGACATTCCTCAGTGGTATCCAGTGAAAGAAGCAGCTGTGAGAACACACCAAAATGCAGTACATTCCATTTGAAGGTGAGAAAAACTTACACTGAGAGTTGTTAACACTGGAACAGATTATCCAGGTCTCATCCTTTAAGGTATTAAAAAGCAACCTGCTATGGTTGACCCTGCTCTGAGCAGGGAGGTCCCCTCCAACTTCGAGTGTTAGGAGCTGCTGAATCAGCTGGCCTGGTAGAGAAAAGGCTGTTCAGTTCCATGTCCTCGGGGTACAGCCAGCAGCAAGCCCGAGCATGTATTCCCAATAGGCACTCATGCACAGAAAATCCCCAAGTCTATAATGTGTGCACGTCTATAAATGCACACACTGTACATGACTGGCCGGAGGCAGAGAGCAGAGCAGACATGCAAGCACAGCACAAACAGCCTAATCCTCTTCCCGGCTCCGGCTGATCAGGATGAACCTGTTAGAGGGAAACACATACATGTACACGATGGATCCCTCTAGTGCCCAAGACCAACCATCCTGCAGCTGGCTCCAAGCCCTGGAGCCTGAGCTGCTCTCCTCAGTTGCTGGCACCAGGATACGCAAATCCTCAAGGCCTACAGACCTGCAGCAGTGGTGGGCATGCAGACATGCACACACGCACCCTGGAGTCCTCCAGGAGTTAGCCTTAGTCACTGGCTCTACCCAGCAGATGGCTCCAGGACTCCCTGGTCTCCCGGTGTCCTCACATACAGATGCAAACTCTTCCCTTTCAGCTGGTCTCCAGACCCACGAGTGACTCCTGAGAGCCTGAGCAGCTCACTCCCACACATCTTCACAGCCAGACCCACAGCCATGCTATGTCCTGGCTCTCAAATCTCTTACCTTACTCACCAGCTACTCTGACTTGATTTTGCTGGCGATAACACAAGGACATACACACTCACACAATATGCATGCACTCAGGTCTGTCCAGTTGCTGGCATTCAGATCCACTTGCACTGAACAGATCGCATGCAGAGAACAACAAAAAAAAGCTACTATGAAGGCAGGACAGATCGCACTGAGGACACACAGGGCATGGCCAGACAAGTGTACTGCGTACGTGCAGCCACCTCCTTCTGTGCCTTCTTCCCGTCAGTTTTTCCCCATGGCACTTCCCATCCTTGATCACTCCTGTTTCCTGCCTTTGATCTCCCCCCTACACATCCCATGCTCCTCAGAGGGGAAACTTCCCTTTAACGCACAAGGTAGTCCCTTCCCATTAACTCCACTGGATAGGTCTCCTACCCAGACACCAAGGCTATGGTCCTCTGATAGCTCTGGGAAGAGCAGAATTAGTGCTTCTCTACCCCAGCATTGCTCCTCCCTGCACTCCTTGGTGTTTGTGGGCACAAATTTTTAATAACACGGTCTAGAAACAGCCTCTCACAACAATGCCTACAAACTAGCAACAACTACTATAAGAAAAATAAATGGATGATTTATTCTCTACTCATTCTATAGAAAACCTCAAGACATTTGCTGGATCAATTTACAAGGAGTCATTAAAGATTTTCCCCAAACTGGCAAGAGATCAAGAGTAGGTTTCAGGTCTCTGAAGTGTAAAAACATTGGTGCTTAGCACAAAGAGGAGTTTCAACTGCAGTGACCATCACAGTACCATGCTTTGAACCATAAACATAAGCACAAACACTTTCTGAGAAGCATTAGTTAGGGGAAAGCAAACAAAGTGTGCACTTCTATTACAACCCACTTCCATCTTGCTGGAACACCCACCTCCAACTGATATGTAAAGCAGACTACAATATTGCTGTAACTGAACTGCAGTCTTGCACTGTTTGAAATGAGAGTTATTCTTCAGGCACAGAAAAACAGAAGTCTGGAAAGGAGACCAAGAGGTGGATAGGGAAAGGTCACATTCAGACTCCTGCTCTCTGGAGGCTGGGTGGAATAGCCTTATATACATTTGGCAATGTATAAAAAAGCTGTGCAGTGGCAGTTCTACTGCCAAAGACAGCAACTCTCACGGGTGGCTGAACAAACACAGCAGACACAGGTTAATGGAAAAAAACCCACACATTTTATTGAATGCAAACAGTGGTTGGACAGTGCTGTTATTCAAAATGTTTGTTCAGTTTGAGACAGTTTCTAGTCCAGGAAATGGGGCTCGGTGCAGTAACGCTCAGAGCCAGACAGTACATTGCAATTACACCGCGGCTTTCACCGACAGCAGTGAAAGAAACCCTACTGGAACAGGAGACATTCCTCAGTCTGCTGAATCCTCATCCACGCACCGAGACGCCTCCTCACCATGTGCTGCCCGTCCTTATGACAGTCTTTATTTGTAAACATGCATTCTTTGGACTGCTTTGCTACTCTGGTTCCCAGCCTGGCTGTCCAGAAACCGCACTGGGAAACAATTCATTTTGGGAAGGGGAAGATTTTTTTATTTAAAGTTTCCAAACTCAGAAACAGAGTAGTATTTCAAACACTGCCAGTTTAATCTGGCCAAGGGAAAAAAAGACAAGACAGTTAATCAGTAAAATCCATTAGAGACAGAAAAGCTATAGCAGGTTAGCTTTTTCCAGCAACAGTAACAGATTTGCACTACTTTATGCCTCCACACTCTAACCCAGGTGAGGGAGCAGGCAGAGGAACACATCCTGATGAGGTGTCACAAGATATAAAATAAAAGACAGAAGTGGTGCCAAGATGCAGGCTTCCACCTTCTCAAGTCACTTCATCGTTCTTTGCTCCATGGAACTGAAGAATGCTCTCAGCCCTTCCCAGCATCTGCCACCAGGCCCTTCTTGCTTCTTCCACCAGGCGGTGGTGGAGCTCTGATCTTTCTCCACCAGAGTCTTGAGGAAACGGCAATTGTGCACTCACCTTGATCACAGCCCCCAGCCTGGAATACACTGTGGCCAGGAAGCGGTGGCAGGACAAGAGGTCCTTTCTTGGTGGATGTGCAGAGTGAAGTCTAGGAGCAGTGAATCCTACATGAGTGAAAAACTGCGCTGGCATAGTCTCCGTTGGTAGCAGTCTGCCTTGTCAGGCAGAGGGGTAGGACAATTGCAGGGAGGGGAGGAGTATTGAGTGCGGGGGTCTCGAGGGAACGGCCCCTCCGAGCTCCTCAGCGCGCCGTTTTTGCACGGACGGTGTGACACTTGATACACAGCACGTGCCCATCCAGAGGAAAGCACCCATTCTCGTCTGCTTCAATGGACAAGGGCTTCCCACAGTCCTAAACAGGAAGAGGGAGCTCAGTGATGGCCAAGAACAGGGTGAAGGCATTCAAGGACATAAGAAATACTCCACAGGGTCAGGACAATCGCTCACAGCCCACTGCTCTGTCCTTGGTGGTGCTAATAGGAGATGCTGTTTTGAGGGGAGAGCAATCCGAGCAAGTTGCCCTCCTACAAACAGCTGATGTATTGGGGTGGTAGAGAATGCAACAACCCTGCACAGTCCCCGTGTTCATGCCTGTGAATGTCTAATCTTTGCCTAAACATGCTTCAGAAACACTGGAGATTCATTCAAAACAACTTCAGAGAGTTTGGTCAGCATAGACAACAAAGGTGCCCAGTTGCTGGTGATGGGCACAAGAGACATGGGAGGAGTGGGGCCACCAGGCTTACCTCACACTTGTAACATTTCATGTGGAAATTTTTCTCCAGTGCAACAACACGCACTGTCTCATCCTTTCCAGGCTCTGGCATGATAGGTTCACTACAGACTGAGCAGCGTGGAGCATACTTCCTGCAACACAGAACCATGGAGGAGACCATGACCACCATGGTGACATTCAGGGAAGGCTTCTCAGTGCTGTTCAATGGCATTAGCAGCAGAGGAATAATAAATGTTTAGGAGGAAAGACATCTTCATACTTTGCTGACTCATTTTTAACTTCACGTCTGACAGACACATGGGCAACCCAACCCCCTACTGCAGCAAAAAGAACCAGGTGTGAGGGAATCTGCCCTCTCCCATACACCACATGGACGTGCTCTCTCCATACCTGTGGTAGTCATCCACACAGTGAGGCTGGTTGGACTGGTCCACAATAAAAGAGGTGCCCTCCAGGGGGGTATGGCACATCACGCAGGTGAAGCACTGGGGATGGTATGAGTTGCCAGTGGCCTTCAGCATCCGGTCTGTGATGGTCTGCTTGCAGACACTGCACTTTTCCAAGGTGCTCTGAGCCCAAAGAAAACAAGTAAGACACATGAATCCAATCTCCCACCCCTGTGAGGCTACACCACAGAAAGCAAAGGTGGAAGGAAGAAGGGAAAGCAAGAGAGAACAACCACAGCAAGCTCAGTTCTCTCCAGCAGCTTTCACCCCAGTGACTCACAGCATAGCAGTCCTCGCAGAAGGGCTTCTCATCCACATTGTAGAACTGCTGCCCCTGCAGCTGCTTCTCACATTTGAAGCAGGTGAAGCATTCCACGTGGAAGAGGCGGTCCAGGGCCCTCACAGCTGGCTGGGTTCGTGACAGGGGCTTCCGGCAGAAGCCACAGAGCTCTGTCAATGGAAAAGGAAAGGGATCAGGAGAGATGAAAACCCATCACAGTCTTGATCCTACTGCTGTCTATTGAAGGCACGCACCAGAAGTTGCAGCCTCTGCTGGGGGTGGATGCTCCATATCCTTCATGAGTTTTTGGGTCAACTTCTCCAGCTCTTCTACCTCCTTCATTGTCAGACAGGAATTCCCCCTAGGCGGATCTGCACTGGAACCCGTGGGCCTATGCTGCAGGAAGAGGAAGCATTAAATCCCAAAAGTCAGACTCCCTCCCACCTTGTCCCTAAAGAACCTATTTCCCTAGCCTTTACAGGTCCTCTCTGTTCATCTCTAGAAACAATCTGCCATCCACTGCGCTTGAGTCTTCCCACCTTCATATGAAGTCCTTCCCCTCTGCACTACAATCTCTATAGCTACATCTCCTTCAGATGAGTAACAGTCTCCCATAGCCTGGGGCAGATCCACCCTCATCCTCTCAACTTCACTCCCGATGTGCCTGCCCAAAGACACCAGTCCCAGGGCTCTTTCCCTTACCGTGTCTCTTGCAGCAGCAGGTTGTTCTGTTGGGCGTGGCTTCTCCTGCACTTGGGGTCTTTCCCTCTGCTGGGCATAGGTGAAATTGGGGGGCTGTGGTCGAGAGGAGGGGCCTGACGGTGAAGGGGCTGTGAACTGAGTCTGAAGGGAGGTAGGGTATCTTGTAGAATTTGAGGGAGCCATTGGAGCACTGTCACCTGATTTGGACACAGACTTTGGAGAGCCAGCAACAGGAGATGGGGTGAATTTAGGGGTAGGCTGAGCAGGAGGGAGAGAGGGGGGTGGAGGGACTGGTGCTTGGGGCTCCTTGCGTTGCTGTGGGGCTGCCCATGGGGTTGGGGTGGGGTTCAAATCCACCCCAGGGGGCTTGAAAGATGAGCTTCCACTTGGCTTTGGAGTGAACTTGGAAGGAAAGGAATGAGGAGTATCTTTGGGTGCAGATAGTACTTCCACAGGGGCTTTTGGGGCCAATGGTTTCTCCAGAGAGCCTGTGGATCCTGAAGTTATCTGTAAAGAGAGGCAGCAGAGAGAAAACAGGCATCAGCAAGGTGGAAGAGAAAATATGCCATCTATAGCAGTGAATCAGCCAGCAGCTATCCAAGACCCAGAGCATGAGGGGTTCCCACACTGTGACATGTTTAGCAGTACTGACAAGTTGCAAGATCCACGTTTTCCAGTCCTTCACCAACACTTCCACGCTATGGTTTATCCACATACTTTAATCTTCAGTAGCACCCTTCTCACTACCTCTGTTCAGCAAACCAGCCACCTCCTCTTCCACCTGCAACACTCTGGACAGCTCACCCGGGATTTGAAGGGGTCATTCTTCTCCATGTCATCCAACATTACAGACAGTGAGTCAATCTCAAGATCAATGCTGCTCATCTTGCCACGTACCTACAGGGCCATCCATGAGGAAAAAGGGAGCAGAGCATGTTACAGGACCAGCCACAGAAATGGATGTATCATTCCCTTACAATGGCGTATTTTGATACTTAAGACTGTGGTACAGATCTGCTCCTTGCTTTGAATGGATAAAAAGCTGGCGAGGATGAACAGGACACAGTCTCAAAGGTCTGCAAACAGTGGGAAAATGCACAGCCCAAGGAAGCTCTCAGACAGATTTAGGTGGGAAAAGACATCTGGACATCTGTAGTCCAACACTCTGCTCACAGCAGGGCTAATTCCCAAGCAACATCAGCTGCTCAAGGCCCCATGCAGATGATTTCACAACATTCCCAATGATACAGGTTCCCCAGTGTTTCTAGGCACACATGCCAGCAATGAGCCACCCTTGGAGTGGAACAGGGTTTTCTTCTGTCCAAGGGGAACTTCCCTTGCCACTTCTGTCCATTGTCTCTTGCTGTGCCCGAGAAAGAAGAATCTGTCTTCTCTCCAGCCCTCCTTTAGGTATTGCAGACTCCAGTCAGACCCCTGCCTTGGTGGCCTCTTCTGCTCAACCCCCAAAGGCTGTTGTGACCTTTCACTGGATTGCATCTCATTCAGTATTCCAGAGCCCAACTGGACGCAGTCCTCCAAGATGCAGCCTCACTAGCACATAAGGGAGGAGTATTTAGTGTCCTTGTCCTTCTCTCCCAGGTGCAGCCCAGCGTGTGGCTGGCCTTTACTGCCACAAGGGAGCATTGCTGGCTTGCATTCAACTCTCTGTCCACCAGGCACCCCAGGTCCTTCCCCACAGAGCCGCAGCCCAGCCAGCTGACCCTAACCTGTACTGGCCCACAGGATGGTAGCATTTCCTGCTTTCCCAGGTTCTCAGGGCTTCCCGCTGCTGAGTTCAGACAGTAGCGAGAAGCTGTCCCAACTCACAGAGCATCACACACAAACCACATTTCCTTGGACCTCACTCACCTGTGGGGCAGGAACCTTGCCCAGAGGTCCTTCGTCGAACATTGGTGGAGGAGGAGGAGGTGGTGGAGAAGGAGGAGAGGGAAAAGCTTCGTCTGGGGCTGGTGGAAAAGGTTCTTCAAAGGGTGGTGGGGGTGGTGGAAATGCACAGTTTGAGGAGAAACTTGCATCCTCCCCAGGTGGAGGAGGAGGTGGCAGCGGCAGGTCTATGGGGAAGAATGAGAATAAAAGCAACTTTGTATCATTTCTTACTCCTAGCCAGGAGGGTTCTTGAAGGTACTGCAACTAGCAGGATCATAGAATAACAGAGGGTTTGGGATGGAAGAGACCTTAAAGAATATCTAGTTCAAACCTCACTGCTATGGGCAAGGACACCACTCACTAGATCAGGATGCTCAGGGCCCCATCTAGTGTGAGCCTGAACACTTCCAGAAATGGGGCATCCACCTCTCTGGGCAACCTGTTTCAGTGCCTCACCACCCTCTGAGTTAAGAATTTCTTCCCGACATCTAATCTAAACCAGCCCTCTTTCAGTTTAAAACCCTTGTCCTTTTACTATCTGTACACATAAAATCTCCATCTCCCTCTTTTTTATAACCCCCTTAAGATAGCAGAAGGACACAATGAGTTCTCCCCAGAGTTTTCTCTTCTCTAGGCTGACAAACCCCAGCTCTCTCATCCTGTCTTCCTAAAAGAGGTGCTCTCACCCTTGGATCAGCTTTGTGGTCTCCTCTGGATTCACTCCAACAAGTCCACATCTTTCTTGTGCTGAGGACCCCAGAGACAGATGCAGCTTTCCAGGTGGGGTCTCACAAGAGTGGAGCAGAGAGGCAGAATCCGTTCCCCATCTGCTGGCCACATCCCTTCCGATGCAGCTCAGGATTCCATCAGCCTTCTGGGCAGTGAGTGCACACTGGTTTCCCTGCACTTACAGGATCTCAGCACCCAGCAAGGACAACTGAACTCCACAGGCTGTTTTTCACCTTGTTCAAAGCTTTTCATAATCATTTAATCTGTCCTCAGTAGCTGCTGCTACTAGTCACTGGGCAGAGTTGCTGTATATTTGGGAAATACATCTCACTATGCTCTTTGTCTCATTCCTTCCTCATTTGTCTCATTTGTTCCTCGTCTCATTCCTTGGTCCCCAGCACACCCTTCTCTTGCCAGTAACTGGCTCAGATTACTGAACACAGGGTAGCATACATGGAATGCCAGTGGACAACCCAGGACCCTGGAGAGCCTGTGTTTCCACATGAAAATAAGCTGCCATCTCAGAGCAGCATAGTAAGCACTACAAGAAAGAAGTGGGGGGAAAAAGAGGCAAGCTGGACCAGTTACCCCTTATGTGTAAGATGAATCTTTGAAACACCTTTGTTTTTCTAGGGGGTAAAACCAGCTTTGATTTCTGAGGCTAGTATGTCTTCACACCCAATATACATTATCACATGAGAAATTTTCCAAAACCCTTCAAAGCAGGCTGAAAGGTCCCAGAGCGCCTCAGTTTTCTTGAAAACCCCACTGCTTCCACCTATTCATATTTGCCAAAGATGCACAACAGGCAAAACCAACCATTTTCTACTACAACACGGACAAATAAATGGGAATCCTCTTCCCTTCATCACATAGGGAAGAAAGCATCCTCTTATCAACCACACAGCAAAGAACATTGAAGGTGAGGAGGTGTAACTTCCACGTGCTTTCTTCCAGACACCCACCTCTCTTCCTACTGCTAGCCCCAGTGAGCAGTAGGGTGAAAGACCAAACTTTTCACTGCAGCTACTCCAAGTGCAACTTTTAACAGCAGTAATCTCATCTTTATATCCAGCTGTTGTCAACAGGCTTTATAAGCACTTCTCATCTGTAACCTAAGGGAGATGATACTGCCCTTTTAGAAAATGAAAGCCAAAATCTTATTAGCCTGTGGAATGCATAAACTGCCCTGGTATGCAACACCTCTTCCAAGCAAGCCTTCTTGTACTGCAGAAATTCTGCTGGGGGGAGGGAGAAATACTATGGATTTTTTTTTTCTTTGAAATTACAGTTTGGGCTCAAGCATGTACATGCTTGCCTTTTGGTTTATCGAAACCATAAGAAACAAAACCCTCATCCGTTGTCACATTGTTTCAAATGCACCAAAAGCCTATTTTATGAATTACTCACAGGACAAGAAAGTTCCCCACAAAGTTGTTACACCAGATTTACAGAATAATCAATACTAAACATAACATTCCTACAGCAACACTAACTTAGCCATCCTGTCATTTAAGACAAACAGTCCAACTGCTACAGCTCTGTATCATCCTACATTTTGTTTGGGGAGTGTATAAGAAAGGCACAGAAGGACTGAAGATATTCACCAGAGGAGGATCAAATCAGATGCATTTCTCTCATGACTGAGTTTTGGTGGCTCATCTGTACTTCAGCTGTCTTGCTGGCAGCCCTTACCCAATGATGACACAGCAGCTTATGACAAATGGTTCTTCTGCTAGTTTTTCTGTCCAGTTACTCTATAATGCCCACTTTAACAATAGGAAAAGCAGGGCAAGCAACACCTAATGCTTCACTCATACTGTATATCAAAAAGTAATTTTTAACATCCATCTGTCTACTTCAGGTAGTATTTGTGTCAGTTTGAGACCTTCCGACAGACACATCCCTAATCTAGACAACTACAGCAGAAAATGACAAGTCCTAAGATGGGACCTTGGTTTCAACAGACACAAGATTCCAGCCAACAACATACAAGAAATAGGTCATTACACTTAGCTGGTACAATTTTAGGAGGCAGAAGGACCAGCATGTCCTTGTGACTTCAGAAATGGGAAAAATGGCTTAATCGCTTTTCTCCTCTAAGCACAGGACCAGTCTTCCCACCATCAGGTCAGCTACCCACTAACTTAGCACACTAAAGTGGAAAATATCAGTGTTGCAAGTCTCTGCTAAACAGTGAAAGAAAAGAAATTTAAACCAGCAGCCAGCATTCTCTGAACATGTGTGTCCTGACTGAGGCACACCCTTTACTTGACAGAGTCTTGGGGAAATAGGCTGTATCAAGGATTAGCAAAGGGTCTCTACAGAAATTTCTGGTGGCCTCATGCTGATCAAGTGCTACAGAGTCACACAACCAGTAACCTGCATCTTAAAGGACACAAAACCAACCAAGCAACAAAACAAGGAACAAAAAAACCCCACTCTACCACTACAGGAAACAAAAAAGGGCACACAAAAAAAAACAAAGAAAAAAGTAAGAAAACCACAGCGAAACAAGAAGTCCCTCTACACAGGAAAACCCAACCCAAACCACTAGGAAAAAGAACCAAACTGTACAAGCCATACAAACTAAACTCTAAGTCTCACTTCCTGTTTACCCTCACTGCCACTATTTTTTCATGCAATTATTTCTCCCTTCTCTTTTCCAGCATCAAAGGGGGCAATTGCAGAGTGCACGAGAAGGACAGTCAGAGATAACCAACTTGAGCTGGGACAAATCACCAAGAAAGAGAACAGCGTGATTCATCACTATCAGGGTCAATTTCTCTGTACTTGCTCTCAGACATGCTGGCCAAAAACTGACTGCAATTACACAACTGTGCACCCAGGGAATACTGTGAAAAATCCACTGCATTCCTCCAGCATCAGTGCAGTGCAGGACAGGCCCCCCCCATCCCTTTCCTAATGGAGACACTATGTACTTTGAGATCTCTTTCCAATCCATTTATCTCCTTATGGAACCTGCTAGCCTCTACAGCAAGAATATCCATCACTTACAGCAGTCATGCCCCTGTTCTCATATTCAGCCCAGCTACAAACCTCCCACCCTGAGAATTCAGAAATGCACATTCACATCTGCCATGCCAGCCTTAACCTACCTTCTGCCAGCAGGGACACGGGTGGTAATGGAATCTCCCCCACCTTCCCCATCTGAGCACGCTGGGCACCAGGACCAGGAGGTGGAGGCAGCGATGACTCTGACGCACCCCCAGCCTTGAAGGGGTTCACCTTGGGCTTAGGGGCAACCACAGGTGCAAACTTCTTCTGTGGGTTGTAGAAGGAAGGGGTAGAAATGTTGATGCTGACTGTGGATGTCATGCGGGTCCCTGGGGCACCTGGGGAGGCCATCTTCTCAGCACCTAGCAGGAGAGAAGAGGGAGGAAACCTACATGAAGTCATCCTTGGGCCAGAGTGGAAATTAATGGAGAAGAGTATGTGAAACAAAGGGATAGAGGAATTTAACTCAGGCCAGAGGCAGAGGTGGCTGAGCAGTGCACTTACAAGACCAGCTCAGGAAAAAAGGAAGAACAAAACCTGCAGACAGCTCGAATGAGCCATCACACTTCACCATTTCAACTCAGGATGGCATTAACCACAACTGGGTTCTTGCAACAGAGAAAACCCAGATTTCCACTGCACTGCAGCCCTGCACCTGTGGTGACCCAAAGGAGGGTGATCCCCCGCATCCCCAAGGATGCCCGCAGAAGGGGAATCAGCATTTCCTCTCCCCCTTTACCCGATAACGCCAGCCGGTTCCTCTCGAGCTCAGCCTGTGACAGCGCCAGCAATGGCCCCTCTCCCCCGGCACCCCGCACCCTTTACCTCCAGGCCCCTCCATGCCGCCGGAGCCCGCACGGCCGGGCGGGACAGGGTCTCCGGGAGCTGGGCGATGCCAGCCCGCGTCTCCTGCCTGCCCCGGCCGGGCTCTGCCGCCCGCTCCGCTCCGCCCCCGCCAGGAAGCGCTCCCCGGATGCCGCCGCCCCCCGCCCGCCCGCCCGCGGGCAGCCCCGGGCCCAGCCAAGGCAGGGTGCCCGGCCGGGAACGGCGGCTGTCCCGGGGAGAGGCGCATCCCCAGGACTGCCCCGGTCCTGCGATCCAGGCCAGCAAGCTCCCCCGTGCTAGAAGCCTCCATAGAGCCAGACGCTTTGTTGTAAGCCTGGCATGCCCATAGCCCTCCTAACACCCTAGCACAATAGGGCTGCCGTCAGCACGGGGGCTCCGTGCCAGCTTTTCGCGTTGGCATGTCCGAATCAGTGCCCCTCCGCGCTGCCGGCCTCTCCCACGGACAATAACAGCTGCTGCCACAGACAGCCCCGGTGCCACGAACATCCGCCCACCCCCGATAACCCCAGGCTGCTGCTAAGAGCCGCACGCCCCATTCTAAGCGCTCCCACGGCTCAGTGCAGCGTGGCACGATAGAGCAGCAACCTGTCCCAGCCTCCCCAGGTCACAAGCGTGTGGCAACGCAGACAAACAAAGTCCGTGCTGCTAAACTTTTCCTTCCCTTTGTGCAGTGCTGATAAGAGGCATACACTTGGACAACTCTTCTGGGAGTTTCAAAAGGAGAATGAGGCCGCAACAATAAGCAGGAGCCAAAAAGCTGTGCTGAGCATTCCCCCTGGATTCAGAATGGGAAAGAGCCAGGGCAGAAGAGTAATTAGCAAGGTCTGTCCTCACTCCTCCAAACTTTTAAGGGTCAACAGACTGGCCAGTCAGAAGGGACTGACCAGCTCCCTTCCATTCTGCAGTTCCCACCAAGCTTCAGAAGGTGTTAAAAACACCTCCAGCCTTTCTTTAGAGACTTTTGCCTCCTTCTCAATTATTTCACTAGGGTGCAATGAACCACTTGGCAGTAGTTCTACCAGATTTGACAGGATTATGAGCAGCACACTACAGTGACAATGTCACTTCTAATCACGGGGTTAGTCAACACACAGTCTGGGGACATTGGCTGCTTCACAAAAAAACCCACTGGCTTAGCAACCAGCAGCTGCTATCTCCCTGAACCCAAAGCAGCCCATTTCCCGGTACGCTGTGCCGCACTTAGGGCACTTGCTGCTCAGGGCTGTCTCCACCCAGCAGCTGCCCCTGCTCATCCTCACTGCTGGTTATCAGCCCACCCACACACAGACCAAACCGGCTGAGGAAGCTTGGCCTTGCAGAGAGTCACCCCCTCCAGCCCTGGGGTGTTGCCAATGCCATCTAAGCCTTACCAGAAACACACAGCTCACACAGGTCCTGTGGCGCAGTTTGTGAGAGCTGTGGGAGAGGGAGTGTCACGCCAACAGAACTAATCTCAAATCTTTCTCATCCGCACATTTACCCCGAGGGCAGAGATTTTTCTACCTGCTCTAACAGCATTTAGGATGACTCAAGTGGAGCTATGAAGAAAGATGCCCCCTAAGGTCACAGTCAGGATACCTAAGTTGCCTCATACACTGTTTCTTTCTGAGAGCCGGAAGAAGTAGGAGGACAGAACCAAGGGACACCTCCTTTAGCAAGAGGGTCAGTTCCCAGGTCTCATGGTGGGTCTGCCACCTGTTATACATCCAGACAGCTTTCACTTTGATGCCACGACACACTCTCAACAGCTCTGCTCCTTTCCTGGGGTAGCAAAAGCAGGAGGAACCTGAAGAAGCAGAGAGCCAAGTGACATTTTTCACTTCTGTCGGTAAAAGCAGCTTGGGCAGCAGCCACCCTGGGAGCCCCTATAGCTCCACACATCACATCTGTACTTCCCCATCGGCCAACTTCCTCCCAGCTGAGGAGAGCCAGAGGAGGAAAAAAATAAAACAAACCAAAAACACCACCAAAACAAAAAATCCCCACAAACAAACAAGAACATTAAGTACAGATTAAACGGATTCAGGAGTTATGCTGCTTTTAGTCCAGAAAGTTCTCCCAGCCTGCCCCAAAGTTACAAAGCTTCAAAGAGAGCAAAGTCCATCAGCTATGCAAGCTGCAAGGTAAAACCTCAGAGCAACCGGGCTGGGGGAGGGGGTTATTCGGAGCTACTAACTTCTCTCACAGATGCTGGGCTTGCCTCTTCCCTATGCAAGGGAGGGAAGAAAAACTCCACAAAGCTATGCAAACATATTTAAAACGTTAGAAAGTTCTACGACTTTGCAAGCACTTTCTCAGGGCACTCCCAGGGAGACAGAAACTCATAAATTAGGCAAATTTCATGCACAAAGGGCCCCAGATTCCTCTCTCGAGCACATCTGGAAAAAGGCTCGCGAGGTGTCTCGGTCATCCAAGCTCACACAAAAGAGAGCTTGTCCCGAGCAGAGCCCGGCAGCACCCCCTCCCTATCCCCCGCTGCTTGGGCTGTGCGGGAGCGCTGAGCCGCCTCCATTCCGTCGCCAGCGAAGAAAACTCACCACACATACACACACAGAGGAACCTGCTTTTTTTTTTTTTTTTTTTTTTTTTTTTTTTTTTTTTTTGTGGAGGGCCAAGCACCACCTCCCCCCCGAGCCAGCACCGAGAGCGAAGGGCTGTGTCCGAGGCGCGGAGCCGTGAGGGAAGGAGCGGCAGGAAACCCGCACCCCTCCGCGCCAGCCCCGGGAGAAGGCAAAGGCTCGACGAGACTCACCTCTGGGGGAGCGGGAAGTGCCGCCCCGGCGCTGCGGCTGTCGGGGCCGGGCTGCTCGGCTGCCCCGGCCCGCCCGCCCGCCGGCAGCAGCAGCAGCGGCAGCAGCAGCAGCAGCAGCGAGAGGCGGAGGAGCGGCCGAGCCGCGGCGCTTCCTCCCAACTCGCGAAAAAAGCCTCGCCCAGGCAAAGTTGTTTGACCATAAAAGGCGCGAGGCCGCGGCACAGCTGAGCTCACTCGCTGGGGAATGTGGCAATGAGGTAACGGGGGCCGGGGCTTGCCGGGGCAGCGGCCCCGGGCCCTGCCGGTGGGGAGGGGGCGAGCGCTCCGCCCGCCGGCCGTCGCCAGTGAGACGCGTCTGTCGGGGTTTGCCCCGGCGCCCACCCTGCGCCGGGCTCGCTGCCTGCCCCCCGCTCGGAGAGCCCCGCTCCTCCCGCCCTGCCTGGCCTCGGAGCTGCCCCCAGCCCGCGATTTCACTTCCAGTCGCTGAGCTGGATTTTCGGAAGGAATGTGGCTGCTCTGGTGAGTCAGGGTCCCTGCTGGCCTCCTCCCCGCCCGAGCCAGCTGTGAGAGCATCTGACTCACGCTGCCCCGATCTGCCAGAAATTAAAGCAAACATCAGATGACTCCACCGTGCAGAAAAGCGACTTGTTCTCCTCGTACTGGCTGCAAGGCAAACACTATTAGCTGGTTTATATCAAACACTATCCACATGAATTGCTTTGTTGGATTGCCAGTGCTGTACATCGGTTTTATTTTTACCCCAGTGCCCGCTGTAGAGCAGGGGCAGCCTGACCCAGCCCAACAGAACGTAATTTTCAACCCCAGGCTTTGCTGCTTCTCCTTGCTTCAGAGCCTCTCACAAGGGAGGAACACAATAAAGATATTTCCTGTGCTTTGTGCAATCATCATATTTGACTTTAGAATCTGGCCTTAATTTCGGGGTTAATACCCCTACTGCTGCAAGTTCCCTGGAGAATTACTGCATTTGGTAATGCTCAGGGGACTTGGGGCTTGCCTGCTCACAAGACTCACCTATCAACACAAGTACCTTTCAGTACTGATAATTTACTTGCAGGTTGAGTGAGTAAGCCACAAACCACACCAGTGACACTCCCAGCCTGCACTACTGCAGAACTCTCACGTTAGAGAGCTATGCAAAGAGATTCGTCCAAGGTTTAAATCCAGTGTAAACAAATCTTTAATTTCACAAGTAAAGTTTGTACAAAGAGGTCGTATCTTTTATTTAACCAGGTGATACAATTGGAAAAAGTCTGAGGTTTTTCAGTGTTACATACCATTTGAAAATGCCACCCAAAGCAACGCCCAGCACTGAGCATCTCACTCCTTACACAGCTGCAACCATTGAACCACTGATCTGCAGCTCTGGATTTCTTAGAGATATATAGGTCTTCTGTGGGTGGTAAATAATCCTGTTTACTGCTGCTTTTGTAGGCATGGCATCAGTTCTGTTATCTCCCATGATTAATGCACAAAGTAATTATGCAGGATAAAGAATGTGTCTCTGTGATGGGTCTTCTAGCACTGTCACTTTTCTACTGCAGACAGCCTTCCCTCTTGTTCAGGTAAAGATGTCAGTGCAGAGCTAAAAAGAATTCACTGCGTGATTGCGAACTAAATTCTAGAACATCACAGCACACCCTACACAATGAGCCTGACGTCAGAGAACTCTGCCACTGTTCCCTGGGCTAGCTCTGACTTCAGAGAAAACAAAGAATGTCTCAGACTGAGATTAAAAAAGTGCTGAGTGAGTATGGAAAAAAAAAATAAATCTATGCTTTCATACTTTCTGGTCACATCCCCATAAATCCAGATGCTTGCATTTTCTTACCAGTGTGTTGATGTTAAAAGCTCATGAAGGTAGATCAAGGAAAGTGGGAATAAGAAAAAGAAAAGCAGCCCTCCTAGACATTTTGAATGAACTCCTCACTATGAGGAAACAAATGCAAAACACGTGTTTTCCAGGTTGCATGTGTGAAAGCTAGAATTCTCAAATCAGAATACATCAGAATACACAGGGGAAAACTAATCTGATTTTATGCTTGCCACATAGTGAATTTAAAGTTTGCGCTTTTTAAAATGGAAATGAAGATTAATGAACTTCCCCACTAGTTCTGATTCCTCCAGAAAGAAAATAACAATCTCCTTATGCTAGCAGTCTTCCTTCATGCAATTATTGGCTTGAAAGAGTAGACATTTTTTCTGCTGCAAATGAAAATTAAAGCCTTGAGAGGCACACAGTTCTATTGACATTCATTAGCTGAAGCAAAATCTTAGTCCTGAAGAGGCATTTAGCTATCTGGGCACAGAGATGGATCAGCAGGTATACCTGGCTTGTGCCAGACCTTGTTATTTATTTCTGGAATTAGCAGCCATCCTCTGCATAAGTCACTTTGGCTGTTCCATGCCATGAATAAAAGTGATCTGGTATTTTGGAGTGTATTACGGTGTGAATGCTACTGTCACCATGGGTGAAGTGACAGCCCACTACAAAGCAGGTGTTGGAGGGATTTAGAACACGCAGTTCTAGCTGGGTGCTTCTTTTGAGGCAAGTGACAGGAAGCAAGCCCTGCTACTGGCCATCAAATCAAAGCTTAGAAATGCCGAGTGTTCAAGGCAGCCATCTCAGGAAGACTAAGTTTCAATGGAGACAGTTACAGAGAATCTTTCCTGGCAATTCAGTCATGTAACACAATGAGTAAATAAAGAATAAGACCACACAGGAGTGGTGTGGCAAATTCATCTACTGCGCTGGGATGAGGTATGTGTTAGCACTAGTTAGGTGCCTATAAAATGAAAATAAAAATAGATGTAACAGGAAAAAATAAGTCCTTGAATACAAAAGGAAGAATTATTTGCAAGAACACTATTGGGGAATTAAACTTATTGGGCAGAAAATCTTTTTTGATAGCCAGGTATGGCTTAGGTAGCTGCAGATGGGAATCTTTGTGTTAAATATGTGTTTAGGGTCAGAGGAAAGCAATCTGGAATCTGGACAGGGTGCTTTACTTCTGTTAAAAATGCAAAATGTCTGCATCTGTGTAATTTCCATCCATATCAACAGATCAATTAGTGCCATTTTATCTCAGCGTGAGTTAGTTAACAGTTAGTGACACCACGCAGGAGCCCATGCTTTTCCTAAGCAACCGAAAGTTCTGACTCATATCTGTGTTGAATCTCTGATGCTTCTTTAATCACATAACTTCTGTTTAGTCTAACCACGTTTTATTGATTAACGTTAAATTGCTACTTAATCAGCTTTCCCCATGCTGTATTAAATGCTACGTCTAGGGCAACTGGAAGGGTTGGGAATATATCATGGATCTGCCTTGGTCTCCAGGCCAAATAGTTGGGCCTGCACTGTCCAGGGCAGGGCCACCTGCAGCAAATTGCTGGCATCCACATGGGCCAACAGATGTTACAGCTGGGTGATCTCAGAGTTCTTTTCCAAGCCGAACAATTCTATGATTCTATGTAATTCACCCTGGTAGGAGGTCTCCTGGGATCTGCTGTGCTCCCACGGCACAGCCTCTCCTGGTGTGCTCCTCGCTGCCTCCCTTGAGCGGGGTGTTCTCTGTGTGAAAGACATCGTCTGGCCCAGATTGTCCCCTGCCAGGCTGCTGCTCACACCCCTTGTGGAGGCCATGACGTGTGCAGAGCTGTCTTTTTTCTGACAAACAGCAGTTTCAAGTTGGAGCGCCTCAGTGCCATAGGGGGCTGTGTGTTGACAGCTGGGTGCCACACACAGAGAGTTGGTGCTGGGGACACCAGAGCCTCATGAGACAGCAGTCCTTACAAGCCTCATCATCTCCTTGCCTCTGTGCAACTGGCACACAGTCAGGAATGCTATTTGCAAAGGTCATGAGTTCTGGAGACATCCCTGGATGACCAGCGACCCAGGACATACAGCTAGAGCGTCTCTCTGCTGCTTCTCTTCAGAACAGAGTCTGCTGTGCAAAGCACTCATCAGAAGTGTGTGTCCCCAAGAAGGGGAGCTGTTCAGCAGCTACAGAGAGCCTCTGTGATCTTTAAGAAGGGCCACTGCAGGTGCTCAAATCCCGCTGTGAAGGTGCTGCATGGTACACATGCACTTCAAAAGGCATTCCACCCACACACACAGTTAGATTGTCCTGACTAAAACACCAGAATAGGCCAAAAGCTGTTTACAGAAAAAAAACCCTCAAACCCTTGCTGTGTCATGAAACACTCTTTTAGTGGGGCAAATCAGCCATATACACATAAGAGGGAGCAAAATATCCCTGTGGTATGACCTTGGTCATGCCAGATTATGACTGGCTATCAGAGCAGCCAGGCAGCCAGGAGAACAGTCTGTCCAGGGAAGAAGCTCCATTTCCAGCAAAGCTAGGTCTTTCCTAGACAGAGCCATGACAGGGGCTCTGGGGCAGGAGGGGCAGTTCCCAGATGCATTACCACTGCTGTTTCCTTATCTCCTTCCACCAAAATTTCCTGCTGCTTCTCAGCAGGCAGTGGCCTTCAATTCTGTGGCTCCTGGGGCTGGCTCACTGGCAGGCTTCCTTCCCCTCACACAGCCCTCCCACACCTCCTGCTCTCTGCTGCTGGGCTCTGTGCCCAAAGAAAAAGAGATGCAAGCAGGTTGTCCCAGTGGGTATCTCTTCCTCAGGTGCTGCATGACCTGTTCTGCAACTCTGGAAAGCTGTGAGATGGCTCCTGGGGCATGCCCATGTGTGTGGCTGAGTGTGGATGGCCGCCAGAGCCCATTCTGCTCGGAAAGCTGCCATTTCTACATTCCAAGGCATCCTTGCCATTTCCTCAACTGTATGCCCCACCCCTTGCCACCAGCAAGACAAGCAGTGACATATTTGGCTGTTCTGTGGCAAATATTGCCGCTTGTCAGAACTGTCAAAGAAACACATCTGTAAGCCTTGTTATTAAAGAGTTCCTGTGTGTGCTGCAAGCCTCTTTCCACCCAAGTACCACGCACCCATGGTAGAAGTCTCCTTTCTTCACTTATGTAGAGCTGTAAGCATGGCACAAACAACCCATGCTTCTTCCTACAAACGAGTTTCATCAGATGTAGGTACTCCTGGGTATTGCATCCTGCTGGATTTAGACAGAAAGTCCCAGGAGTAATTCCAGAGTGTGTTTGTGTCAGGGGGAGGGTGCTGTTTCCTGGGAATAGGGCTCTTCACCCCATACTCCCTGCGACAAAGCTGAGACACAAAAGCAGGTTCTCAACTCTCTTGATCTCATACTGAGCCTCCTCCCGTGTGGTGCAGTAGAAATTTTGTTGTGGCTTCCCAGGGAAGCACCTGGTGCAGCTGCTTGGTACTGGAGGGAGAGAGATGCCAAGCTACAGTCCCAGTAACACTAACCTGGGATAGGACCCTGGTCACTCCAGTCTGTCCCAGTGCTACTTTTTATTGCATAAGAACTGAGCTAGCCAAATAAGCAGGGACAGGCTCTGGAGACTGCTAACTCAGTGTTTTCAAGTGTGCCTACAAAGATGTGCCATGCATTTGCCAGGGCATGCTGGACTTGAGAGCACATTAGGAATATACAAGCAGATTGCTCTGGTTGAGGAAGAATGAAGCTTGATATAGTCCCTGTATTATCTACAGGGTGTGGATCCTGCAGCAAACCAGCCTCTCATAAGTAATTATTTAACTCCAGACTGGAGTCCTGGCAAAATCTAGTATGTACACAGTGTAGATGATCACGGAACCAAGGCCCTGGAGCAAAGCAACAGACCAACCAAACAGACAATACAGGCATATGGTCCAACAGTCTGCTTGCAAAAATTTAAAGAAAAAAAAGCCAAATGTTGTCCACGAGCTGCACAGTAAAACACCATTTGAGTACAGCTTTAAGAGGTGCAGCCCCTCAAGGATTTGCTGTCCAGTTATCCAAAAGAAAACAGTGTGGGGTATATGAAATTTCTTGCAGTTCCCAGGTCTAGTGCATGTGGCTACTAGTGCTTTGCTAGTTAATTTACTGACTGTATGAATAAAAGGATGACCAGACAAAAATCTTTGACTGTTTCATGGGGTTTTCAGGAAAATTAGCAGAGCCTTGCAGTGGAGCTACTGTCCTAGTGGCAGCTAGGAGTCTGTGACAAGTGATAGCTTATGGGAAAGAGCTGTTTTTTTTCAAGCAGAGTATGATTTTCAGTAGGTTGAGAATATAAAGCGTAAGAGGCCTTTCTAAAGGTCTGTGCTAAGTCCCTTCTATATGCAACAGTGATCAAGCATGGTACAAAAGCCACTGACTGGAGGACAGGGTAGCACTGGTTACAGGCCACCAGTGCCAGTGGCCAGTAGCTAATCCAAGTGATATTGAGAGATCAGCAGCCACAGCTATTGCTCAAAAGGCAGGAGAGGTCCTCAAAAAGTGTTCTATCTTGTATTAGTGAGTCATTGACTATCTGCACATACTCTGGTGAAGGTGCATTTCCTTCAATGAAAGCACTCTTCAGTTGCCTTGATGAAGGTCAATATGATGACCATGGTACTGGGGAAGCCTGACCCTTTGCTTTCATGGCTCATGAAAAAAAAAGTCATTTGAAACCTTTAACCTTACCCAAAACACTTCAGTTTCCCTACAGACCACTTTAGATACTGCATTTAGATGCAATTTACATGAAGGTCATCTGCGTTTAGGCTTCATCTGCAAATATACTTCTTCCCTGGGATTCTTGACTCCCAGGTAATGTCTGCGACAGTGCTGGCGAAAGGTTGTGAGCAGCAAGTAGTGAAAGATGCCTGGAAACTAAGCCAGCAGAATCTCACCAAGGTGCTAATGAAAATAGGCTCAGGTTATGAGGAGAGCCTTATCAGACCACTTTCTGCAGAGGGACTGATGGTTTCAGAGACAGTGTTAGACTTGCTGCTGCCAGAGGAAATGAACGGGATGTTTACAAAGCTATTTCAGTGTTGCTTTTCCTGGGCTTCCCACCAACAGCTTTCTTTCCAACACCTTGGTACATAGTGTTCAATGCCATGAGAAGAATTACTGAGTCCTACCAGCACTAATCCTTTTGCTTCCTGTTTATTTAGGCTTTGTGGCCATGCTTTCCAAAAACTGTCCTCCCAAGGTGGTCATCAAGCTTCTATCTTTAAGAATATATATTTTTAAAAAAGAGATCTGGTAAAAAGGAGGGCTATATTTGGTGTAGAAGTAAACAAGAAAATATTGTGCATTTGTGTAAGAGTGTGTCAAATTTGAAACAGTGCAAGAGCCACGTATTACATCCAGTCAATGTACAGACAAGCATTGCAGCCTCAGATCTAACACCCTGAAAGGGAAGGCGCTGCCTTAGTTCCACTTGTCACTTGCTCTCGACACATTGGACAGCCTGCATTTCTCCAATGCAGTAAAACAGCTCCTATTTTCTCCTGATCCAAGAAAGAGGAAATCTGCAGAGAGGTCCAAATTTAAACGCACATATGGGACACACACTTCAGTCTCCCTCGAAGTTTCAGAAGGAGGCATTCCATAGGGGCTAGACTACACACTGCCAGAGTCTTCTTGAGGAAGGAGACTGGGAAAGGTAGAGGGTACAGTTCATCTGTGAAGAATATGATGAAGATCTGGTTGATACTGTTCATTGCCTCCAACTTCTTAGATGATATCACTGCAGACAGATATCAGCCCTTCGGTGCCAAAAGCCTAAATTCAACTTAATGACCTTAGCTTGCGGTCAAGATTAGAGGGACACTAAATTGTAGACTTTTTTACTCTTTAATGTTACATATTCTCAGGCCCCTGGCTTGGTTTTGAGGCTGGAATGACTCCCTCATTAGACTCAGAATTCATTTTGTCTTTCAGTCTACACTGATGAGAAGCCTACAGTATGCTGCATCCTGCTTTGCTGTCTTAGCAGATTATACCAGAGTCCAAGAGTCTCCACTTGTGTTTGCTTTTGACTCAGAAATTGTTGTTCTTCAAATCCCTGCACCTCCAAGCAAGGAATGGAATTTCAAGTTACATAGTTGGTGCCTGAAGAATTCCACTCTCCTAAACATAGCAATTATTTATGTGACTCCAGGGACCATGAGAACAGAACTCTCCTCATCTACAATAATTTCAACTCTTTCTCCCAACTGACAGTAAACTGAGGAAGAAGTGGTAAATATAAAAATACTATGTTACCTTACCCATTGCGGATTACGGTGAATTTTGGGGAGATAGAAAGGAAAAGCAGCCTTCTGTGAGAGCAGATAAAAGCTAAGAGGCTTTGCCTTAGCCCAGTATCGACACATAGCACCTGCACAGACTGTGTGGCGCAACAATAAACATTATTATTCCAGGATTTTCTAGTAGCCATCTCTTGAATTGCGTTGGTGGATTTCTTTCAAGAATCAGCTATGATCCCAGCAACTCTGAGGATGAGGTGCTCTTTCATGAGCTGCTTCTGATAGGTGATGCCTCCTTGCCAGAAGTGCCATCAGGATGTCAAGCGTTACAAGACAGTAAGAAGAAAAAGCAGTGAGGCAGCCTCTTCTGAGACCCTGTTCCTCAAATTTCAGTGGAGAACACAGAAAGCAGCAAGGTCCAAATGTGCTTATCACGGTGGTTGCCAGCAGGTAAAAACATCAGACCTCAGAAGACTTGTAAACAGATGGGAATGGAAAGGTCACCTCCAAATAAGCACAGAGGGAAGCATCCTAGATCCCACCATATTCCTTATGGACTGCAGCAGAGCAGAGCAGAGCAGAGCAGGTAGATGTATTCACATCTTCCAGAAACAGCAGCAGGCCTGACTTGATTCCAAAAATAGTTTGAGTCAATGTTGATTTGCCAGAGCCTACTCACAACAGCTGTGTGCTCTATGCTAGAGAGTAATTTCTGGAGATTTTTTTAAAATAGGAGGGCCATTCTGCCAGTGCATGAGTGAACAGTTTTAAGTCGATATTTTGCTTCAGGATACATAATACTGTCATTATTCCAGACATTAAAATTCGGCAGCGAGGACAGAATCAGTAGCTTTTAAAATAAGAAGTACTTTTCTTTGTTCAGACTTGCTTTTACGGTTTGGGGTATTTTTGTATGTTTTTATTAAGATCCATAAAATTACAAGACCACATTGCAGAAAGAAACTCCCCACCTTATTTTTAAAGCAGTTAGTATCCACAGTTTTTCTGAGCTTCCAGGCCCCCGTCTCCAGTATATCAAAGGGAGAGAGTGAGGAGATGACAACTGATATTTTGTAAGGCTAAAAATATTGTGCCTTTTTACATAACACTGGGAATTTAAAAAGCACATTAACTGCTTGCAGATTATTTTTAAAAATGCAGTTTGAGCAACACCACTAGGATAGATTCAACTGACATTTAGGAGAAGGAGCTTCACTACTGGGAAATGAGACATTCAGTAGAGGATGAAGTAAATGTTTAAAAAAAGGCAAAATAAGGCTCAGACTGCACCAAAGATATTTTCACCCTAATATACATCTCACATTTATGTCATTGGGGGTGTCTCTTTTCTGAATGCATATCAAGTAGCCTTTTTGGCCTTCCAAAGCAACCTCCTCAGACCTCCCCTCTTGTCACTACCTACCTGATGATGAGCAACCTTCACAGTCTCAGTGTCACTGCCAGAGGTTCAACAAACTCTTTTTTTACACTCCTGGAAGTTCCTTTCTTTTTTCCTCCTCACTCACTGGCATCTGCTGAGCCCTTCCTGGCAGGGAGTGGGAAAGAGTCCCTTATCTGAACTCACTGATCTTCCCATTTCAATTGCTGCTGGAAAAGCCCCAGGCCATGGCAAAGGAAACTGGAATTTCGGAGCCTGCCCCAGCCTACCTCCAGTCTCACTCTGTGTGAGCAGGCATTTAGCTGGCTCAGACACAAGGTAAGGACATACGAGGATGCAGAATGGATTTATGAAAGATACTTGCCAGGAGGGGGATGCTGAGTGGGTGAAGTTTGTGACAGATGAGGCAGCCTAGACTTGCTAATTCTTTGGTGCTGAGCTGCAGTTCCAGAGAGTGCTGGGTCTCCTGCTGGAGTGGCAGGTGATGCATGGTCACATGCAGTAGGTCACTGTGCTACAAAGGCGTGGGGGAGATGCTACCAGAGGAAGCTGCACCACCACAGCTCCAGATGGTAAATTCCTGTCCTATGTCTTCCATAAAGCCTTGAAATGGGAACTGTACAAAAATGAGATCTTAATATATCTAGAACTCAGCATGACACTTCTGCATGACTCTGCATAAAAACCAAAAAGGGATGAAGATGCTGAGAGAATATTACACTTCCTAAAAACCTGCAAACCAGTACTGTTTTTGTGAAAAACCATGAAGGTACAAATTCTTAAGAAAAAAACTAATGGAAGGCAAATATCAAGGTGAGAAAAGAATGACCACTTGGGTATTGAACATTTATTTCTGTACCAATACTTCAAACCCAGTTGTTATACATTAGTTTATTGCATTTTAATAAAACACTGCCAAATTAATCAAGGTCACACAACAGGGATCTTTGCAGCAAAGCATGCATGTGAGTCCTGTCTGTTGTTAAGTTACAGGTGGCCCACTCCTTGGCAGGGCTTTATGTGTTGGGAAGATACCTCCCCACTGTAGAAATTCTAATTTGTTTCAGAAAAAATATTTTAAAATTTAACCTTGTGTTGAAATAAGTATGTTTTAAGGTATCTGGCAAACATAAAAGTATTTAATTCCTCTGGGTAAGATTGTCCTTAATTCGGGACACTCTGCCAAATGTTCAGTTTCCAAGAGATGATGCCAGGACGTCCCAAGCATGTGTCTCTACTGTGGCAGCATAGGCCAATTTGAGAATTCACCATGAAGAGAAGAGGAGAAAATATTTTACGGTGAAAGAGGAGAAAATAATGGTGCTTACCATTACATCTCTGCAGCAATATGGGATAAAATACCCAGGAGAAGTTTTTGATAAATGCACTATTGAGGGTGTGGACTGATTGGTTCTATCTCAGCACTGAACTGAAGTTTTTTATGATCTCTGGGTGCAGGAAGAACGAGATCAAGTTTGCTGGGGTGTGAGTGTAGGTAAGCATGAGCTTATATCACAATATGTAATGCAAACATAACCTACCTCTCTCCACCTGTTGTCCCTTCAGTTGATTCACACAGCCTCAAATATTTTCCCAGCTTGAAAGGATGCAGCCTTTCACTTATGTGAGATAAGTTGCACCACTTTCAGGATCTGAACTACATTGGCACTTTTTTTCCTTCTTTAAAACCTCATAAAAAAACCTTTCTGTTTGTCTTCTGCAGCGAAGGAGCTCTAAAGAAAGAAGAACTGCATGAGTCATTTTGCTATCTCATTTCCTTTTCGATGCACATGAAAATCCTATCAGTAGCTAATACAGCTTGACGTAGAATTAACTCTTATGGCATCTACTGCATTACCTCCATGAAGCAATTTTTGAGATCTCTGCCAGAAGTGGCTTTTACTGGGGAATCCAAACTGCCAGTGGCAGGAGGCCAGCAGTGAAGCATACTGGAGCAACAGCCCCTGCAGGACGATTCCTGCCTCTATAGATCTGATACAGAGACTATTTTTGTAAACATCTCCTACTCATGAACTTCACAGGCCTCTGCATATTTTCCACAGCTGAAGACACATCTTGCAAGAAGCATGTAGGAAGTTTCTCCATGTCTTCTGTGATAGTAGCTGGTCACAAGGTATTACATAAGGATTTTAAAAAGGATCAGAGAAGGAGAAGGTGGACATTCATTTTCCAGAGTCTTTTCATGGGACGATAAACATGGTTGCCAATGATACCTCTGAGGAATAGGCAAAAGGAAGACATTTTGCATTATTTGGTGCTTGGTAATGTTTACTTGAAAGTGGGACAGTTGTTGGCAAGATATATATATTGTTTTTTCTTTTCATTTTAGCTGGTTTTAGTGGTAGCTAAGGAAGATGACAGGGGCACATTACCTACTGTGATATAATTTGCATCCGTGATAATTAATTGATGAAAAGAATATATTTACTCAGCAGGTAGGACAGTGACAATAGCTTTGTATTTTATAAGCAGTGTTTCTTTGGAAGATGCTGTTCCACTATTTATAATTTATAAGTTATTTATATTTATATGACGATATAGGGAACATCTGGTAAAACAGGTTTAACAGATTCATCAATGGCTTATGGAAAAGATGAACACTGTTGAACAGCTATCTCTTAAAACAAACAAACAGATGATTTACAGTATAAGCTGGTCTTCAGGGATATGACGGAAGCCTCAGGGTAGGTTTAGAACAAGTTGCTAAGAACTAGACTAGTTCTAAAACTGCTTTGCTCTGTGCTGTTATCAGCCTCTCTATCAGGCTAGTGACTCTATCAGTCACAAGGTGACTATTTTTAGATTTGCTGGAATTATGTTTTCCTCCCCACCCATCCCTGCCCAGACTTGCAGTGACCACTCTGTGTGCAGCGCATGGGGGGAAAAGAGGCATGGATCCTTGTCTGTTCCAAATTCACCTTGGCATACAACCCCAGGAATAGGTGGTCCTCACCCAGGAGCACATGCGTTTTGATTACGGCATCTCAATTTCTCTGTTGAATTCATTGCAAAACTGCAGGAATGGAGGAAGAAGAAAGTCAAGGGATCTTTATGTGGCACTTCCTCCAGCAGCATCCTTGACCTACTTTGGGCAGCACTGAAGCTGTTTTGCAAACAGAAGTTGCTAATGGCAGTGACCTACAGAACACAACAGGTCAAACATTCCTTCCCTTTTGCCAGCACAGCCCCTCACAACAGGGGCTGTGGAAGTGGAGATTTTCAGTTCTGCAATAAACAGAGGGGCACATAATTTCACCCATCATAAAAAGAAATTAGGAAGTTGCAAGGGGCTGTTTCCTACTGCTCCGTTCTTCTGAGGTACCCAGCTTTGTAAAAAGATCTATCCATGTTTCTCTCGAGATATTTAAATACCTCCCTCTCCCAAACCTGTACAAAAACTTACATTTGTGAAGATCTTTCAGACCAGCATTTAAATCTGCACTTATCAAACAAATTTTGTACACAATTTCCTACATGAAATTGTAGCCTCATTGTTTAAGAACGAACCCACAATGCTCAGAAAAAATATCCACAGCCTGTCAGAAAGTGTATTTCAAAGAAAACAACTGTTTATGTTCTGTCATTTACGTCCAGTTCCTTGAAGCAGCAGTGGGAATACTGTTGCTCATGAAAGTGCAAGGACAAATACTGTGGGGGACAGTTAGATTCATGCTCTGTTTCAGTCCCTTCTTCAGCGATTCAGTCTTGTCACTTCCCTCCTACGAGATAATTCTTATGAAATCACATTCTTATTAAACCATGTGTTTCTTCAAAATATAAAATACCTACTTTTCTTTTGGTACTATATGATAAACAATTTTACTGATTTTAAAAAGTTTGTTATTGGCGAGATAAAAACTGGAAACTGTTCACTGATGATGAATTCCCTATTGCATAGAACCTACTCTACAGAAGAGCTGAGCAACTGGGTGAAAGCTGAGTCTTAACAAAATCTTCTCAACTTCTAATGAGAATGAAATTGACTTTAAATATGGAGATTTATGTAAATATAAATAACACATAATATTATGTAAACATGATAAATAAAGGTGTGATTAAGAACCAAAAGATGGTGAAGAGTCTATCCTTTCATTAAGCTGACTGTATTAGAAATGAGAGATGAAACATGGCTCTAGGTGCCAAGACAGGTATTGCTTCCATCAGCTAAGTGATATTGATTTCAAATTAAAAAAATGAGGGAGCTGGTGGCATCAGGACATGCGAGACAGCCACAAAACAGACCAATAGTTCTGTAGAGTGAATGAATGGACACTTGGGTATAATCCTTCTTTCTTTTTTTCTGCTGTGCATGTCTGGCAGCAGCATGGGTGCTTGCCAGATCCTGTGTAAATTACCACCTCACTAAAGCAGCAGCAGACAAACCCATGAAGAACTGGAAAGCAGCTTTTCAGGCAGGGTAAGTGCTGGGACTTGCTCACCTGCCTGTGGAATCACACTCTGGGGCAGAAGTCAGAACAGGTTGATGTAGATGATATTGTAGCTTAATGAAAGGAAAGCCAAATGTGCATTTGCTAGGACTTGGGATATGACTTTGAGCTTGAGATAAAGCGATAGACAAGCTCAGGGGGAATAAAGAAAGAAGAGTCAGAGTGACTTCTCTGAAATCTTCACTGAAAAGGAAACCACAGCAGAGTTCACTCAGTGCACAAAGAAGGTTCACAGAGGAACAGATTTAGATTTGGTGGGTGGGTGAGAGGGAGAAGGGGATTAAAATGAAACTAGACTCTCTGAACAGAGGAAAAGAAATTGCCCACAGCTGTGTCAGTAATACATCTTCTTAGGCCAGGGTGAGGTGCAAATGCTGTTTGGTGGGGTTTGGTGAAACTGCTGAGGACAGCTGTCCTGATCGATCAGTCCACAGGAGACTGTGGGTGACAACACCCGGCTGGGCAGCCACCAACTTAAAAAACATTTACCCAAAACAGGGGTATTTTTGTCTTAATATACCACTCTTCCCATTGCAATCTGCTTTTGTTTCCCTTTTCCTCACATTTTTAGCCCTAGAGATCTGCTTTTTAGAGATGGTGAAACACCTTGGTTAACATGCTGCTAGACCTATTGTTTCCCAGTACTTTTACAACCTAGGTTAGAAGAGTGTAGACATGTCGGGAAAAGTATCTTTAGTAAGTCATTCAGAAAAATGAGATGAAAACTGATAGGTTTGGAAATATATGGGGGAGGTGGAAGGAGAGGAATAGGGAGAGAATTTTAACTGTGGAAAAACTTCAACCTCATCAGGGATCTAATGCATTGTACCCAGTGATAAGCATTGTAGCAGCAGAGCAGACTGGCCTCGGGCACCGGAGAGGAGGGGATTCTGATTTCTTACACTTCAGCAGAGTCATGTTTGCCATACATAGTAACACCTTCAATATCATGAAGAAGGAAAAAGATAAAATACCTGCCTATATTCAGACTGTGGTTTGGGATTTTTTTCCCCTGCCTTTGTCTTTCCTGTGTAGATTTTATTTTGTAAATTGACTTTATCTGAGTAGACTTCCTGCTTATTGTTTCAGAGGGTCAGGCAAAATACATTCTGTCTGAAGTCCTTTTTTTCCTTATTTTTTTCCTTCCTTAGGCTGACTGTAAGGTGTGAATGGAAAAATGAATGAATTTACCTATTCTTTGGTACTGCTGTTAATGAAGAATGATCAGCTGTCTTGAGTGACTTCTCAGCACTGCTGACAAAAACTGAATTTTCCAAGCACGAGGATGAGATCAAAATGGATCATATGGGATCAGTAAAATTCAATTTGCCATTACTAGTGATGGGTGGAAGGATGCTGGTGAGATCAGAGAGGCTTTTTGAGCGAAGGGAGAGATTGTGAGCATTTCAGAGAGTGAAGGTGGAAGGACCAGACTGGATAGAGTCCGTGGTGCTGGGGAAGCGGGCCAGGAGGACACCGCCTGTTGATGGTGCCATCAGGTGAGAAGAATTTGGGCTGTGAAGGGAACTGACCTAACCACACCTTCTCCATCTGCAGAGATCCCTCCTCACTGCCATGTTAGCGGGGAGGACGTGGGAAAGGCCTCAAGCGAGCGTCCTCAAGGCTGGGCTCGCTTCCTTCACGGTTATGCGGGGCCAGGGGCAGAGGCCGGGCGGCGCCGCACGCCTGAGCCCCGCGGCCCGCTCCGGGGGCAGATCGGACCGCGGGGAACCACCGTCCTCCTGCCGGATGGCTGCTGGGGCGGCTCCACGGGCCGCCTGTCCCTCGGCAGCTCCCGCAGTCCCTGCGGGCTGGGCTGCGGCGGGACCGCACCGGCACCGGCACCGCGCCGGGCCGGCTCAGCCGCGCGGAAGCGCCCCGGGGGAGGCGCGGCGCGGCCGCTGGGGGGCTGCCGGTAACTGAATCGGGTCCGCAAGTGTAGTTACCGGGAAACCGCGCCCGCCCGCCCCGCCTCCATCCATCCATGCATCCATCCATGCATCCATCCATGCATCCCCAGCGCCCCTCGCTGCTACTGCTTCTTCTTACGGGGACGCGCCAGCTGCCCACCCACCTCCCCCTGTCCCCACTTGCTTTACTCTTACAGGGACAAGCCCGCTGCCCACCCGCCTCTCCCCCCCCCCGCTCCTGGCCTGCGGCACCGCCCGCCGCTCACCTGTGCCCGCCCCGCTCCCCGGCGGGCGGGAGGGGCCCCGCGCCGCCCCCCGCTCCGTGCGCATCCCGCGCCACCCGCACCTGTCCCGTCCTGCCCGCCCGCCCGCCGGGGTCCCTGGCCTCCGCCCCGCTGCCGGCCCGTCCCGCGCTCCCCGCGGGCAGAGGGGCGGCTCGGCCCGCCCGGCGCTGCCTCCCCTCCCCGGGCCGCGGAGGGCGGCAGCCAATCGGCGCGGCGCTGCCGGGCCGAGCTGTTTACCCAATCTCAGCCCGCCCCCCGTCGGGGAGCCGGGAGCGGGGGGCGGGCGGGCAGCGGGGGCTCGGCGGCGGCACGGCGGGGACGCGGCGGCGCACGGGGAGCCGCGCGGGGCGCGGCGCGGAGCGCGGAGGCGCGGCGGGGGCAGATGCCAGCCTGGCCCGCGGGCTCCCCGCCCGCCCGCCCGCCTCGCCCCGGCGGGGGCACCCCGCGCTCCTACCTGACCATGACCCCGCGCCGGTCCCCGCTGGGCCACCCCGGCGTTTCCCGCTGAAGGGACCGGCTCCTTTCCGACCTCCTCTGCTCCTCGCCTTCTCCGCCTACTCGCTGCTGAGGCTGCCGCCTCTCCCCGGAGCCCCGCCGGAGTGATGGGCTGCATCGGATCCCGCACCGTGGGTAAGGCGTTGGCGGGGACGGCGCCAGAGGATGCTCGGGCAGCCGCGGCCCCCGCCCCGGTACCCGCACGGCAGCCCCCGGCAGGGCGGGTGGCGGGTCGCCCCTCGCAGCCCCCCTCCCGGCTGCCCGTGCAGCGCCATTAGCTGCGTGCGACCCTTCCCCACCTCGGTCTCCCGTGGCGTGGCGGGGCTGCGCGGAGCCGCTGGCCTAGGTGCTGGCGGCGGGACGTGCCCGGGACCGGGGGTCGTCTGCCCGTGTCACCCGTGACGAAAGGTCGCCGAACATGTGGGTCAGTGCGGCGCCTCCGGAGAAGGGGGTGGGTGCGGGGCGTGCCGTGCCGTGCCTCCCGGAGCAGGATCAGGCGGCCGGCGGCTGCCTCCTTTGCTCGGTAAGGGTTTATTGTTATCCGGGGGTACATAACGTTGCATGATCTGCACGTCTTCTTGTCTCCCCCTTCCCCCTGCGTAGGCTTCAATGGAGAAGAGCAAACGAAACTGAATTCCTTCCCTCTCGCAGAGCTATTGCGAGGGGACACGGGGAGGGACCGCATCCTTCCGCTGGGCCACGCCATGCACATTTTAAACCAAAAGATCCCAAACCTTCAGGCTGTATAACCCATCTCTCCCTTCCTGCACACATGCAGATACCAAGAGATCCCTTGATCTTTAAATAGAGGTATCTACAGGTAAACACAGCATTCTGGCCACACTTTCTTGCCTTCAGGAATTTTTTTTTTCTCTGCAAACCACAGGTACAGCTCTGTCAGTTGCATGGGGATATATAATTCAATATGCCAAAAGAACCTCTGAGAGCAAAACAGAGTTCATTTGGCAGTACATCTCGCTCCCAAGCCGTCCGTTCTGTCTCTCCCAAGAGCGTGCCGGCATCTCTGGGAAAAGGAGACCTCTGAGGACATCAGGATTGCACCACCGCCCCAGATGGAGGGACTGTCACACCAGAGTAAATCTGAGGGACCATGTCAAAGCCTGATGCTGTGACACTTCTTGTCTCAGTGGGAAAGCCCTTTGTGAGCACTTGCAGGGAACCATCTACTCCTGCAGCAGCAAACTTTAAACTACAGAATCCAGTTTCTACTTCGGGAATTAATTCCTGTATCTAGCCTATGTGTCTTAGTGTCCTTATGACCTAGAGAAATCTCTTATGTGTCTACATCACTGCAATATTTCCCTTGAGATTCCTCAAGCTCACCTGGATCAGTGTCTCTATAGCGTATCAGGACACGTATTGCCTCCATCTCCTGCCTTGCCCCTATCCTCCACTCACCCACGCTGCTGAGGACATTATTATTCTGTTAGCTGGGTAATTATTGGTATGCCTTTTATCGATATCTGTCTGAACAGGCACCGTTAATTCTTGGTCTCTCTTCCCACAATGCTGTTGAAATAAAGAACAAACATGCATTTAGTAATATCCACTCTCCACTGCAAAATGGGGTTAAGCTGTTGTACAAACTACAGGTGTTTGTTCCTGTGCACGGCTGCGTTTTTATGATCTGTGACTTGGAGTCTATGTTAAAAAAAACCCCTTGGTATAACTGAGCTGTTGCAAGTATCATTCTCATATGAGATGATATATATGTTTGTATATGTATATATATATATATATAAATGTCATACAGTTGTGTGGGCATAGATGAAAACAGAAAATAGCATCTATGCTATGTCGATGGGATAATGATAGCTGAAAATTCACTTTGCAAATTGCAGTCCTTCAATACAGACCTTAATGGTACAGATTCTCGTATGATAGCAATTTGACTTCTCATATGACAGCAATTTTTGGTTAGTGTGATACACGTTCATTCTTGATGGTGATAGCTCAGTTGACCTTAGGAACCTATTTATACAGTTAACATAGGAGTTTTTCTTGCCCTGGTGTTATGAAGGCGTGTGCTAAGGGGGATTGCACAACTATGATTCTGGTCTCTGTGGGAGTCAGATATGAATGTAGTAATACTGTCTGATGCCTGCTTCATCAGGCTTCTGAAACTTTTACACTGCTTTTTCTCCTGTCAGTCCTAGAGGCTGGATTTAGTGAAGGTAGGATCCTTGAGTTTTAGTTGGACTACTCCACCTAAGGAATTTTGTTTAGAGCAATTCTTACTTGGCAGCCTAAATTTTTGGCTCCAGCCTTCCTGGAGTTATTGAGAGGATTCTTCAGAAATATTTTCTTCAAGCTGGAAATCAATGCTTTGAAGTACTAGGTCTGAGCTCTAGGATGTGGTTGGAAACTAACATCCTAGCATGAGCAGAGCTTTGTGTTCTCTCTTCCAAGTGTAACTGGTTAGATTTTTGCAGAATTAGTTCAGTATACAAGCTCTGTATTGCCTTCCCAAGACCAGGTAGGTCCTGTAGAAGGGAATGCTATGCTTGTATTGATTTTACCTTGGAATTGGAGCAGATTTTGAACTCAGAATTCAAGAGGTTTTAATTAGTGATAGAAAGCTCATAATCAGTCACATTTAGTTTGTTCACCACACAAGGGCCAGTGCAGGATTGTGCCCTGAGCTTGCTCCGGGCCTTTTTCCATTCCAATTTTAAGCAAGCCACATGATTTCTTCATCTCCCGCAGGGATGTTTTACTATGATCTAGTTAGATGTCATAGTTTGCACATGTTTAGTGATGTGCAACTTTACATTTTCTTTCCTAAATATGAGTTTTCTGGTTATTTCTCCCTGGGGAAAAGTAATTGAGAGGGTTATAACGGAGCAGCTCCATATGTGATAGTTTGAAATAGAGTCATAGAGTATATTTAAATTCTACAGAGGACACCAGAATGGCAACGATCACATTATGATTTCCTAAGGTATGGAAAAAGCTGAAAAGTGATCTTAAAAGGCTAACCTGATATCCAGTCACCTCCACAGTCACATCTCAATGTCATACATGTGCTTTGTGTAACATGGCATGACAGCAATTACACAATGAGAAGTGGAGGTGGCTTCTTCCTCTGGTAATGGCTGCAGGTCATGTCTATGTACTGGTGATACCCCATCATAGTTCCTAGAGAACTGCCAAGCAACTCTCATCATAGCTGGGTCTCAGTTTCAGGAGTGTAGAGGAGAATTTTCACTGAGGTTGCTGGACAGTTAAGGCTGTAAAATCCATCTAGGAACTTGTAGATATTTGAGTGCCAACCAGCTAAATGCCAAAGATCAGCTTGGTTGTTGTCAGTAACTGAGTTAGCCAAGGTTAGGGTTTCAGGTCTGCGTAGGTGTCTGAATGCATTGCAAGTGCACCTTTGACTACAGCTTAGACATCTCCTAACACTGGCTGTTCTGATTAGTGTGGCAGGGTTTCTCTTAGTTCCTTGAATGGATTTAAATTAATAGAAAGCTCAAGCCTGTTCAGCTCAAGACTGCTGTCTCTCCCAGTGATTTCTTTGATTTCTCTCACATCTTTGCACGGAAGCCTTCAGCAAGCGTGTTTTGTGAATGTGATGTAAAATGGTGGGAAAATATTCCAAGGCATTACAAACTAATAGTACTTTTGGAGTGTGGGAGAAGAGACACTAGAGTTGCTCACACTGAAGATCAGGAAGAACTTTTTGACTGTGAGAAGTGTCAAGCACTGTAACAGGTTTCCCAGAGAGGTTGTTCAGTATCCATTCTTTGAGGTTTTCAGGACCAGACTGGATAAAGCCATGAGTAATCTGGTCTAACCTCATAGCTTACTCTGCTTTTAACTGGAGTTTTCACCACAGGAGGCACCTTCCAAGCCAGTCATCCTATGATCCTTTGCTTAGGGTCTAAACCCTGCAGTGGTTGCCTCTCTGAGTCAGCTTGGACTCACTGCTTAATCTTGCTCTGCCAGAGGACCCCAGGTCTTCCACATGTCATCAATACACTCCTGTGTGTTGCCCCCATCACCACTTTCCTTTAAGTACTGAGAGTGCCACGTGTCACAGAATTCCTCACCATGATAGCCCCAGCTGTCAGCTGCAGCCCTCTCTGTGTGTTTTTGGTCTGGCAGTTCTGCAAGAAAACAGCCCAAGTGACAGCTAGGCTGGTGCACGGAGCACTGGTCACTGACCATGCAGGCTGGACAAGGCAGCGCTCTCCATTGTTAATTAATTGTTCAGGCTCTGGGTCAGATGTGATCTGCCAAAGCCAGGTACCTGGCTTGCTGGGCTCCCCTTCACAGGGAATGGTCAGTGTCCTGTCAGAGGCAGGAGTACGTACTTCATCTCTTGCTTTCCCACTGGATTATCTGTGCTAAGTGTAAATGAGTGGCTCATAGCACCTGCAGCAGGGGAGATGGAGCCAAAGACCACCCACTCCTAATCCAGCCACTTTAGATTCAGCAAAGTGGGAGCAGGGTAGGAGGCTGACAGGAGGGGGGTGAAGCAGCTGGAGCAAGCAGTGCACATCCCCTGCATTTTTCTCCTTACTTATCCGCCCCCCTCCACCACAGATCTGTAGGTGTGTGAAGTGAGATCTGGAATGGCAAGTGTGGTCTACACACTTGGAGCGTGAAAAAGTGAGACATCCACTCTGCATGCATACCTCACACATACCAAGTATGTATCAAGGTGTCCAGTGCCTGCCTCCTTCACCTTCAACATCTGAGTGACTCAGTGAAAAGGAATAAAGAGAGGAGAAGCCTCAGAAAGGAGATGGTAATGCAGAAGGAAACTGAGTCATGAAAGTAGGAATAATTTCCTTTAGTTGCATGCACACAGGTGGAAGGGGGAGGAGCACAGAGCTCCGTGTAGAAACTGTAGGTGATGCGAGTAAAAGAGTGGGAATACATGAAAAGGGGCATCTTGGTATCTTGTTCCTCCCTTGCTTGGGATAGAGACAAACAGAGCAGAGGGACAAAGGGACACCTTCCAGATCAGATTGCTTTGTGGTTGGTCTCACTTCACTACTTGTATTTCTTCCCAGTCTGGCTTTTCCTCTTTTGAGCAGTTCTCAATCTGATCACTTTTAGAAACTCAAGTAGAGGGCTCAGGGATGAGAACTTGTTTCTGCCAGTAAGATTCTGAGCAGAGACCATCTCCCAGAGCTAGCAGCCAGTTGTCCTGAGGGGTGCGCAAACAGGTGATCTCTGAGACCTCCCTCTCTTGTCTCTGAAATACAGGTGGGTGGTTTCAAAGTTGTGGTGGGGATAGGCTGGCAAAGAGCGTGATTGCATAAACCCGGCGTTATAAGGAAACAGTCCTAAAAAATACACGTGCAAGGTAAGTGTGTGTCAGAAAGAGTCATTAGTAGCAGAAAACAGTCTTTGGCAGGTTGCTGATTGATGTAAAGACTTTTGTGTGTGTACAATGCAACAGATGTGATTTGAGGAGCAGAACTGAGGAAGGGCATACTCATTTTGTGAACTCCTATGGACAGTAATATTGCAAGAATTATGAGAGAAATTACCAAGGAGCTGATGGAAAAAATGGAGGTAATGAATTCATTGGCATGATAAAGCTGGGAGTCTGAATTCTATAGACTGATGTGTATTGAAGCTGAAGAAGTGAGCTAATCAATAAGTGTTTTAGGCCTGCTTTCTTGGGGGGACGTAGAAAAAAATCGTTTTCAGCTCATTTAATAAGGTTGTGCTCTCCAACAGCAAACAATTGTGATTTTAGACAGATGCTTAAACAATTCAAGATAATTCCCACTCATGAGTTTTCAAGCAGTTTGATAAAAAGTCAAAGCTTTATTTTATAAGGTCTTGAAATAGTGAAGAAGGTCTCAAGTGAAAAGCTGGGGTGTTAGCACAAATTTAAAGGTTTTATGAGATGACCTATGTATTTAATTTTATCGATTAGTTAAAATTTCCAATACAATATTAGGAGGCAAATATATCAGTGAGAATGGGCTTATACAAAACAGAGCCTGTCAAGCTAACTTAATTTCATGACTTTATGAGACTCCCTGCAGCCAAGTACTTCTCTGATAGAAGTACTTTACCTACAGTAATGGTAATGGTGGTAAAATATGAGAATGGTAAAAGATAAAATCTCTAATCAGCTAGCGATCAGCTTAGGACCACATGATTTTTAGTTAGTTAATATATGAGTACAGTACATTCTATGTGCATCTAAATTCAATAGATAGCAAAATAGTAACAAGGAAAGAATCATTGTTGAAAAACCTGTGGCTCTAATTTTGCCAAGTACCGTGTGATTTTTACATAATGCTCAAAATCCTCAGGGAGATCTAAAATACTGATAAACTTGATAGTGTCTGCAATGACTAGAAGAACTGCTAAAAATGAAAGTAACAAATGGAAGGGATAAATCACTGATAGGGAACACTTTGATTCATTTTTAGTACTGACAGACAGTGTGTGTTTCAATCTAACCAAATATGAGTTAATCTAAATATCTAATGGCAGAATGTGAATAGAATTTACGGGACCAGAATTCTCTGTTGGAAAGCAGTCACACTAAATAAGCTTATAGATATTGGAACGGGTAATCAGTAGGTCAACAGCTACTCCTGAGATGCTGCAGCCAAGGAAGCTCATGTGGTTCTTTGATCTTGAATATTGAATAGGAGGATAGAAAAGCATATTTTCTCTGCATTTGGCACTTGTGAAAAAAATTATTTTTCATCTAGTTTGTCTAATTCTATTATTATCACTTTGAGAAATACTGCAAAACTGAAGTATGACAAGAAAATAAACAGAACCGTGAATAAAAACTTACAGAAGTGACTTGATGACAGTCCTTAAGTGTTTGACTGAAGAAAAAAAACACCTCAAAGTCATCTGACTCTTCAACCTAGTAGAAAACTGTTAAGATGTGATAGAAGGATGGCAGATACATTCAGATTGGAAATGAGGCAAAAATCAAACAGTAAAAATACTGAACTGTTGGTGTAATTTACCGAGAGTTGTACTGAGCCCTCTGTCACATGAACACAATAAAATCAAGATTTTAAAAAATGCTCTCATTCAAGCACAGAAACAGAAAGTATAATTAACAAAGGGAATACATTTAGCCTCTCTTATTTTAAGGAGGTCAGACTAGATGATGAGGATATTTCTCTGTGAGTTTAAGCTACACATTCCCAGGTCCAGGAGTGTACCAGACTTCTAAATGAAACATTTTTATATCCTGAAATGAATGGGGTTGTATTTGCAGGTGCTGATCAGATATGGCTCGTGGGGAAAGTTTCAGTTCAAAATTTCTTAAGTGTCCAGGAGAACACAGTTTGGTGACCCAAATGGTGAGCATATGGATTGACATTCCACATAGGAAAAAGAGTTTTAGGGTTTATACTACTGGCCATTTATGTTCACTGGCCAGGATGGTGACAGAAAGCTGTGACAGGCAGAGGAGGATCAAAGAGGCTGTAGAGGCAGGAAGCTCGGCAGGCAGCAGATTAAATGTTTACTTCAGGAGCTATTCAAAGAGCCTGTAAAAGGCAAATAACTTGCCTTTTGCAATGATTACGAGGACTTAGTGCGTGGTGTTACTACTAAAAGAGGCTTCAGGTGACTCAGAGAGATTAGGACCATAGCAGAACATCACCACCCTCTACCCCCAGCCTCAAAAACCCAACAATTTTGTATCTGTTCATTGTGGAAGAAGTTGTGGAATTTTATCCTGTGGAATCTTTCCTTGTTTGAGATGCATCACATCAGCTTCAGATCAAAGCCTCAGTGAGGTTGTAGAGCAGGTAGACAAAAAAGTGGTCAGGTGATATTCATGGGAGACTTCTGGAGAAGTTTGAGGCTGGAGGAGCTGAACTGCAGATTATTATCTGTAATGCTTTCCAGCTGCTTTGGTACAAGAAGATTGAAAGGTAGACGATGTGATGCCAGTTTTAAAATGATTTTCGGATCTGGAGGACTGCAAGCTAGTAAACAAGATATGCCTAGGAGGCAAGCTAATAAACATTACTCTGAAGAACAGAATTGGTGCATGCATGGAGAGATAAGATGTACTGAGAAAGAGTTAACCCTACTGTTGTAAGTTGATATCACAATTTATAAGTCTTAGAAGGGGTCAATAAGCAGTATTTAAAAAGGAGGTCCAGTGACAGTAGTCTGCTTGGATTTGCAAAGCACATTTGCAAAGGTCACTCACCCCAGGCTGTTAAAAGACATAAATCTTCTGTTGAATCAGAGAAGTTCCTTAAGTAGCTGAGTAAAGATAGGAAACAAGGATTAGCAGGAAATGTCTATTTTTCACAGGGATATTTTTTTCAGATTTGTGCATATCCATAAATTATATGAATATTTTTTCAGATATGTGCATATCTGTAAATGACATGAGAAAGGGGAAGGGCGACGTAACACGGTAACAAACTATGATAATAAAGTAATCAATTGGGGGAGCAGACAGAAAACTGCATGGAGTGATTTGAGAAAGGATTTCACAATATCAAATTACTAGGTCATTTGATTTCACAATATCGAGTGACATAAATTATGGGTGAAATTTGATGTGGATAAATGTAAAATGATGCACACAGGCAAAGCAATTCTATAGTTACATTTGCAATGATGGAGGTTCTGAGTTTACTGTTGCCACGCAGGAACGAGACCTTGCGGTTATAATGTGTGGCTTAATGCTTAGTACCACTAAAAATGCCAATCAGATGTTAGCAATTAGGAAAATAATAAGAGAATAAAATGAGAAATAGCATTATGCTATGCATCTATCCATATGGTTCCCTTGTTTTCATATTTTATAATGCATTGACCCTAATGGTCAATTCCCATTTCAGAAAGGCCATAAACAAAGACTGGAAAAGATTCAGAAAAGGGCAGGAAAGACAAGCAAAGGTATTGTGTGGCTAATATGAAAGGATCCACTTAAATAGGGATTTCTCAAGTATGGAAATGAGATGGTTAAGGATATGGCAGATACCTAAAAAATAATGAATTTTCTTATGGATAGGAACAGCATGGAGAAAATGATGAGGGGTGACTATTTAATTATCAATTTTAAAGCAGAGTCTAAACATCAAACAAAACTAGCAAGTGGCAAGTTTAAAGCAAATATAAGTCAGCACTTCTTCATGTAACACAGAATTCAATTGTGGAAGTACTTGACATAGGATGGTACAGGCACTAAAGGGCTTTCTTTTGATTTTAGAAGTGAACAGATGAATCCTTTAAAGATTACTAAATACAGAGACAATGTCCGTCTTGGGAGCTACTTGAGGTGTAAATTGTGACAGGTTAGGACAGATATTCTGGGAAAATACCGCTGCTGTTTCCCCTGTTTGAATTGTTCCCTGTCTTTCTTAGACATCCACTCCCACTTTAAGGACAAGCTGATACCCATCCCAAGCAAATACTAAATACCTCCTCTCCCACTGCTTCCCTAAAGAGGAAGGGAATGCAGGAAAAAAAAAAAAACTGGAGAGGAAAAAAACCCAATCACTGAGGAGTAAGGGGTGGGAAGAAGAAAGCAATAAGAAAAGAGAACAGACTAACAGGCTAAAACCTGGAAAACAGGGAACCAAGGGGGAACAATGAGCAGAGCACCCCTGTATTTCCATGATATCCAGGAACTGATAGATTGGCTGCCTAGTCATGCCCTGCCTAGAGCACAGGAATAGAAATAGCACTGTTACTTTCTGGGATCTTGGGATTTCCTCTTCCTGGAGCTGGACATATCCAGCTTGGTGAGAAATAGGGTAGTTGATAAAGAGGACCCAGGGATAGAAGTAGGTCCCTGGGAGGTCCCAGGATAGGTCTTGGGATAGAAACTGTGCAATAAAGATGTGAGAAGTGCAGCCAGAATTCAAAATAATAAGTTCTGGAGGAGACAGAAGATTGGCATATGTGGTGTGCCAGTGTCGTTCTGACTGCAGGAAAGGAAATGACTCTGAAGAAACTTGTGCCTTCTGCTTGATGTGAGATTTTCCCAGATGTTATTCCCAATGGGCCATTGAATTAGCTCGAAGTAGAAACGGGCCACTGGGGTTCTTCATTCTCTTTTGACAATGAGTGGTCGGTCCTACAACCACGTATCATGGGTTTAAGGGGTTCTTAGCCCTGTGTTTGGGCTTAAGGGGGAAGTTGAACAAATTATCTGTTTACATGGCAGAGAGTGATGACTGTTCCCTTGAGTGGAGATCAGAGGGGCCTCTTGAACAGTAGGTACCGCCCTGTGTAGGTGTGGATGCCCTCAGGGACAGTGGGGAAAATCATGGGGTGCGGTTAGGGGTCAGTGTGATGGTGTTTGTGATGGTGAGATGTGGCCTCACCTGAGCAGGTGCAGGGCTGGGCATTCAGTGCCTGCAGCTCTGCCTGGTGAGCTCAGCCCCTGCAGTGTCAGTGCCAGCAGCTCTTGGTCATTTTCACCAGTTGCTTTGGGAGCTGTGGAGCTCTGTCTGGAGATGACACCTGAAGCCCTGCTGGTGGCTTTCTAGGATTGGGAACAGTTTCTTTTACCAGATATCTGCTGGAAATACAATACAGCAGAGAGGAATCAGACCAGAATTTCCTGGAGTGTGTGTAAGAATTTCCTGACACAGCTGGTGAGCGTGCCAACTAGGGAAGGCACGTGCTGGACCTGTTGTTTGTGACGAGGGAAGGACTTGTGGGTGATGTGGTGGTTGGAGGCTGTCTTGTGCATAGCCATCACAAAATGAGAGAGTTTTTGATGCTCAGAGCAGTAAGGAGGGGAGTCAGCAGAACTGCCACCTCAGACTTAAGGAGGTCAGACTTTGACTTGTTTAGGAGACTGTTTGACAGAGTCCCTTAAGAGGCAGTCCTGAAGGGCAGAGGAGTCCAGGAAAGCTGGACGTTCTTCAAGAGGATATCATAAAGGTGCAGAAGCAGGCCATCCCCCTGTGCTGAAAGATGAGCTGGTGGGGAAAAAGACCAGAGCTTAGTCTGAAACTCAGGAAATAAAGAGAGTGTTTCACCTTTGGAAGAAGGGGCAGGTCATTCAGGAAGACTACAAGGATGTTGTGAGGTTGTGCAGAGAGAAAATTAGAAAGGCCAAAGACCAACCAGGATTTAGTCTGACCACTGACATAAAAGGCAATAAAAATGTTTCTGTAAATGCATAAGCAGCCAAAGGAGGGCTAAGGAGAATCTTCATCATTTATTGGATATGGAGGAAAATATAGTGAAAAAAAAAAAAGAGAGAAAAAGGTTGAGGTATATGCTTAGTTTTTTGGGGAGAGTGGTGACAGGGAGTCAGCAGCCTCCGTGCTTCCTGTCTGGCTGTGACCACTGCTAATGTCCCAAAACCAGATGCTTTGTGAGGACTGTGACCAAGTGTGTGATGGCAGTGGTGGAGAAGGGTGTAGCCACCTGGTTGTAAACCCTGGGGCTGCCAGGGTGACACTCCACAGCTGAGGCAGGGCAGGTAAGGAGGGTGGAGCCTGAAACTCACAGGCTGCCACTGCCCCCATGTGCTGGTGTTTGGATCAGGCTCTGGTTTTGTCCATTCCATGAAAAGAGACCAGGAGCATCCCTGTGGTGAGAAAGGTGCTTTGTGATCTTCTGCTGGTTGACTCTTGAGGAGGACTGGGGCTGGTTCTTCTTCCCCACTCCTAAGGATGAAACTACAGCATGAAGATGGCACATCTGATAGTATTCCTGTGGCTCAGGACTGTCTGTGCCCACGTGATGTGCTGGCTACAGAGGGATTAAAATTTAAACACCTATGGAGAGCAACGTTTGCAATTGCCTGCTGCGTATTACTTCTGTAAGGCTGGCTACAGGCCAGCCAGAAGGGGCTGCTACCTTGGTTCATATCGACGTTTTCATACTTACTGTGCTGAGTGAGGGCCCTGGGGACACTTTCTGTGCACTTCAGAGCAGCAGTGAAGAATGAGGATAAACCCATCGCTGCTGTTCGTGCTGGCTGATACTTGTTCTGCAAATGAGACGGTGCTCTGAGGTTTGGTGTTTTTTGAGTTTGTGTTAATTGGATGTGTTTCATTTTGCAGTACCTCCTTAGCCCACGTGACGTGATGGCTTCTCAGCAGAGCTCCTTGTGTCTAGCATTAGGCTCTCTGCTTATCTTTTACTTAAAGGTATGCAGTAGCCTTTAGTATTGGTTTGACAGTGTTTCCAGTCAAGAAGAAAAATGTAGGTGTTAGGGCTTTGTTCATTAATTCTATCTCCTAAATGGCTCTGAAAAGGGATGCTCTACATGCGGGGAGAGGTAGAATGGTCTGGAAAAGTACTCAAATTATCCAAATTCAAAGCAAAGATCCTGAGAACTGCCCATCTGATTCCTGATCTTACAGACATGTCAGAGCTGTAGGTGTTTCCATTTTTTATCAGAAATTTGAAAGACTTCTGTTTTGTGGAGACCAAGACATTTCTCTGCCTTGATGAGAACCAAACTGTTCCACTCTGTCTCTTCCACAAAACTAGGGGTTTTTCTGTTTCTCTTCCACAATTGACTCTGTTGGTAGGTGCCAGCAGCAGATAACTAATTTTTATACTTCCTTATGCAGTACAAGCTAGAATTCCTACAGAGTTAGGTGAATAACTTGGTTTGGTGGATTTCTCAGCTTTACCTGAGAGAATTTGAGTGCTTCCTTCAGAGGTTCACCTCATGGACAGCTCCGGTGACAGAGGTTTATTCCTTTCCTTGATGACCTTTTGGATAGCTTTGATTGGCTCTGTGTAAAGCAGGCAAGGAGGGAAAAGGTTTCTATGGTTATTCTAGCCACCCATCTGTCAGTCCTTCCCAGTAGCTTCAACTGCTTTAATTTCAACCACATTTGACAAGACACGATGATGTTGTGTTTGACAAAGATACACACTCCCACGAGTATCATGAAAATTGGTATCAGGGAAAGAACAATTTAAAGACTGATCATAATTACTGCAATTACATTTGTTGTTTTCTTAGTTGTTCAGGGAAAAAAAAAGG